>NC_133327.1:640696543-641005005 GCF_042186555.1 Aquarana catesbeiana
CAATAGCTTCCCTTGTGTCGTATTTGGTCCATCGGACCAGCACACAGACAAACGTATTTCCTGATTTAAGTCCATCGGAATTGAGTCAGTCGGATAGATTTGAAACATGTTCTTTTTCTAGGTCTGTCTGATTTTTCCCCTGAAAAACGAATGGATTAGCCCACATACGATCGGATTGTCCGACGGACTGATCCCGTCGGACCTAGTCTGCCGGAAAGTCCGGTTGTGTGTACGCGGCATTATTCAACCACCAGCCAAAGCTTGCTGGTTGCATTCCAGGTGGGAATAAGGGGTTCCCAAAGATAAGAGCCACAGGTGTATGGGTAGAGCACAAGGGCCATCCCCTACAACTTATGTGCCAGAAGTGTAAGGAGTGGGAGAGCGTAGGACACAAAACTGCTTTGTGATATTTTGGAGGAGTCCAAAGTATTAAGTCCATTGCAAGTGAGGAGCAGGCATGGGCTGCCCAGTCTGGCCTATAGTGTTTACTATGGAGTTGGCACACTTGTGCTAGCTGCACCGTTACATAGTATTTTCAAAAAGCTGGTACTCCCAAACCTCCCACTTCCCTGGGGACGTACATTGTAGCCCGTGCTATCCTGTGACCCTTTGATCCCTAGATGAATTGGAAACATTTTGATTGCAATTGCCGCATTTCAATAACGGGGACCTGGATAGGCAAAGTTCTGAAATAGTATAACAGCCTAGGCAGGACTGTCATCTTAGCCAAGGCTATTCTCTCAAGTATCTTTTACAAGATATGGTGTTTTTCTGATGTCGCCAATAGAGTCACATTAAAAGGGCTCTTTCCCTGTATGATATTTTTTTGCTTTGTCCACCATGGCAATGCTAAGCTCTCCATGCCCTATCTTGATAATATCTTGTCTCCTCTCCGGTGCTGTCCCCCATAGGTATACCACTCAGAGGTCCAGCAACCTTTGGGGATGAATGAAGGCCAGCGTTATTTAACCCACTACCTGTGGACACAGGCTGTCATGTCAGTCTGGACTTATGGTACAATACTGCAGAGAGGGTTACCATGTCATAACAGCATTGAAGACCGTATGCAGCCCCCACAGGGAGAGGAGGCCAGAAGGACGGAAGACTACTGGATATAAACATAAGTGTAAGGAGAATTTTTTCTTGGCAGTTCTCTACAGACGATGCTTTATGTCACCAGAAATATGGTTTATGATCATGATTTTTATGTAGTTTTTCTAGTAGTGTTGGTATTATGTTAATTATTATTTGGGGTAATGCTAGAGAAAGTGGTGTATTATTTGCATTTTGGTAGTTTGGTTTTCTGTTATTTTTTAATCTGTGTTATTTATTCTCTGTTGTATTTTAATGTATGCATGTTTATTAGAGTGTAGTTTTCATTTGTTTTATTTAGTGCTAATGGCTGTTATTGGGAATTGTGTTATGCCTTTGTGTCTTGTTCTGTTCATTGTGATCTTTTGTTGTCTTTGTTGAGTGTGGTATGTGTTGCAATAATTGCCCCTTGGGCTCAAGTATTCTGAATCTGAATCTACCAAAAACAGAAATTTGGACGGACTGAACCTTTAGTACAGTATAAAAAAAAATATAAGAACGTGTTCCTTATATCTAAAACCTTTGCTCCCATAAATGTGTAAATCTCCCAGTAAAGGGTATTTGTGTTTTAATATTTTTTTAGACATTCTTGAAAGGTTACATATAAATATTTTCCATTCATATTTAAAATGAATCACAATATATTTATTTCCATCATAGAAATGGTGACATTTTCCACAAAAAAAAATTGTTTCCAATGCACAAGCACAGCAGCATATGATAGTCACAGGGTCTGCACACTTCTGTGTCCCCTTCTTGTTTTTCCTCTGCAAAGTTTTTCAAAAACAACACTCAAGCACCTGCAGTCTGCCAGTGACTTGTTTACAGCCATTTCCTCATTTTATTATATCTACATATTGTCAGATTACAAAACCCCAGTTAGGCAATAATGGCAAAAAACACACTTATTATCTCGCTAGTATTTTTATTTTATAATTGCATAAATAAACATTTTAAAGGTAAATTATTACTAATGTTTTTTTTTCAATATATTGTGTAATATGGGATAAACCAGGACACCAAAACCTTCCCACAATCTGTATATTAAAGGGACATTGTCACAGAGGGTCACTTGTAGTGAAGGTATACCTTGTGTGTTGAAATGTAGCCACCTTACTTGTCCCCGGCCACTGCACATATTAAACACTTTAGGTCAAGGGTCTTCAAACTATGGCCCTCCAGTTGTTCAAGAACTACAATTCCCATCATGCCTAGCCATGTCTGTGAATGTCAGAGTTTTACAATGCCTCATGGGATGTGTAGTTCTGCAACAGCTGGAGGGCCGTGGTTTGAGGATCCCTGCTTTAGGTGGATCAAATACCCACAGTGATATTCCCTGCCAGCTCTTATGTTCTGTACTCAGGGCCAGAACAAGGGGTGGGCGGAAGGAGTGGCTGCCCCGGGCACAATGGTTTACTGTAGGGATAGGGGTGCCTTTCTTCTGTTACAAGGCTGACAGCATTAGTGACAGCGGCAGTGATTTTGACAAGCAAAAGACTGTTGGGCGTACGATCCCCTAAGCTTGCACATCATGAATGGTGGGGAAGGGGGGGTGGCGCAGTTTGGCATCTTTGCCCTGGGCACTGGATGATCTTGTCCCGGCACTGTCTGTACTGACCTAATTAAAAAATTATATACACATGTCAAAAGTTTTGGGACACCTACCTTTACATGAATTTTAATGGTATCCCAGTCTTATTCTGTAGGGTTCAATATTGAGTTGGCCCACCCTTTGCTGCTATAACAGCTTCAACTCTTCTGGGAAGGCTCTCCACAAAGTTTAGGAGTGTGTCTATGTTCAAAAATTCCCATTCTTCCAGAAGTCCATTTGTGAAGTCAGGCACTGATATTGGATGAGAAGGCCTGGTTCGAAGTCTCCACTCTGATTCATCCCAAAGGTGTTGGGTCAGGACTGTCTTTATGGACCTTGTTTCTGATCTGGTTCAAAACATTTGGTGGAGGGGAGATTATGGTGTAGGGTTGTTCTTCAGGGATTGGGCTTGGCACCTTAGTTCCAGTGAAGGGAAGAGTCCTGACCTCAACCTGATAGAACACCCTTGGGATGAATTAGAGTTTAGACTGTGAGCCAGGCCTTCTCGTCCAACATCAGTGCTTGATCTCACAAATGCGCTTCTGGAAGAATGGTCAAACATTCCTATAGACAGCCTTCCCAGAAGAGCTGAAGCTGTTATAGCTGCAAAGGGTGGGCCAACTCAATATTGAACCCTACAGACTAAGACTGGGATGCCATTAAAGTTCATGTGTATGTAAAAGCAGACATCCCAATACTTTTGACAAAATAGTGTATCTCTATATATATAGAGAGAGAGAGAGAGAGAGAGACACAGAGTGCTATATTTCAAGCATTTCTTTCTTTTAATTTTGATGATTATGGCTTACAGCCAGTGAAAACCCAAAATTCAGTATCCCAGAAAATTTGAATATTACATGAAACCAATTAAAAAAAAGGATTTTTAATACTGAAATGTTGGCTTACTAAAAAGTATGTCCATGTACAGTATAGTATGCACTCAATACTTGCTCGGGGCTCCTCTTACAGGAATTATTGTATTATTGTGGCATGGCATACGTGGCCTGTGGCACTGCTGAGGTGTTATGGATGCCCAGGTTACTTTGATAGCGGCCTTCAGCTCGTCTGCATTGTTGGGTCTGGTGTCTCTCATCTTCCTCTTGATAATACCCCACAGATTGTCTATGGGGTTTAGGCAGGGCCAGTGCTACCACTAGGCAAACTAGGCAGTTGCCTAGGGCGCCCGCTGGCTGGTGATCCTACTCCCTCTCTCCCTCAGCAACTAACTTAACAAGCAGCCGCTCTGCTCCTGAGTCCCTCCATACAGTGTCAGAGGCGCTGGTGCAGCAGCGGCGGAGGACTGTATCCATTATGAAGGAAACGTCCCCTGTGCCGCTGCGCGCCTCTGATCACAGTGCCACTGCCAGTGAGTGTGACCTGTCTCTGTACCACCACACGTGGGCACGTTGTCACAGTCTGTGATGTTCCCAACCTGCAGTGCCGCCCTAGCAGCGGCAGTGAGAAGAGGAGGGGAGAGACCCAAGGAGCAGTGCCGGCCGGCCCTGAAGTGCCTGCAGGATACATGGAACCGGCCAGGGTGGATGAGACAGAAGCCTGGCTGCATGTAAGTTCAGAATTGGCACGATTTCCCCGCCCTCCTCCTCCTGGACTGTCGGGATTGTTTGTGAGGACAGGCAGCAGCTCCGCTCTGCTCGGAGTGAGGCCACCATGGCGTTCGCACAAGTAGTGGAAAAACAGCACACTCAGTGCTGCACCCAGTAACCTGAATTCAAAAAAACGTTTTCTGCTGTCAAGTTTATATTGCATTATGTACAGAGGGGGACAGAAATGTGGGAGGTGGGCGCAGAGAGGAACTGATGTTGGGGGGGGCAAAGGAGAACAGATATGTGGGGGAGTGGGTTACAAAGGTGGGGGAGGGGGTTACAGGGGGAAAAAGAGGTGGGGGGGTACAGAGGGGAACAGAGGTGTAAGGGTACAAAGATAAACAGAAGTGCGGGGAGAGTACAAAGATAAACAGAAGTGCGGGAGGGTACAGAGGTGCGGGGGGGGGGTACAGGGATAAACTAAACAGAAGTGTGGGGAGGGTACAGAGGTGCGGGGGGGTACAGAGATAAACAGAAGTGCAGGGAGGGTACAGAGGTGCGGGGGGGGTACAGAGATAAACAGAAGTGCGGGGAGGGTACAGAGGTGCGGGGGGGGGGTACAGAGATAAACAGAAGTGCGGGGAGGGTACAGAGGTGCGGGGGGGGTACAGAGATAAACAGAAGTGCAGGGAGGGTACAGAGGTGCGGGGGGGGGGTACAGAGATAAACAGAAGTGCGGGGAGGGTACAGAGGTGCAGGGGGGGTACAGAGATAAACAGAATTGCGGGGAGGGTACAGAGGTGCGGGGGGGGGTAAAGAGATAAACAGAATTGCGGGGAGGGTACAGAGGTGCGGGGGGGCACAGAGATAAACAGAAGTGCGGGGAGGGTACTGAGGTGCGGGGGGGGTACAGGTATAAACAAAAGTGCGGGGAGGGTACAGAGGTGCGGGGGGGGGGTACAGGGATAAACAGAAGTGCGGGGAGGGTACAGAGGTGCGGGGGGGGTACAGAGATAAACAAAAGTGCGGGGAGGGTACAGAGGTGCGGGGGGGGTACAGAGATAAACAGAGGTGCGGGGAGAGTACAGAGGTGCGGGGGGGGGTACAGAGATAAACAGAAGTGCGGGGAGGGGAAAAGAGGTGCGGGGGGGGGTACAGAGATAAACAGAAGTGCGGGGAGGGTACAGAGGTGCGGGGGGGGTACAGAGATAAACAGAAGTGCGGGGAGGGTACAGAGGTGCGGGGGGGGTACAGAGATAAACAGAAGTGCGGGGAGGGTACAGAGGTGCGGGGGGGGGTACAGAGATAAACAGAGGTGCGGGAAGTGTAGAGAGGTGCGGGAGGGTACAGAGATACACAGAGTTGCGAGGGGGGGTCCAGCGGGGAACAGGCGTTCAGGGGAGTGCTGAAGGTGATCTGAGGTGCTGAAAATACAGGTATTGGGGTGATTTGAGGTGTGGAGGTTCAAGTTCACCTTTGTAAAAAAATAATAAATGCAGATCTTTTTACAAAAAGGTAAAAAAAAATGTGCATTTATTATTATTATTTTAGGCATTGTCAGTGTATCTGTCTGCTCGTACGGACAGGCAGTTACAGTTAGCTTGTCCATATACTACCCTAGCCTGTCCGTATACCTGTGTACCACAGCTGGCGCAAGGAAGTGAGCTGGTGCCGCCACTATTTGTCTTCAGGGAGGGTCCAGAGGCGCAGGCGTGGGCCTGTGCTTCACGGCTGAAAAAAAGGTGGAGAGGTGCTGCAAAAATCTCCCCCCACCACCTCCAGCATATACATGGGCAGGGAAAAGAGGTGGAGTCAGGGGCAGAGCTAATGGGGGGGGGGGGGGGGGCGCCAAAATGAGGTTTTGCCTAGGGTGTCAAAAATCCTTGCACCAGCCCTGGGTTTAGATCAGGCGAGTTTGCTGGCCAATCAAGCACAGTGATACCATGATCATTAGACCAGGTATTGGTACTTTTGGCAGTGTGGACAGGTGCCAAGTCCTGCTGGAAAATGAAATCATCATCTTCATAAAGCTGGTCAGCAGAGGGAAGCATGAAGTTTTAGAATTTCCTAGTAGAGGACTTTGCACTTTGTTAATTATTATTTGTGGTAATGCTAGAGAACGTGGTGTATTATTTGCATTTTGGTAGTTTGATTCCCTGTTATTTTTTAATCTGTGTTATTTATTCTATGTTGTATCTTAATGTATGGAAACTTTATTATATCTTTGTGTCTTGTTCTGTTCATTGTTGTGATCTTTTGTTGTCTTTGTTGAGTGTGGCATGTGTTGCAATAATTTCCCTTTGGGATCAATAAAGTATTATAAATAAAGTATTCTGAATCTGAATTTACCAAAAACTGAAATTTGGATGGATAGACCCTTTAGTATAAAAACGTATAAGAGTGTGTTTCTTATATCTAAAACATTTGCTCCCATAAATGTGTAAATCTTCCAGTAAAGGGTATGTTTTATTTTAACATTTTTATGAACATTCTCGAAAGGTTACATTTTCCATTATTATTTCAAATGAATCACAATGAATTGTGATTATAGAAATGGTGACGTTTAAAAAAAAAAAAAAAAATGCAATGCACATGCATATGATAGTCACAGGGTCTGCACAATTCTGTGTCCCCATCGTGTTTTTCCTTTGCAAAGTTTTTAAAAAATACTCGAGCACCTGCAGTCTGCCAGTGACTTATTTACAGCCATTTCCTCATTTTATTATATCTACATATTGTCAGATTACAAAACCCCAGTTAGGCAATAATGGCAAAAACGCACGTATTATCTTACTAGTATTTTCACTTTATAATTGCATAAATAAAAATTATAAAGGTAAATTATTGCTAATGTTTTTTTTCAATATATTGTGTAATACGGTATAATACAGCACATCAAAACCTTCCCACAAACTCTATATTAAAGTGACATTGTCACAGAGGGTCACTTGTAAAGAAGGTATACCTTGTGTGTTGAAATGCTGCCACCTTACTTGTCCCCGGCCATCGCATAATTGTTCGTTTATCAGCTTAAAAAGATCCAAACAGAGTATTTATTGAAACAATGTGCCAAATAAAATACATATATTGGAAACCAGGAATGTGTGTTAAAAATATACATGTTACAGGTCAACTGTAATCATTTCTAGAATTCCTGGAATACAGAATCAGGAAAGATGAGTTTAGAAACATGTGAAGCAACAGACCTCAGTGATATTTTCTTGAAAAATTTGTATGTTGCCAAACATATTGACACACACAGATGACTTACAGGACAGACAGAGTGGCCTGGGTGCAGAGCAGAGAGTGGGCTAATCATTGTGTGTGACTGGATGGTGAGCTTTAATAATACTGGGAATGGTGAGCTGCTGCTGTGGGAATTTACTATCTGCTGCTAGAGAGACTTAGCCCTTTAGGAACTGACCATACAGCCATTTATTAGCCTTATTGCTGCCTGCAGGCTGGTGTGCTTGCGGGACGTTAGAAAAAGTCCTGCAAGCAGCATCTTTGGGGCGGTTTGGGAGCACTGTATACAGCGCTCCCAAAATGCCCCTGCCCATTGCAATAAACTTCCTGAAAAGTGATTCGGAAGTGCCGCAACACAGCTGTTTTTAATCCCTTCTTTCTTTAAGTGCCCCACTAGTGGCCAAAAAGAGTTGCTTAAACAGCGGTAAAGCGCCACTAAAACAAGCATCGCTTTACCACTAATGCATGGGCGCCCCTAGTGTAAAAGGGGTCTTAGTTTCAGTTACATAAACAAAATATGACCAGCAGTGTACAAAAATGTCAATGAACGATCTTATCGATCAACATTGGCATAGGTCAGAAATCAACAATTATGCAATGATAAAGCACTGATTGCCATTAATCCCAACAAAGTAAGTCCTGAAGAGGAATAATCGAGTAAAAAAAAAACAAATAATGCAATACAGAGAATGTTTACTGTCAAGGACAATATAAATATGTCTGCTTCTCCCCAGGCGTTCATCTCAGACAATATAGCTTCACTACTTTCTAGATTTCAAATGCAAAGTATTTCTGTATTTTCTATGTAATTCCCTTGTCTGGATACCCTCCGGGGTCACTGCCATCGGTCGAGGCAGCGCGCCATCCCGACTTCCAAGTGTGGATCCGCAAGCTGCCTTGATTGATGGCAGTCTCAGGGTCTCAGCGAGACAGCCTCTCCCTGCCCCTCCACAGCTCAGTGCTCCAGTGAGCATGGAGGATCAGAGAGGAGAGATGCTGACAGACAGTCAGCCGCTTTCCTCTCGGGGATCTGTGAGAACTGAGCCATTGGCAGTGTTCGGTAGCTCATTTCTCAGTGCAGAGACGGTGGGGGACAGCTGCAGCATCTGATGCTCCATCTACCGAGGTAATTATGAATAATAAAAAAAAAAAAAAACCCATACTTCTCTTTTAAAAAAGGTATCCAAATTTGTGTTTCTATAGTGCAGTGTTCTATAAACTGCGGCTCTGGGGCCAAACGCGACCCTTTGCCTGCCTTTATCCGGCCCCTTACTCCTCCCACTGATACGAGACACTATTCTGCCAACCAACACCAACAATGAAGCACAATATCTCCCACTAAGACCAATGATGGGGCACTATTCCTCCCAATGATGGGGCACTGCTCCTCCCTAATACCAAATGTGGTGTTGTTTACTCCCACTGACCATAGTCAGCCCCCCCTCCCCCCCAAAGTATGAAGGACAATAAACTGGCCCCTTGTTTACAAAATTAGGAGACCCCTGCTTTAGTGCATGCAGGAACTTTAACTCAACCAGATATACTAGAAGGGCTGAGGGTGTTCTTGGAGCTGTGGTGCAGAACAGAGAACCCAAATTACCAAGCAGCTTCTTCGGGGGTAGCACTACACCTACATTTATGTCACATCAAAAGCTGTCCTGAACTGTCATTTCTTCTGTCTTTGTAAGATATAACACAAGCCAGGTTGTCAGTTACTTTAGTTCTTCCATATAGAGGAGTGTATTTCTCCCATGGATGAGAAGCAGGATCTTTCATTCTATGAATAGTGTAGGACCCACTGATAAGTGGATACTTTAACGCAGTAGTGAGCTTAAGCACTATATGGCCATATGGTGAGGCCAAATCCCCATATTTGCTTATGCTTATTTGCTGAATATGTTCAGGTATTTTAATTAGCCTTGCAGGATTTAAATGTCATTTTTGTATGTGTGCGCTGTAATCTGATTTTCTGTTTGTATGGTCTTATAGCTGCACCATCTTTTTTTTTAACCCAAAAAAATAGAAAATTATAGACCCTCTCAAGACTCTCAGCATCAGATATAATCACAGAGGTTGGTGACATATGCCATTCTGCATATATAAATGTATAAGGCAAGAGTTTCCAGTGAAGATGCGGTTCAGGGGAAGAAGTATGCAGCTCAACATGGTGCCCCCTGCAACAGGCAAGGGTTAGGTAAAACAAAAAGTAGCATGAAAAAAAATGGAATAGATAACCAGAATTCCTCCTCTACATCTCTGCAACCGTGTGATGCATATGGAGGTAAATTACATCCTCGCAGGACAAACGGGCTTGGGGGGGCCCCAACGTCACAACTCAAACTTTGATTTGAAGGAGCTTACAACTTTTATATTCCACTTAGGACACCATATAGCGTTATTTTTCTCTTAGCTCGTGTTATCACCTTGCAGGAGAGTCGATCGATCTGTAGCAAATATTCAGCAGACCCAATATCCACTCAAAATCACTTCTTCTGCGGTGAAGGTTTCAACTGCAGAGGTAGTTGCTCTTTTCAATGTGTGTTCCTCTCTGTCCAGCCAGGCAGAGGCAGCAATTGGGTTTTCAAAAAAATGGGTTTCCTCATTGGCCACAATACGAAGCTTTGCTGGGTAGAACATTGCATAGTGAACAGCATATTTCCTAAGGCGCTTTTTCACATCACCTCAGCAGAAAAGTCCAGATAAAAGGAAATTCTGACATTATCTATTTTCATAAGGTTACTCCTAGTTCTGGCTTGGTGCAATATAGCATCTCTATCTTTGAAGTTCAGTAACTTAAAGAGAAATGGACGTGGAGGTTCTCCTGGTCTGGGCGGTTTAGCAGGGACCCTGTTGGCCCTCTCAACTGCAAACATTTTTGACAAGGAGTACTCGTCAAAGGTGTTAGTAAGCCAGTTCTCTATGAAGGCAACCAGATTTTTTTCCTTCCGCTTTCTCTGGAATGCCCACTGCTCTCACATTATTACGTCTGAGTCTGTTTTCCATATCTTCTATGCGAGCGGTGATTCCTGCAGTGTGAGATTGCACATGGTGTAGTTCTCTTTGCAATGGTGCCACTTCATCCTTGACATTGCTCTTTCTCCCCTCTAAGTCTGCTGTACGATCACACAGATTCTGCATGTGTCCAATCACAGCCGGTCACAAATGTAAACATTGAGGAGCAGTTAGTATCTGATCCCTGCTCTCTCCTCACACACCGATTGTGGGGGGAGAGAGTAGGGATCAGTAAGTGAGATCAGTGTAGTGCATTGTCTGTACTGCACTGTGCACAACACCCCCCCCCAATAAAGAGGACCTGTCACAACATCATCTGGATCTGTCAGTCACACAGCCCATCTGTCAATCAGCCCATCTGTCACAGGTCCATCGCCATCGGTACCGCCATCAGTACCACCATCAGTACTGCCACCAGCACTGCCATCAGTACTGTCATCAAGCCTGCCACCAGTACCGTCATCGGTACTGCCATCAGACCCGCCACTAGTGCTGCAATCGGTAGTGCCACCGGTACCACCACCAGTACCACCACCTGTACCGCCACCCATACCGCCACACAGGCCCACCAGTAATACTGCCATCAGTACCGCCACACAGGCCTGCCACCAGTACCGCCATCGGCACCACCATCAGGCCCGCTACTAGTAACGCCATCGGTACCGCCACCAGTACCACCACCTGTGGCGCCACCAGTACTGCCACCCATACCGTCACACAGGCCTGCCACTAATACTGCCATCGATACCACCACACAGGTCCACCACTAATACTGCCATCGGTACCACCACACAGGCCCACCACCACTACCACCAGCAGTACCGTTACACAGGCCCACCAATAAGTACTGCCATAAAGTCTCAAAGGGTTTACACACCTGAGGAGGCATATGCCATTCTTGCCATGTCGGATGATGATAGCAGCGGGGAGCTTCCATCATCCGATTCTGGTTCGCAATATGAGCCAGTGGAGGATAGTGGATCAGAGTCCGAGTCAGTGGAGGAAACTGTCCCTCCCAAAAGAATAAGGAGATCAGTACCAAGATCAAGATCAGAAGACCTGCCCACCACCAGCAGCGCCAGACCCCAGGAAGAGGAGCCCAGTACAAGTACTGGAATTACATGCCCAACTCGAAGAATCTAGCCCCAGTCCTACCTTCCTGATGCCCTGGCAAACCCCTTATGGTTGCCTGCCAACTCAGTATCCGCTATCATCCCCCCTTTCACTGCATAGCCAGGTCTGCAGCCCAACACTACAAAAAATTCCCAATTAGATTATTTATATTTATTTTTCCCACAAGATTTGCTGCAGAATATGGTGGACCAAACCAACCTGTATACATCAAAATTTATTGCTGCCAACCCCAATTCATCCTACGCCTGCATGTTCCAGTGGCGACGTCTAACTTGTTTAAATTATTTTTGGGCCTTACGTTCAATATGGGGCTTACAAAAAAGAACAAACTCCATGCCTATTGGTCGACCAACCCCATCCACCACATGCCGATATATTCTGCTGTCATGTCCAGGACACGATACAACATGATTATGCGTTTTCTACACTTCAATGATAATTCGCAGTGCCCTCCATGAGATCATCCCAACCACGAAAAATTGTACAAGATACGCCCCCTAATCAATTCCTTTTCCCAGCGATTTACAGAAGTTTTTATCCCAGACCAAAAAATTTGTGTGGACAAGTCCCTTATACATTTTGCTGGCCGACTGCACTTCAAGCAGTATATCCCAAGTAAGAGAGCCAGGTATGGGTTGAAATTAAATAAATTAAGTGATTGAGCCACTGGATACCTCTTCACATTCCGGATTTATGAAGGCAAAGACTCCCAGCTCTAACCCCGTGATTGCCCCACATATATTGGAACCAGTGGGAAAATTGTCTGGGAGCTGGCATACCCCCTGTTTGAAAAAGGATACCACTTATATGTCAACAACTATTATACCAGCCTACCTCTTTTTCCTCACCTTTACAGTAAACAAACCCTGGCCTGCGGTAACTTAAAAAATGGAAGGGCTTGCCACAAAATCTGTTAACAAAAAAATAGCAAAACGGAGAATCGGCATTCATGAGAAATGAAGAGGTGTTGGCCATGAAGTGGAGGGACAAGAAAGTTGTCCACATCTTCTCTACCATCCACAATGACACCGTGGTGGAGATCCAGAGAAGACGCGGCCCTGTTGTAAAGCCTGAATGTGTCTACGGCTACAATATGTACATGGGGGGGGGTGGATTTAAACGATCAGATGCTACAACCCTATTTGTCAACCAGAAAGTCCCGTTATTGGTATAAGAAAGTTGCATTTCACCTGTTTCATATGGCCATGTTTAATTAATTTGTCTGCTACCAAAAGAAATTCAAAACCAACAAATCGCCTACCTCAAGTATATTGAAGAAATCCTCACTGCCCTAACTTACCAACAAGGGCCCGCCCCAGGAAGCATTCGCTCTGATAGTGTGAGTCGACTTCACGAGCAACATTTTCCCTATAACATTCCCCCCACAAAATCTGGAAGAAGACGCCAAAAGAAATGCCCTGTATGCAGCAGAGGAGGAGTAAGAAGAGATACAAGCTATTATTGTCCCCAATGTCCCTCCCAACCTGGCCTGTGCATCAGAGATTGCTTCAAAAATTATCACACATCCATCAGATATTAGTTCCCCTTATTATTAACAGACTGCCATTTTCCCAATTCAAATTCCTGTGTGGATCATTTGCCTGCTACCATGTTCCTACCTTACATGTTAATTAACTGACTCTGGCCTGTTTATCGATGATGTCTTTGCCTGACGATTTAAGCCATGTTTCTGACTTCCACGTGGAACAACCTCAGCCTGTTTACAGACAATGCCTCTGCCTGCCATTTATTTTAAACCACGTTTCTGATGTCCACATGTACCGACCTTGGCCTGTTAATCGACAATGTTTTTGCCTGCCACTTGGACTGATCTTTTGCCCTTCTACATTTAGTACACAAGGGTCTCACATATGTGAGGGGCTTCAGAATAGCATTCTAAGTAGAGAAAAACGTTTTTTCATTTTCTGTGCTCTCAGAACAGGGTCTGGTTGCCGGAGGCTTCAAAGAGATTTGGGTGGGAGAAGTCTCTACCCCGTCTCCCTGGCCCTAAGCTTGATGGTCCTTCCTGCTGCCTGGACCAATATTTTGGCTGTGCTGACCATATTGCTGCCTGTAATGACCCAGGACATTATGGACCATGTTTCTTCCTGCTGCTTGGACCAATACTTTGGCTGTGTTGACCATATATCTGCCTGCTGCCTCTACTGACTTTGGACAGTATTTCTGCCTGGACACCTCTGCTTGCTACCTGGACCAATGCTTTGGCTGTGCTTTGGCTGTGCTGACAGTATTTGTGCCTGTACGAACTATGGACAGCATTCCTGCCTGCTGCCTGGATGATTGCTTTTGCTGTCGCTGACCTCATCCCTGGCTGCTGCCTGGACCGATGCTCTCCTCAGTAAATCACTGCACTTCTAAAACCACAGGTAATCTTTTGTTCTTTGGTATGTACCTGCTATGTGTTTAGAAATATGAAGGGCCTTCAAAAATGTGATCGTTAGTCAGAAAATTATATGTGTAATTTCTTCTGCTAGAATGCCTGGAGGTGCTACTTGGATGCTGGGCCTCTTTATGTGGCCAGGCTGTGTAAAAGTCTCACACATGTGGTATCGCCATACTCAGGAGGAGTAGCGGAATGTATTTTGGGGCGTAATCTTTGCTATGTACATGCTATGTGTTAGAAATATCTTAGAAATGGACAACTTTGTGTAAAAAAAAATGCATTTTCAATTTTTTCCACATTTTCCAAAAACTTCTAGAAAAAAATGAACCATTCAAAAGACTCGTTCTGCCTCATAGATTATATGTTTGGGAGTTTGCTTTCCAAAATGGGGTCATTTTGTGGGCAATTGCATTGTCCTGGTGCTCCAGGGCCTTCAAAAGTGTAATCGGTGGTTAAGAAATGAGATGTGCAATTTATGCTGGCAGAACGCCTGAAGGTCCTACTTCCATGTTAGGCCTCTGTATGTGGCCAGGCTGTGTAAAAGTCTCACACATGTGGTATCGCCATACTCAGGAGGAGGAGTGGAATGTATTTTGGAGTGTCATTTTTGCTATGTACATGCTATGTGTTAGAAATATCTTATAAATGGACAACTTTATGTAAAAAAAATGCATTTTTATTTTTTTTCCACATTTTCCAAAAACTCCTGGAAAAAAATGAACCATTAAAAAGACCTGTTATGCCTCATAGATTATATGTTGGGGTCTTTTCTTTCCGAAATGGTGTCATTTTGTGGGCAATTCCATTGTTCTGGTGCTCCAGGGCCTTGAAAAGTGTAATAGGTGGTTGAGAAATTAGATGTGCAATTTATGCTCATAGAACGCCTGAAAGTGCTACTTCCATGTTGGGCCTCTGTATGTGGCCAGGCTGTGTAAAAGTCTCACACATGTGGTATCGCCATACTCTGAAGGAGTAGCAGAATGTATTTTGGGGTGTCATTTTTGATATGTACATGCCATGTGTTAGAAATATCTTATAAATGGACAACTTTGTGTAAAAAAATGCATTTTCATTTTTTTCCCACATTTTCCAAAAACTTCTGGAAAAAAATGAACCGTTCAAAAGATTCATTATGCCTAATATATTATACGTTGGGGTGTTTGCTTTTCAAAATGGGGTCATTTTGTGGGCAATTCCATTGTCCTGGTGCTCCAGGGCCTTCAAAAGTGTAATAGGTGGTTGAGAAATGAGATGTGCAATTTATGCTCATAGAACGCCTGAAGGTTCTACTTCCATGTTGGGCCTCTGTATGTGGCCAGGCTGTGTACAAGTCTCACACATGTGGTATCACCATACTCAGGAGGAGTAGCAGAATGTATTTTGGGGTGTAGTTGCAATTATGCATATGCTGTGTGAGAGAGATAACCTGTTAATATGACCAGTGTAAAAAAAAAAAAAAAAATTCTTCATATTCCCAAGAATTGTGGGAAAAAATTACAACTTCAAAAAACTCACCATGCCTCTTAGTAACTGGACTGTCTACTTTCCAAGAAGGGGTAATTTGGGGGGTATTTGTACTTTCCTGGCTTGTTAGTGTCTCAAGAAATGAGCTGCTGTCAATACATCAGGTGTGATTAGATATGATCAATTTTCAGTGATTGGCACCATAGCTTGTAGACTCTATAACTTTCACACAGACTAAATAATATTCACCAATTTGGTTTATTTTTACCAAAGATATGTAGCAGTATACATTTTGGCCCAAATTTATGAAGAAAAATGACTAATTTGCAAAATTTTACAATAGAAACGAAAAAAAAAGTGTTTTTTCAAAATGTTCGCTGTTTTTTCACTTTTATCGCAAAAAAAAATAAAAAAACACAGTGGTGATTAAATACCACCAAAGGAAAGCTCTATTTGTGAGAAAAAAAAGATAAAAATTTTGTTTAGATACAGTGTAGCATGACTGAGTCATTCAAAGTGTGAGAATGCTGAAAGCTGAAAATTGGTCTGGGCGGGAAGGTGCATAAGTGCCTGGTATTGAAGTGGTTAAAGGAGCAGGATCCATTTTTTTTGGGGGGGGGGGGGGGGATTAAGAAACGCTTTAAGTACTGTATGGCCATATATAGTGTGACCAGATCACAAAATTTGTTGCTTAATATGTTCAGGTGTTTTAAATAGCCTTGCATGATTTAAATGTCATTTTTGTACAGTGGGGATGGAAAGTATTCAGAATCCCTTAAATTTTTCACTCTTTGTTATATTGCAGCCATTTGCTAAAATCATTTAAGTTCATTTTTTTTCCTCATTAATGTACACACAGCACCCCATATTGACAGAAAAACACAGAATTGTTGACATTTTTGCAGATTTATTAAAAAAGAAAAACTGAAATATCACATGGTCCTAAGTATTCAGACCCTTTGCTCAGTATTTAGTAGAAGCCCCTTTTGATCTAATACAGCCATGAGTCTTTCACACCTGGATTTGGGGATCCTCTGCCATTCCTCCTTGCAGATCCTCTCCAGTTCTGTCAGGTTGGATGGTAAACGTTGGTGGACAGACATTTTTTGTCTCTCCAGAGATGCTCAATTGGGTTTAAGTCAGGGCTCTGGCTGGGCCATTCAAGAACAGTCACTGAGTTGTTGTGAAGCCACTCCTTCATTATTTTAGCTGTGTGCTTAGGGTCATTGTCTTGTTGGAAGGTAAACCTTCGGCCCAGTCTGAGGTCCTCAGCACTCTGCAGAAGGTTTTCGTTCAGGATATCCCTGTACTTGGCTGCATTCATCTTTCCCTCGATTGCAACCAGTCGTCCTGTCCCTGCAGCTGAAAAACACCCCCACAGCATGATGCTGCCACCACCATGCTTCACTGTTGGGACTGTATTGAACAGGTGATGAGCAGTGCCTGGTTTTCTCCACACATACCGCTTAGAATTAAGGCCAAAAAGTTCTATCTTGGTCTCATCAGACCAAAGAATCTTATTTCTCACCATCTTGGAGTCCTTCAGGTGTTTTTTAGCAAACTCCATGCGGGCTTTCATGTATCTTGCACTGAGGAGAGGCTTCCATCGGGCCACTCTGCCATAAAGCCCCGACTGGTGGAGGGCTGCAGTGATGGTTGACTTTCTACAACTTTCTCCCATCTCCCGACTGCATCTCTGGAGCTCAGCCACAGTGATCTTTGGGTTCTTCTTTACCACTCTTACCAAGGCTCTTCTCCCTCGATAGCTCAGTTTGGGCGGACGGCCAGCTCTAGGAAGGGTTCTGGTCGTCCCAAACGTCTTCCATTTAAGGATTATGGAGGCTGCTGTGCTCTTAGGAACCTGCAGCAGAAATTTTTGTAACCTTGGCCAGATCTGTGCCTTGCCACAATTCTGTCTCTGAACTCTATAGGCAGTTCCTTTGACCTGATGATTCTCATTTGCTCTGACATGCACTGTGAGCTGTAAGGTCTTATATAGACAGGTGTGTGGCTTTCCTAATCAAGTCCAATCAGTATAATCAAACACAGCTGGACTCAAATGAAGGTGTAGAACCATCTCAAGGATGATCAGAAGAAATGGACAGCACCTGAGTTAAATATATGAGTGTCACAGCAAAGGGTCTGAATACTTAGGACCATGAGATATTTCAGTTTTTCTTTTTTAATAAATCTGCAAAAATGTCAACAATTCTGTGTTTTTCTGTCAATATGGGGTGCTGTGTGTACATTAATGAGGAAAAAAATGAACTTAAATGATTTTAGCAAATGGCTGCAATATAACAAAGAGTGAAAAATTTAAGGGGGTCTGAATACTTTCCGTCCCCACTTTATGTGTGCGCTGTAATCTTATTTTCTTCTTCAGGTTGTCAGGTGTGTCACATGACCTGTCATGCTGCAATAAACCAAGTACCTCATGCATGCAGTCAGTAATACAAATGAAACTCATGCTTTATTATGCAACAAGTCATGTGTTGGGGAATTCCCATCAGCTGCAGTACAAGCAACGATACATATTGTTCCAACATTATCAGTGGGAAGTAAAACCAAGCACAATATCTGCCTTCTGAGTAATGTGTTCACATTGGACCAGTAGTGTAACAGTGTACCAGCTACAAAGCAATTTTTGTATAGCAAATTTTTTATCTTTATTTTGGATAGAGTCAGAAACGGTTTGCCCTTTATTTTCTGTTCTGTAGACACATTAGGAAGCTGGAGGAAATCTCTCTAAAGTAAAGGAAATTTACTCTTAGACAGGTGTCACCGGAATAAGTGCCCCCGTTGGAAGATTTCCCTACTAGCCCTATTTTAGTGACAATGCAAAATCTTGGATTTTTCTTTATTTTCAGTCCAAGTGATAATGGCAATCAGAACAAACAGAGGGTGTATCTTCCTTGGAGGACAGAATGCAGTAAAAATATGACAGGGGTTCTACACCCCTCACCATTCAAAATCTAAAAAAAAAAAAAAAAATTGGGATTTAAATATACTTTATTTTTAAGTGTTCTTTTTCATTTCAATAAGTTCTTATTTAAATAAGTTTTTTCTTAAGTTTTTTTGAACACAAGATTAAACATGTAATATATTATAGTTTACCAGCCCTTAGATGAAGTGGCTGCATTAGTTTCCCATTTTCAGGCTTTATTCCATTCATTTCTCCTGATGATCCTGAAAATAACATACTTCCTGACCCTGTAGTATCTATACTTCAAATATGACTGTCTGGATTTCAAATATGTTTGCCCTTGTTTTCAAATATGTTTGCCCTTGTTAACCGCTTGCCGTCCAGCGCACAACGATATACGTCGGCACAATGGCACGGCTGCGCAAATGAGCGTACCTTTAAATCACAGGCTAGTGGACGCGCGCCTGCCGCGTGAGCGGTCCTGCGAACGGAGAGGCAGGACGGGGAGATGTAAACAAGGCATTTCCCTGTTCTGCCTAGCAACATGACAGGGATCTACTGCTCCCAGTGATCTGTCACGTTCTAGTGCGCCCATCCCCCCTACAGTTAGAACACATTGAGGGAACACAGTTAACCCCTTGATCACCCCCTAGTGTTTAACCCCTTCCCTGCCAGCGTTTACACAGTAATCAGTGCATTTTTATAGCACTGATCGCTGTATAAATGTCAATGGTCCGAAAATAGTGTCAAAAGTGTCCGATGTGTCCGCCGCAATGTCGCAGTCACGATAAAAATCGCAGATCGTCGCCATTACTAATAAAATTAAAAATTCATAATAAAAATGCCATAAATCTATCCCCTATTTTGTAGACGTTATAACTTTTGAGCAAACCAATCAATATACGCTTATTGCGATTTCTTTTACCAAAAATATGTAGAAGAATATACATAGGCCTAAACTGAGGAAGAAATTTGTTTTTTATATATTATTTTTTGGGGATATTTATTATAGCAAAAAGTAAAAAATATTGCTTTTTTTTCCAAATTGTCGCTCTTTTTTTTGTTTATAGCGCAAAAAAAAAGGATGTCAATTTTGTTTGGGTACAATGTCACACGACCGCGCAATTGTCAGTTAAAGCGACGCAGTGCCGTATCGCAAAAAATGCTCTGGTCAGGAAGGGGGTAAATCCTTCCAGGGCTGAAGTGGTTTATCTGCATTATGTTAAAGTGGAGTTCCACCCAAAAGTGGAACTTCCACTCATCAGGTTCCTCCCCCCCTCCGGTGACACAGTTGGCACCTTTCAGGGGGGAGGGGGGTACAGATACCTGTATATTACAGGTATCTGTACCCACTTCCGGCGTAGATAGCCGCAGAATCTGCGGTTATTTACGCCACTTCCTGCTCCCTCCCCGCTGCCTGCTGGGAAACACACGGGTCCCAGAGGCAGCAGGGAGCATTCGTATTGCGCGGCGCGACTCGCGCATGCGCAGTAGGGAACCGGGAAGTGAAGCCACACGGCTTCACTTCCTGATTCCCTTACCGAAGATGGAGGCGGCAGCACCCGAGGATGGAGAGACGCTTCGGCCTCGGGTGCCGACATCGCGGGCGCCCTGGACAGGTAAGTGTCCATGTTTTAAAAGTCAGCAGCTGCAGTATTTGTAGCTGCTGACTTTTAAAAAAAAATTTTTCGGCGGCGCTCCGCTTTAAATGGATGGGAATACTTATTTACACAGAAAAGATAACATTCTTAGTTTGCTTTTCTGGCAAGATCAACAGTTTTATTTTTCTGCGCTCCCAAAAAATGTTTTTAGTCTGAAAAATGAGAGCTAATGCAGCTACCACATCTAAGAATGGGTTAGCAGCAATATATAAAACATTTTTGTTTTGGGGTATACATATGCTTTAAAAATCGGCTTGAATTCAGCCACGACATCTAAGGACTAGTGGGCTTCAATATATACAATTTTGTTTTTGGGTATAAATAGATTTAAAAAAAAAAGAAAATCAATTCAGCCACTTCTAATGACCTGGGCTTCAAGCTGTATTAAACCCAAAAGCAAACATGTATATATTTAAGCTTATCAATTCTCAGATGTGATGGCTGCATTAATTTTCTTTTCCTGGTGCATCATGGCAGCATACAATGGGGGCGGAGCCACAACCCCATTGGATGCCGCCATGAAGATACACCAGGAAATGAAAATTACGAAAAGGTGAGTATACATTTTTCGTCTTTCTTCTATTTTCACCTGGTGATCCAATCAGCAAGTCTGATGTTTTTCAAAAAGAACAGCTTCTACAGCAGAATGTATCAGTTACAGAAAAGAGACAAACCATTTAACAGTAGCAGGGGTGCTTAGAAATGATCAGTTTTTATTTATTTTTGTAAAATCTTTAACCCAAAAGGAAAGAAACTGTTTGCTGTAACTGCCTATAAAGTATTAGCTGGAGTTTGGCTTTGGCTTCATCTAACACTACCCTATCCCCCAAACTGATAAAGGTGCCGCCTGTGCTCCTTCCTCCAGAGTGGGGGAGCGCAAATACAGGAGGTGTGTTACTGGCTACATAACCAGGTGAGGGGACAGAGGGGAAATAAAAGAAAACAAATGCAGCCATCACATGTAATGTTTGATAAGTTGCAGTATATTCAGTTTTTGGTTTTGGGTTTAATTCTGCCTTGAGTACATCTTTTGATTTTAATGATTTCAGCCACCACATCCAAGGACTGCTAACCTGCAATATTCTACTTTTCTGGGGTATAGATACATTTTAAAAGGAAATTCATTCAGTCACCACTTCTAAGGACTGGTTGGCTTTAATATATAAAACATTTTAAAGCATTTGATTTTTTTTTTTTTCATTTTGAGTTCAGATGCACTTTAACCACTTCAGCCCCGGAAAGGATTTACCCCCTTACAGACCATTTTTTGCGATATGGCACTGCGTCGATTTAACTGACAATTGCGCGGTCATGCGATGCTGTGCCCAAACAAAATTGATGTTGTTTTCCCCTCAATGTCCCACAAATAGAGCTTTTTTTTGGTGGTATTTGATCACCTCTGAGTTTTTATTTTTTGCGCTATAAACAAAAAAAGCGACAATTTTGAAAAAAAAAACATTTTTTTTTACTTTCTGCTATAAAACATTTCCAAAAAAAAAAAATGTAAAAAAACAATTTGTTCATCAGTTTAGGCCGATATGTTTTCTTCTACATATTGTTGGTTAAAAAAAATCGCAATAAGCGTATATAGATTGGTTTGCACAAAAGTTATCGCGTCTACAAAATAGGGGATAGATTTATGGCATTTTTATTATTTTTTTTAATTTACTAGTAATAGCAGCGATCAGTGATTTTTTAGTGGGACTGCGACATTGCGGCGGACAGATCGGACACCTAACTGACATTTTTGACACTTTTTTGGGAACCAATGACATGATTACAGTGATCAGTGCTAAAAATATGCACTTTTATTGTACTAATGACACTGGCTGGGAAGGGGTTAACATCAGGGGCGATCAAGGGGTTAAATGTGTTCCCTGTTTGTGTTTTCTAACTGTATGAGGGACTGTGTGACTGCATCTTCCTGCATAGCAGAACAACAGGATCTGTGTGATCTCCCCTGTCAGAACAAAGATCTGCCTTGTTTATACGGGCAGATCCCTGTTCTGTCACTGCGGGGAACGATCGCGGGTTGCCGGCGGACATCTGACCCACTGATTGGCTCCCCCCGCTGACCAATCAGAGCGCGTGCGCGCCCACAAAAGCGAGTTCCTGAGCTGACGTACAGCTACGGCGATTCGCAGGAACGAGCCACCTTGCCGCAATATAATGACGGTGGCTGGTCGGGAAGCGGTTAACACAAAAGTATTTTTATTGAAATGGTGACTTTTTTTTTTGCCTCTCTTGTTTTTTGCATCTGCAAAAAAAAAAACCTGCTATCCTGGTTCACATCTATGGAAGAATTATGTCCGACAGAAAAAGTCCGATGAGAGCTTTTCATCGTATATTCCGATCGTGTGTATGCCCCATCGGACTGTTTACGTCGAAAATTTTGACGGACCTAGAAAGAGAACATGTTCCGTCCTAGAAAGAGAACATGTTCTAAATTTTTCAGACGGAACCAATTCCTATCGCGAAAACCGCTCGTCTGTATGCTGTTCCGACGTACCAAAAACGACGCATGCTCTGAAGCAAGTACAAGACGACGGAAGCTATTGGCTACTGGCTATTGAACTTCCGTTTTCTAGTCCCGTCGAAAGTGTTGCATGTCACCGCGTTCTGGACGGTCGGAATTTGGTGTGACCGTGTGTATACAAGACAGCTTGAGCGGAATTCCGTCGGAACTCCGTCGGAAAAACCTTCAGAGTTTATTCCAACGGGAAAACCGGTCGTGTGTACAGAGCATTAGAATGGTCATATAGGATGGTGAAAGAGAAAAGGAAGGGATGAGATGAAGAGGGATAGAGTGTGAGATAATAAAAAATGGGGGAGTGATGGTATAGGAATGGTAGTTAGTGTTGATGGTTGGATGAGTGTCCCCATGGGGACATCACACACATAGGAGGTCACTGAGGATAGCTGAGCATAGAGTCCCTTATTGGTAATTGACTCACTAGTTCACTTCACTGTCTTTTCTCAGAAACTTACATCATCTACTAACATGATCAGTGCACATTAGTGCCCCTATCTACCTTTATATGATCCAGCTTCACAGCTTATTATAACTTTGTATGTTTCATAAGAACTGTCACACTGCGTGGCATCATAGGAGAAGAGCGATTGAGCAACTGCTTCATTTTACATGATAATAGAAAAGCATAAGAGGAAGAACTTACATCATCACATATATTTAAAGTGGAGCTGTCCAGCATTAGTTCCTACTGGCAGAGAAAACACCGATCTTTTCATTAAATTAAAGGAGACAAAGGTTATTTTATGCTGACATGCTATTTCTGTATTCAAAAGAAGGAAGTCCTATACTAATTTTAAATCTTAAACTGTGTGTATATAGTAAAAAGAATATGTGACTATGAATGGTCAGATAGTCATCACTGTTTTTTTTTCACTGACCTCTACATCTTTCCTAACTTTTCAGACACATGTAAATATAGCCCTCGATTTAACAATACTTTATTATGTTTTTTTTTTTTTTTTTTTACTTTGGAATTTAATTTGGCCTTGATATCAGCCTGTTGCAGTCCTTTGTAAAGCAGAGCTCAGATGGGCAGAAGGAGAAACAGCACAAAGAAACATGCTGTGTTCATGTACTCAAACATAGGAGAGTGCTGATGGGAGGAGAGAGAAGAGGGCAGAGAGATGAGATCATCGGTCTGCTGCTTCTCCTTTCAATGTCCGGTCACAGTCTGGAGGGAGGGACAAGACCTGTAAAGTGTTACTTAACTGAAGCAGAGATATAACAGGTCACCTGCTCTGCCAGACAGGGCTGTGTTGGATGGCAGAGCCGTGTACGTCTCAGGACTGGATGGACAGTCCCGTGGTGGTGACGCTGCAGGGATGCTGGGCTGCAGAAGGTGGATTACCAGCCGGGAGCTCCTTCTGTGGCCATCAGGAAGAGACTAGGGGCCGGCGTGGAGCGAGCATGACGTCACAGGTCGTCCGTCTGCTTCTGGGTTCGGTATCCAGGGGAGGGATCATCCAGGGAGGAGGGCTAGCAGGGAGGTTGAGAGAAGGCTACGCGCTCTGAGCCACTGCTCCTTCAGAGGCCTATTGAAGGAGCAGTGGCTCCGAGCGCGTAGCCTTCTCTCAACCTCCCTGCTAGCCCTCCTCCCTGGATGATCCCTCCCCTGGATACCGAACCCAGAAGCAGACGGACGACCTGTGATGTCATGCACGCTCCACGCCGGCCCCTAGTCTCTTCCTGATGGCCACAGAAGGAGCACCCGGCTGGTAATCCACCTTCTGCAGCCCAGCATCCCTGCAGCGTCACCACCACGGGATCAGAGGGAACACTGAGGACCACATACCTATACAGATGAGCCTTTTATATGTTTTTATCCTGTAAGTGTGTTTTTACCTGGTGTCATTCAACATCATTTGTTAATACTACACTCAGGTGGCGCTTCCTTCTCTACCCCTCTCTAATCTACTTCCAGAACCTTCTATGTCACCTGACCGTAACCGGCCAGTCAAACTAAACCTCATTAAAAAACCCTACTAAGTGTTCCTAAAATGCTGATACTGTGAGCCCATGAGGTAACAGGGGGCTTAAAAAGCCCCCCCCCCCCCCATTCTGCCAAATGACATGTCAGAGATCTTCTGTTCCCAGTGATTGGGAACAGTGATCTCTGTCATGTCCCAGTAAGCCCATCCCCCCTACAGTTAGAACACGCTGAGGTAACAAAATTAACCACTTGATCGCCCCCTAGTGTTAACCCCTTCCCTGCCAGTGTCATTTTTACATTAATCAGTGCATCTTTATAGCACTAATCAATGTAATAATGTCATTGGTCCCTAAAAAGTGTCATTCGGGGTCAGATTTGTCTCCCGCAATGTCGCAGTCCTGCTAAAAATTGCAGATCGCTGCCATTACCAGTAAAAACATTAAAAATAAAAAAAGTCCCTAAATCTATCCCATAGATTGTAGACGCGATAACTTTTGCGCAAGCCAATCAATATACGCCTATTGCGATTTTTTTTACCAAAAATATCTAGAATATATATCGGCCTATACTGATGAATACATTTTTTTTTTGGATATGTATGCAAAAAATAAAAAAAATATTTTTTTTTTTCAAAATTGTCTTTTTTTGCTTATAGCGCAAAAAATAAAAAACGCAGAGGTGATCAAATACCACCAAAAGAAAGCTCTATTTGTAGGAAAAAAAGGATGTCAACTTTGTTTGGGTACAGTGTTGCATGACTGTGCAATTGTCAGTTAAAGCGACGCAATGCCGTATCGCAAAAAATGGCCTGGTCTTTAAAGGGGCAAATCCTTCCAGGGCTGAAGTGGTTACATTTTTTTTAAAAAACTATTTTAAAAAAAAAAAGTAGATTTAAAAAAAAAAAAAAAATCATCGATTTTTATCCACCCTGAAAAGTGGTACTTCCCTGATGAAGAACAATATGTAATGCATGTTCAAAACGCATTGGACTCCTCCAGTTAAAGCGGGCTGTAGGGATGTCCTCCCAGTTTGCAAAATACAACTGGTTGTACCACTGTCTGTTTGATTTTAAGTTTGATATTGCTGATCTCCCTGTTTCTCTTTGAAAAGGTATTTTGTAACACCTGTGTTTTTAAGATAATGCCATTGTTATTGGCTATTTTTATCTGATGTTATCAATAAAAAAATATTTTTACATAATTATTTTTGTATATAAATTTGGTTGCCGACAAAGTCCCATTAGAGGTATACAAACAATTCTTGGTTGAATGTATTTTTTATTATTAGTTTTGCATATAAAGAATCAAAGCATATACGGGTACAGAAGGAAAAGAGGGGAAAATGCGTAACAATCATCAGTAGCATTTATATACAAGAAAGAGGGCCCTTCAGGGGCTGCCTGATACACTAAACCAAACCATTAAAAAACTCATTATACAAGAGGACATTGAGAAGGGTAAAGGAATGGGAGGAGAGGTGTAGAAGAGAAATAAGAAAGGAGAAAGAAAAAGGAAAAAAGAAATTGGAAAATTGTTTTTGCTGTTTTTGCTGTTTTGTTGATTAGAGTGGTTAAAACCACTTACATACAGAAAAAAAAAAAAAAAAAAAATCAAAGGATTTTCATAAGAAAGAGGAACCATGATGAGTGGTGGGGATTTGATAGTTATGATATGCAAACAATTTATGATATAACAGGGGTCTCCAAATTTTCTAAACAATGGGCCAGTTTACTGTTCTTCGGATTTTAGGGGGGGGCAGACTATGGCCAGGGGGAGTAGAAAATGCCCAGCGTCAGTGGGAGTAAAGCAATTACAGACAGTGACACCTGTGGTCAATAGAAAGAGGAATAGTGTCCTAGTAATGGAATCAGTGGGAAGAAAAGTGCTCCATCGTTGGTATCAGTGGGAGGAATAGTGCCCTATTATTGGTGTCTGTGGGAGCAACGGTGCCCCATCGTTTATATCTGGGTCTCCCTTTGCTTGCTTTTATCCGGCCCTTGGGGCCACACAGTATTTCATCCTCTTGACACCAACATTGGGGCATAATTCCCCCCCAATGAAACCGACATAGGGACACAATCCCTCCCAATAACACCAACCATGGGGCACACTTCCTTCCAACGACACCAACAATGGAACACAGTTTCTCCCAGTGACAACAACAATGATTCTTCTGATACTGGTTTTGTGATACTTGCATGGACTTGGTACGGGTTCTTTTGACTATAGCAGTAGCCTGATTTGATTACTCAATTTTATTTATGGCTTTATAGTTGTTTTTTTTATGGATTTATGTAATCTTAATAAAAATGTATCAGGGACAATATCGTTTGTTTTTGTTTTTTATAATAAAAATGTATTTTATTAATTTCAATAAAATGTATAACAATACATTACTTTAATGCATATTATTGGTTACTCAAAAAATTTATTTCTTCATGTTATTTTAATAGTGTTCTGTAATTTAGCTCATGGTAACTTTTCTCAAAATTTTAAATTCACATTTATAAATATTTTTTAGGTGTTGAAATATTTATTCATTTTTGCATTCAAGTTAATCAACTATTTGAAGCTTTCATTTATCAAGGGTGATGTTTTAGAATGACCCTATCACAAAAAATAAATAGGAAAAAGCTTTTACCTGTAAGGCCGAGTTCACACTGGTATGACACAACAGTCATACGGCTGTGGATCCGACTTTGCCCTGCGACTGGATGTCCGATTTCAATGAACGGGATCCAACTTTGATCCCGACAATGACAGGTCTGGTATGAATCTTGAGAAGAAACTCCACGCCAAAATTTAAAAAAAAAACGGCATAGGATTCCCCCTTCAAGACCATACCAGACCCTCCATTCGGGTATGGATTTTAAGGGGTACCCCCAAAGCAAAAAAAACGGTGTGGTGTCCCCCCCCAAAATTCATACCAGACCCTTATCTGAGCACGAAGCCCGGCAGGTCAGGAAAGGGGGTGGTGACGAGCGAGCACCCCCCCTCCTGGACCATACCATGCCACATGTCCTCAACATGGGGGGTTGGGTGCTTTGGGGCATGTGGCCTGGTATGGTCCAGGAGGGGGGCACTCACTCGTCCCCACCCCCTTTCCTGACCTGCCGGACTGCGCGCTCCGGTAAGGGTTTGGTATGAATTTTGGGGGAGCCCACGCCATTTTTTTTCTTTTGGTGTGAGGGTTCCCCTTAAAATCCATACCAGACTGAGGGTCTGGTATGGTCTTGGAGGGGGAACTCTATGCCGTTTTTTTTTACATTTTGGCGTGGGGTTCGGTTAAGACGATGATCCGACTTTGATTCGACTTCAATGATTTTCAATAAAAGCAAATAAAAAAAAGTCAGACCAAAGTAGTGCAGGAACCTTTTTCAAAGTCGGACCGACTTGTGTCGGACCAATTAAGACGACTCTCATAGGGAAGCATTGATTTATACACGTCATGCCACATGTGCTCCCAAAGTCAGAGCATTTGTTTGTACCAGTGTGAACCCAGCCTAAAAGAAGCACCAGTGAATGACGCTGCGCTGAAGAGGAAGCAACCACTAAAGTCTTTTGAGAAACCAACACTTCTGGGAGTGCCAGTCTACTTAATCCCCCGCTGTTCTTAATGGTTCCTCCCGCCATCCGTCTTCATTCCTTCATGACTTTCATGTTGGTTAAAATGGATTAGAGATGCTTGAGATGCAAGGCTGTATAATAACTCATGGCACAGTTTGTAAAATATTGTTAGTAAAATGAATGCTGAATGACAGACAGATGTCACATACAAGAAAAACAAGCAAAATAAGTTTTCTCTGAAATCATACATGATGCCATCAAAAATTCCTGTATGTGTAATCTGTATTCCTAACATCTATCATCCAAATTTCCCTTGTTCTGTTTGTATCATCAACAGTGCAAGAAAGTCTGTATATTTATTTCAAGAGTCATGTAATATCCTGCTCATATACACAGATCAGCTATAACATTATGACAATGCACATAATATTGAGTAGGTCCCCCTTTTGCTGCCAAAACAGCCCTGGCCCAGTGCTGTGTTATGGCCTAGGCCGACAAGGCCCAGGCCTAGGGCAGCACTTTGCGGGGGTGGCACGAAAAATAGCCCCCCTATACGTCCTCCTGAGTTCCGGCTCCCACAGCCACCTCGTGCACTTATATTGTCCCCGACGGTCGGCACTTGTTCTTGGTATGGGAGCTTACTTGGCCGAGGGGGGGGAGCGCCAGGTGCCCCCATAATGCGGCCGGTGACTGGCTACACGTTATTCCACTGGTGGAGGCTCCGCCTACCCTCCTCCGCGCGGCCATTGCATCTTCTCTCCAGCCAAGGGTGGGGCCTGTTAGTGACGATAGGGGAGAGAGAGAGGATGACGAGGGGAACCCCCAGGCGGTGGCCAGGACAGCAAGTACAATGAATACCCTACTTAAGTCATGTCAGTCTGTTAAATTTGTAGCACAGATCACTGTATTTCAATATGATCTGTCATTGACAAATCATATTGCAAAACAGCATTCCCTGTTACAAACTCATTAAACAGTCCACATTAAGTGAAAGTTCATGAACTGCAGTGTTCCATGCTGCAAACTCTGCAGTATATGAATTTTCACTGAATGTGGACTGTTTAATGAGTTTGTATTGATTTGTACATGTGCAAAGTGCTTTATGGTGAAAGCAATGCAAACTCATTAAACAGTACACATTAAGCCTGGGTTTAACACTTGTACGATGCGGGAACCAGCGTGATTCCAGCGCCGATTCCCGCATTGCATCTCTCCCGCAGGCAGTTCACACTGCCCTCTGCGAACCGCTGCGGGTGTCATTACAATGTTAATGACACCCCTAGATCGGTTCACAGATCGCAGTGTGAACTCGCACAGGAATCGGATCGCATAGGTGAGAACAACCATGCGATCCGATTTCAGTGCGGGGAACAAAAGTCGCTGTGCTTTTTTTTCCTGCGAATCTAATGCAAGTTCAGCCATACAACTGTATGGCTGAACTCGCATCTCACAGACAGCGCATGTGGTGCAATGTCTATGATCACACTAGTGTGAACCTAGGCTCAGTGAAAATTCATGTACTGCAAAGTGCTCTGTGCTATAAAATATATATATGTGTATATATATATATATACACACACACACACACTAATAAGCTGTGATATTTGAAACTGATGAGGCGGCACTCTTAACCTGCACTGATAGGGCTGCACTGATGGGCAATGATAGGCTGCACTGGTTGGCACTGATAGGCTGCGCTCATGCCCACTAATAAGGTGGCACTCTTAAGCTGCACTGATAAGGCAGCTCTGATGGGCACTGATAGGCTGAAATGGTGGCCCCTGATAGGCTGCACTGATGGGCACTGATGCCCACTATTGAGGCACCACTCTTAAGCTGCCCTGATAAGGCGGCACTGATGGGCACTGATATGCTGCAACAGTGGCCCCTGATGAGGCTGCACTGATGGGGCTGCACTGATATGGGCACTGAGGAAGGGGTGTGGGTTGCAGATGGCAGGGCAGGTCTTAAACAGGAAGGGGTGTGGTCTTGACAGGAAGGGGTGGGTCATATTTAAATTAGGGGTGCGTGAGTTTAGTCAGACCTAGGGCAGCACAAAACCTAAATACACCACTGCCCTGACCTATCGAGGCATGGACTCCACTAGACAAAGCGTTACACTGCCTCTGCCAGCTGCCTTCTTCCCATCTTCATATACTGTATCCTGTTGCTATCTCTTACCCAGATATGCAAAGCACAGGTACCCGACCATCCACATGATGTCAAAGAAAAACGTGATTCATCAGACCAGGCCACCTTCTTTCGTTGCTACATGGTCCAGTTTTGATGCTCACATGTCCATTGTAGGTGCTTTTGGTTGTAGGCATGAGCCAACATTGGCACCCTGACTGGTCTGCTGCTAAGCAGCCCCATACTTAACCGTTTGACGACCGCCCCATAGCAGATTAAATGTTACAGGGCTGCCGCTCTGTGCAGAAGCATGTATATATACGTGATTTTGCACTCCCACGGTTTTGGACGCGAACACGCGCCGCCGCTGGCTCGCTCCCGCTTTGATTTTACACAGCGGGAACTGATCAGTGGGTCCCATGGACCCGATGTCCGCCGGGGCCCGCCGATCGTTCGGTACACTGACAGGATGGCAGTCTGCCTATGTAAACAAGGCAGACTGTCATTCTGCGAGTACAGAAGACATGGGTCCTGTGTTTCTGTGAAGCAGGAACACCGATCCATTTCTTCAAGTAGTACAAGCACCTCTCACACAGTTAGCAAGCACTCCCTAGGCACACATTTAACCCTTTGATCGCCCCTTACGTTAACCCCTTCCCTGCCAGTGTTATTAGTACAGTGACAGTGCATATTTTTTGCACTGATCACTGTAATAATATCACTGGTCTCCAAAAAAGTGTCAAAAGTATCCAATTTGTCCGCTGCAATATCACAGTCCCTGTCACTGATCACTTACTAGTAAAAAAAAATAAAAATAAAATAAAAAATATCCCATGGTTTGTAGATGCTGTAACTTTTGCGCAAACCAATCAATATACGCTTATTGGGATTTTTTTACCGAAAATATTTTGCAGAATACATATTGGCCTACATTGATGAAGAAATTAGATTTTTTTTTTACATTTTTGTACTGGAAATGTTTCAGAGCAGAAAGTAAAAATTATTGTTTTGTTTCAAAATTGTTGGTCGTTCTTTGTTTCTATAAATAAAAACCACAGAGGTGATCAAATACCACCAAAAGAAAGCTCTATTTGTGGGAAAAAAAGGACATAAATTTTATATGGATACAGCGTTGCACAACCGCGCAATTGTCAATTAAAGCAACGCAGTGCCGTGTCACAAAAAATGGCCTGGTCAGAAAGGGGGTGAAGCTTCCGGAGCTGAAGTGGTTAAACTGTGAGGTACTGTGTGTCACCTTTCTATAGGAATCAGCATTAACTTTTTCAGCAATTTGAGTTACAACGGTTCTTCTATTGGATCGGACTGCATGGGTCAGCCTTTGATCCCCACGTGCATCAATGAGCAATGGCTGCCCATGACCATGTCACCAGTTTTCCTTTCTTGGAGCACTCTCTTGACATGTTCATTTGCTGCCTAATATACCCCACCCACTGCAAGGTGCCATTGTCATAAGATAATCAATGTTTTTCATTTTACCTGTCAGTGATCATGATGTTATAGCTGATCAGTGTACACATCACATTTTCCTTCTCTGTTTATTGGGTTATAACTTTAAAGCAAAGACAAGAGAAGATCTGCAACTAGTATATAAATAATAAGAGGCGTATGTACCTGCTGCCACAGTAAACACACATAGTGCAGTTGCAGAAACAGAACTGTATTGAAGATAGAGTTCAACAAAGCACGGGAACCCGGTAGTTGTCTACCTGGTGGGAAGACAACCCAACGGGGCACACTCACAGAATGTTGCAGTAAAGAGTACAGCAGAAGGTGCACCAACAGCATCTGTCTTGAGGGGTGGAATGCGGCATGGGCGGTCCATACCCAAATGGGGAAGCTTCTAGCAAGTCCCTACACTTCCCCCACTCATCTGGAACCTCTCCCTGCTCCTAATTACTGTCCCTGACAGACTGGTGACCTGTCCCTATGCTGCCCACAAGCGAAACGTGCGCTAAGCCTTGGGGCCAGGGTCTTAAATGCCCGCCCCAAGATGGCTGCCAGAGTCACATCGGATAGCTCCCCCAGTGACCCAGGAAACCATAGGTGAACCATGTTCCTCTTGACTTCCTCTCCCTCTGCTGCTGCGGTCGAGCGCCACCTGCAGTGGAGAAAGTAGACTGCAACTGCCTACATGCTGGCTAAGGGAAGATTCCTGATATTTGTGTCCTTTTACAACTTTGACCAACCCCCCTCAGCCCCCAACCAAACAGTCTGGTCCCTCCAGAGTCCAGTGGCAATATGAGAAGAAAACTCTCTGCTTGGAGGGAGCAGGTGTTCATCATAACCATTGTAGGCATCATTAGCATTCTTCTCAGCAGCACTGCTGTGAATGCTGCATCTATATGCATTATTAACAAGACCTGTTAAGATCTAGGTTGGCTTTGGCAGTAAGGATTGCTGACAGCAAGCTGCATAAGCTAAGGGGCATTTTTTACTTGGCTTGTCTGTTGCTTCCAGATCATACCACCTTCCAACTAGCTACCAATCCGCCACCACTGCAGGCAGGAAGGGTTAGGTGGGAAGAGCCAAGGTTATGGAGAGATACTGATCACCATCATCAGCTCATAGTGTGAAGTAAAAAGAGTGGAATATAGGACTAAAGTGTAGTTCTACATTGCATCCTATCCATGACTCCTATACCACATTTTCAATTCACAGAACAATAATCTCATGATGAAGACTTGTTGAGAAGGCTGAGATGTGTAGTTCTCCTAAGTGAACCATAGTGGACCTGTGCAATGTTACTTAGAAGTATAAAGTGTTAATGGTGAACACTTAAGTCAAGGTTGCCAACTGTTCACAATTTTATGGACAGATTGTAAAAAAGTTCAAGCTATTTACGGCTGTCTGTAAAGTCTATGAAAGAAAATTAAATGTCCTTAAAAAGTATATAGGCTTACCTGTAGGTATAAGTGGTATAATAGAGTTTACTATCATTTTAAGGGGGTATCCAATGGCATGGTAGTAGGGTTTTTCTATGCTGTTACAGCAATATGTTTGTAAGTTTTGAGTTGCCCATGGAAAAAAAAGTTGGGCAAGAGAGTCTTTTGTAAATTAGCAGAAATGTAGAAAACAAAACAAGATCACAAGATCCATATCCTTACTACAAAGGGACCTATAGGAAATTATACACAGCTCAGCTGTAGTAAATGATGAAAGAAAATCCCTTTTTATGCTTATAGTTTATGTTTAGTCCTTTCTATAATTTCCTTCTTCCTTTCTAACCATGCAAAGTTAGTATGTATTTTAAATAGCTCATTGTATCATGGTTTTATAAATAAGTGTTTTCTGCTACATATTTCTGTATATACTCTGGTAAGTCTCTCAATGGAAATTCCTTTCATGACTTTTGCTGAATATTTCCTATAGTGATATTACCGGTTTTCTAAGTCTTTGTCTTGTCATGTTTCCCCAAGGTTGGCTCGTCGTAACTTCCTGGACTTTCTGTCAGTAATGCATTGATATCGTAAACAACCCTCAGAAATTACAAATGATGAGCCTACAGTCTAAGATAAGGAATTTTTTAAGTTCCTCGTAGAAGAAAATTTTAATATAGACAGAAAGTCTGTAATTCAGAAGGGAATTCCAGTGCGTGTGCCCTGTTGCACAACACAATATTGGAAAATCGATCACTTTGTACATAATCTTTAAAACAATATATGTAAGCTGAAAGGGCCTGGGACCAAGCTCAGGTAACTCATTAAAAGCTTGTTGTACTAAGTATAGGACTTACCAGACATGAGGGCCATGTGCATGGGTGGCAAACTTACCCATTGTGGTCAAAAAACAAACTAATATTTCGTGTTTGTAGCACTACCCCCGTAGGAGCCACTTGGTAGATTGGGCTCTTTGTCTTGACTCTATGAACAACCTCGGCCCCTCTGACACACCTGGTTAAGCAAATAGTTACTACAATACTATTTGGAGCACAAATATAAATATCCTGCACACAACTATGTATCAGTATCAGAAAACAAATGCAAGACTGGTTAGTGGTAATTGAATTCTTAATATTGTCACAGGTTGAAATAAACGGCAGTGTATGCATAATTAGCAAATAGAGAATTAGTTCATCAACACTCACTAGACACTGTAATGTTTTAGCAACTTAGAATAGAGCTCTACAAAACTAGACTAAAGTGAACCAAGTAACCCACACAATAAGAAATGAGCTGTTGCATTTGGTAATTAGTAACAGCAAGCAGAATCAATCCTGCAATAACTCCTCTGTAAATAGTATGGTGTAACAACTTCAGAGTGCACTCTATATACGAATCACTATGGTGTAGTATAAGGCTCCCTAAAGAGGTACCTCTTGCTATGGACAACAGGCACATTTACTGTGAAGTAGTGAGCAGCCCTTAGCTCTAGTTCTTCAGCCGGCTAGTGTCAGGGCCCAGTCTTTACAGTGGTGCACAGTCTAATAAGTACAGTCTTGGTAAAGTCTGCATGCATTTAGTAAGTCTGCTGTTTAGATGCCCAGTCCCTAATTTCTCAGTCTCTGCCAGCAGCAATAGATCTATGGCACCAGTTCCCTCTCACCCCATAACCAATAGTAAAAGGAGGGAAAGGTCCGCTTTAATACTCATATAAGTTTTCAAGTGTCACTGTACAGTTGTTCTGCGATCTATGTGGTTTTACCAAAATATGACAACTAAATTATGTAATGATCCAAAAACACCTACTGTAAATTAACTTGAGGCTATCTATGTGAAAATAATAATTAAACAAAAAAATAAAAATAAAGTGAAATGAATAATCCATTTTACCAAATTATAGTATCAGAAAAGTAAAGGAAAGCATAAAAAAAACACTAAATACATATAAATCTAAGTCAGAAAAAAATACATAGAAAATAAAGATAGACCAAACAATAAAGAAGAAAAGATATATAAAAAGAAGCAAATATAATATAATGATAAAAATATGCAAAGATAAAAATAATCCCAGCATTAAAAGCGCCTCCCGAATATCTAAGTGTATTCAGTGAAATAATGGCATTCAATGAACAATAAAATTGCACACAAACATTGGTCAGTGAGTGGAATTAAAGTCCAAAGAAAAGTCCTCATAATGTGTGTAGTGTTCCGTATCCCATCAGAACCATAGGAGAAATCACTCAGTTCCTGAATACCGTCACCGATACACCACATACACATAAAATCCCCTTTGGTAATGCACTCACCACAAGTAAGGGTCAAATAAGCCTGATATCTCCACACAATACTGGATGAACTCCTGTCCTTGGATCATAAAAGTTCCTTCATGAAACGGTTCAAAAGTGCATCATGCAAAAAACAAAGGGATACCCTGCATAGCATAATACTGTAATTTTATTAGGAAATATCCCCTACAAACAATATATGCTTACAGGATAAAAGAACAAAAACAGCGTATAATCATTAGCCTGTGCTAAACAGCGTATGTCCTCTCACGCTTCCTGGGTTGGCTGGCTGCAATGAGACCCAGGATGACACACACCCTGATTAACAAGAGAGCCGCGTGGTCACACCCTAATGCGTTTCGTCATCACGTCTTCGTCGGAGGGCGTGACCACATGGCACGGCTCACCTGTTAAATACTCAAGGAGGGTGGGTATTTAACCCTACATGTAATGAGGCACAATCAACATCACAAACATCACAGCAGCTGTCAAAGCCCGATAACTAGCTGCAGCATACACAATGTCATATATATGCAACAGCGTGTGAACTGAATGTAACATAATCACACCTCGTACCTCATATATCGCCCACACTCAACAAAATGTTGGAGCGTATTCACAGCTGTACCTAACCTTATAAAAACAATTTACAAGCAATATAGTAAAAACTGGGAAAAAGGCTGATGCCAACACGTCTATGCATGTGTAAAAAGCCGTCACCCAGTGGATTGGCACAACAACATCTCCGTACCGATGCAGTGACAGAAAGAGGAAAGAACTTATTTTTTTTACCAACGCTACATTGACGACCCGTTCCTTATTTGGCAGTGATCAGAGGCCTCACTGATTGAGTTTTCAGAATAGTTGAACACTAATACCAACAACATTAAATTGGAGTTTAGTTGGAGTAACAAACAAATGAATTATTTTGATGTAACTATTATGAAAAGTCAAAACCTATTGCTCACCAAAGCATATTTCAAACCTACTGACTGCAATAGTTATATTCCTATCAACAGTGGACACCATCTACTATGGCTACGTAACATTCCAAAGGGTCAGTTCATGCGGATTCGCAGGAATTGCTCTTTGGATGTAGATTATGCTGTACAAGCACAGCAGATAAGGAATCGTTTTTGTGGAAAAAGGATACAACCCTCAACATCTGGACAAGGTTATCCATGAAGTGGGTGCTGTCACACAGGATTCTTGTCTGGAGTTTAAGACAAAGCTCAAAGATAATAAACATGAATGGGGCTTTATTAGTAACTTCCATGAACAATTTAGAGATAATGAATCAATTTTTAAGAGACACTGGAGTATTTTGAGAATGGATAAGACTTTGAGTAAAGTCCTTCCAGAGGTTCCTCCCTTTATATATAGAAGGACACCTCTTTTGATGACAGAGTGGTCAAAAAGGTTTTGGATCCTCCCACCAGACCTCAAATGTTTTGGGACCGAGCTGGCTTTTATGCCTGTAGGAAGTGTAAGGCGTGCCAGCAAGTTAACACCCATATCAGAGGTCTAAGTACATTCAGATCTACGGCCAACGGTATGAAGTTTGAAGTTAAGGAATTTATTTCCTGTCTATCCACTCATATGTATGCTCTAGAGTGCCCTTGTGGCGCCCTATTGGCATGACCAAAAGAACACTGGGCAAAAGGGTCTCTGAGCATATATATAACATTTTAATCGGTTATAAGGATCACAGTGTTTCACTACATTTTAGACAAAAAACATGGCAGAAATCCAGCTGGACTGAAGTTTCCGGGGATAGAAAAGATACACCCCAACCTTGTTCGCGAGTTGTCCAAACGAGAAACCCAATGGATTTTTTTTAACCAATACACTCAGTCTGAACTGAATGAACATTGGTTTGGACTTAAATTGCTTTATTAGCGACTACTAGTCCCTCTGTTTTAGGACCTGCTTTACATATTTGAATTATCAGTTTATACATTTTTTGATTATCAGTTTATAGTTTTTATGCTTTTAATGATTGAATATCTGGGTTAATATGCAGTTCATTTTAATTATGTATTCTAGTATAGGGTTTTACCGTTATGATACCCTTTTGGCGGTTCATTTGCAGTCCCGTTATCTATGAGACTGCATTTTTGTGTCATAATTTTATATGTAATGTTAATATTTTATTTCATTAATGTATACATGATGATTTACTATAGAATGTATACTATGTGACAATATTGGTGCCACCCCCTGCCGATGCAGGTGTTGTCACTGCATCGGTACGTGGATGTTGTTGTTCCCATGCACTGGGTGATGGCTTTTTACACATGTAAGGACGTGTTGGCATCAACCATTTTCACAGTTTTTACTATATTGCTTGTAAATTGTTTTTATAAGGTTAGGTACAGCTGTGAATACGCTCCAAAATTTTGTTGAGTGTGGGTGATATATGAGGTACGAGGTGTGATTATGTTACATTCAGTTCACACGCTATTGCATATATATGACATTGTGTATGCTGCAGCCTGTTATTGGGCATTGCCAGCCGTGGTGATGTTTGTGATGTTGATTGTGCCTCATTACGTGTAGGATTAACTATCCACCCTCCTTGAGTATTTAACAGGCGAGCCGTGCCGTGTGGCCACACCCTCCAAAGAAGACATGACGAAACGCGTTAGGACGTGACCACGTGGCTCTCTTGTCAATCACGGTGTGTCATCCCGAGTCTCATCGTGGCCAGCCATCCCAGGAAGTGTGAGAGGGCATACGCTGTGTTGCATGAGCTAATGATTATACGCTGTTTTTGTTTGTTTATCCTGTAAGCATATATTGTTTGTAGGGGATATTTCCTAATAAATTTACAGTATTCCGCTATGCAGAGTATCCCTTTGTTTTTTGCATGATGCACTTTTGAGCCGTTCCATGAAGGAACTTTTATGATCCAAGGACAGGAGTTCATCCAGTATTGTGTGGAGATATCAGGCTTATTTGTCCCTTACTTGTGGTGAGTGCATTACCAAAGGGGATTTTATGTGTATGTGGTGTATCGGTGACGGTATTCAGGAACTGAGTGACTTCTTCCATGGTTCTGATGGGATACGGAACACTACACACATTATGAGGACTTTTCTTTGGACTTTAATTCCACTCACTGACCAATGTCTGTGTGCAATTTTATTGTTCATTGAATGCCCTTAATTTCACTGAATACGCTTAGATATTCTGGAAGCGCTGTTAATGCTGGGATTATTTTTATTTTTGCATATTTTTATCACTTTTACTCTATATAATAGCAGCTATAATGCATCAATTTTGTCTATCTTTTTGAGCGCCGGAATCAGTAACATGTATGCCCTGTACACAAGGTCGGACTTTCCGACGGCATATGTGTGATCGGAGCTTGTTGTCGGAAATTCCGATCGTGTGTGGGCTCCATCTGACTTTTTCCATCGGAATTTCCGACACACAAAGTTTGAGAGCAGGATATAAAATTTTCCGACAACAAAATCCTATCCTTTAAATTCCGATCGTGTGTAGACAAATCCGACGCACAAAGTGCCACGCATGCTCAGTATAAATTAAGAGACGAAAGCTATTGGCTACTGCCCCGTTTATAGTCTCGATGTACGTGTTTTACGTCACCGCGTTCAGAACAATCGGATTTTCCGACAACCTTGTGCGACCGTGTGTATGCAAGACAAGTTTGAGCCAACATCCGTCGGAAAAAATCTGATGGATTTTGTTGTCGGAATGTACGATCAATGTCTGACCGTGTGTACAGGGCATTAGTGTGACTGATATTTTTTTAAAATATAGTATAATAAAGATAGTAATTAAAAAATAAAAATAGAAAAAAGAATCTGTAAAAAATCAACCTGTAAAAAAAATCAACGTCACAAATCAATAAAAGCATAAATGACAAATATGTGTTACATTGCTTTGTATAATTCATTATCTGATTGTTTGGTTGAGATAACAAAGATTGCAGAGCTGTTGCATAAGTCTGCCTTTGAGGACATGTCTGTACTAGCACAGAGTTCCTTCTTTGATTTATTATACTTTTAATAAAGAAGCTTTCTGACCTGAGTGTGTTTATTTCCCACAGATTAAGGCATTTTTTTTTTGTTTTGGATAGAGTGGAGATGGATTGGAACACCTGTCAGGTTTTATTACTGTCTGTGCCCCCATTAGGGAGATTCACCCTCTATATATCCTTTACCATTATTATCATTGAAAGTGAAAGTAAAAGAAAATCCCACATTTTGGGTTGTCCCCAGAAAAGTAATGGAGGGGAAACCTTTCGAATGGGGGCACTAATTCTGGTGACCTGGGGGTCCCCAAGAAATTCCCTTATTTTTCAGGGATTTCCTCTCACTTCCTGTTTGGCTATGGGACAAGACGTGAAGGGAAATCTCTGTAATGGGACACAGATGGTAAAAAAAAAAAATCTGACAGGGGTTATGACCCTCCCTTGCTCTATCCAAAATGAAAAAAATCCTACAAGACAAAAAAAAAAATGTTTGCCTATAGTTCTACTTTAAATAGCTCTGACTGATATTTATTAAATTCATGGTGACTGTACTTTATCTCCCAATCAAAAGACAAGTGTTTGCCCATTTACATCTCTGCCGTGTGTTAACATGCATTAATGTGCATTAATGTGCATTACATTGTGCTGAGGCAGCCCATTCTTTTAAAGGAACAATTCTTGTATAACAAAGGAAATGGCAATTGTTTATGTACTTTTGAACACCAAATGTAGCTCAGTTAGGCTCGGTTCACACTAGGATGACTTGTCAGGCGACCTAGTCGCCTGACAAGTAGCGTCCCGTACAATGGAACCGTTCTAATTGGAGCGACGCAAGTCGCTCCGACTTAGAAAAAGGTTCCTGTACTACTTTGGGGGCGACTTGGGGCGACTTGCATAGACTTCTATACAGAAGTCGTTTTGCAAGTCGCCGTGGATGTCGTGAGTCGTGCCGCCCCTAGTGTGAACTGAGCCTTAGGGTTCACATCAATTTTAAAGCAGAGTTCCACTCATTTTTCTGTTTATTAAAAGTCAGCAGCTAAAAGTGTAGCTGCTGACTTTTAATAAACAAAAATAAAAAGAAAAGAAAAACCTGCGCTACAGAGCAAAAAGGATTACAAGACTGCAGCTGCACTAAAAAACACCAATATCTGTGTAATAAACTGCAATAAATAAATGAAAATAAGTGCGCTTACAATAAAAAATTCACGTGTTACTTATAAGTGAATATAAATAATGAATAATTAATAAGGTTAAATATCCTTAAATAAAATAAATAGATGCAATGAAAAACTGAGTAGATCAATGGTGAATGAATCAATTGCTCAATGTGTAATCAAACATGTGAATGGAAAAACATGATCAGGAATCAAAACATATTATGATTATAAGTGAAGTCCATTTCAAAGAAAAAAGTTCAGTAGAAGTGCATCAGTCCCATGAAGGCAGGATTACAAATCCACAATTCACCAAAGACAGCCCATATGAGTGGAAGAAGGAGAAGATGTAAGGATGTATCCCATGGAAACAATGAATCCGGAGGACACTAAGGATGGACCCTTACCCGAAGTGGTGGACCTCCCTGTTAGCGAGGTCTTGTGCGCGTGCAGATACAGCCCTCTGCGGGGACAGTTGAATGGTGGCGTCCGACTCAGCTGATGAATGGAGCGTTCCCAAACGAGACCAGTCCAACCCGTCTGCCTGGAGGGGGACACCCACTCGACCCGAAGGTGATAGGTGAAAAAAAGCAGAAGAGGGCTCCAATGGTGTAGTAAATTAAAAATATATTCATTGGTAAAACAAGGCCAGAGAACCAAACTCCGTATTACAATGTTAAAAACGTTATAAAAAGCCGGCATATAAAGAAGCGAACACCCGTGCAAAACATGGGGCGAACGGCGTGATGGCGTACAGTGCGTAGCCACGCCCTACATGTTTCATCATAAATGACGTCTTCAAAGGGGCCTCTTTGAAGACGTCATTTATTTTTAATTTACTACACCATTGGAGCCCTCTTCTGCTTTTTTTCCCCTACCACCTTCGGGTCGAGTGGGTGTCCCCCTCCAGGCAGACGGGTTGGACTAGTCTTGTTTGGGAACGCTCCATTCATCAGCCGAGTCGGACGCCACCATTCAACTGTCCCCGCAGAGGGCTGTATCTGCACGCGCACAAGACCTCGCTAACAGGGAGGTCCACCACTTCGGGTAAGGGTCCATCCTTAGTGTCCTCCGGATTCATTGTTTCCATGGGATACATCCTTACATCTTCTTCTTCTTCCACTCATATGGGCTGTCTTTGGTGAATTGTGGATTTGTAATCCTGCCTTCATGGGACTGATGCACTTCTACTGAACTTTTTTCTTTGAAATGGACTTCACTTATAATATGTTTTGATTCCTGATCATGTTTTTCCATTCACATGTTTGATTACACATTGAGCTCTTGATTCATTCACCATTGATCTACTCAGTTTTTCATTCCATTTATTTATTTTATTTAAGGATATTTAACCTTATTAATTATTCATTATTTATATTCACTTATAAGTAACACATGAATTTTTGATTGTAAGCGCACTTATTTTCATTTATTTTTAATAAACACACACTCATCTGTCCCACGGTCCAGCGATGCAGCCGCCCAAAGCCTCACTTCTCTCCCTCTCCTCTCCGTGGCGCCGGCATTGCAAGTGTGGGCGAGTCGCGCCGTGCATCCTGAATGGCCGCGCAATCTTCCAGGACCCGTGACCTGTCCCAGAAGATTGCAGGGAGGGAGGGAGGGAGAGAGGAGGAGTTGCCTAGGCAGCACGAGCGGAAGTGGGAGCTGGGTACCTGTCAAAACTAGGTACCCCCCCCCCCAAAAAAAAGGACATGCCAAATGTAGCATGTCAGGGGGTTAGGAGTCCTTAAAGTGGAATTTCCACTTTAAAGTGAACCTGCCACTGCATAGTCGATACTAAAATAAAGGCAGTCTGTAAGATGCTATATGCTTACCTTTTCTATGGCCCATGTGTAAAAAACGATTCTGCATTGCTGATCCCCAGTCTCCACAGATACCAGAATACCTGCTACTCTCACTGCATGCTGTGGTTCCTCCCACAAGCTACTATGTCACTACAGAACCAGGAGGAGGAATCCCAGTATGCAGCGGGTAGAAATGATGGGACACACAACTGAAGAGTCCAATACCCGCAGGGCCCTAGATCAGCAACCAGCCAGAGTTTTTACAAACGGCTGCTGGAATTGTATACAGCATAATTTTTTACATAGTATTGACCCTATAGCAACAGGATGACTTTAAAGTGTATGTAACCCATGTAGCACTCACCCCCCAGAGGGGCCACTGAGACCAAGGTCACCCTTGCAAGTACAGAGGCTGCCAGTCACAAGCACAGTTCCATACACACTGACAACACAGGCTCAGTCTAGGAGATGTCTTTTTTTAATTTATTGCGGAATAACTTTGATACAGAAGAGGGGTTCAGGGGTTTCAGGATACTCCAAAACAATAATTGCAATCACTTGGAGGATAAACTTCTCAGCAGAAATGTTTTATAGCTGCAGGCACACATTAACCACTTATGAACCGAGCCTCTTTGTGAGATTTATTGTTGACAAGTTTAAAACAGTTTTATTTGCTAGAAAATTACTTAGAACCCGCAAACATTATAATTTTATTTTCTAACACCCTAGAGAATAAAATGGCGGTTGTTGCAATACTTTCTGTCACACCGTAGTTGCGCAGCGGTCTTACAAGCGCACTGGAAAAAATACACTTTTTTGAATGAAAAAATAAGACAGCAGTAAAGTTAGCAAAATTTTTTTTTATATTGTGAAAGATAATGTTACGCCGAGTAAATTGATACCCAACATGTCACGCTTTCAAATTCACCCACTCGTGGAATGGCGACAAACTTTTACCCTTAAAAATCTCCATAGGCGACATTTAAAAAATTCTACAGTTTGCATGTTTTGAGTTACAGAGAAAGTCTAGGGCTAGAATTATTGCTCTCGCTCTACCAATCGTGGCGATAACTCACATGTGTGGTTTGAACACCGTTTTCATATGCGGGCGCTACTCACGTATGTGTTCGATTCTGCACGCGAGCTCGGCTTTTTTCTTATTTTTTTTTTACCTTTTATTTATTTCTTTTACACTGTTATTTTAAAAAACAAATTCTGTCACTTTTACTCCTATTACAAGGAATGTAAACATCCCTTGTAATAGAAAAAAAGCATGACAGGACCTCCTAAATATGAGAACTGGGGTCAAAAAGACTCAAAATAAAAAAATAAAAAAATGTCATTTAAAAAAAATAATTTTAAAAAAATGGCCCTTTAAGAGCTATGGGCGGAAGTGATGTTTTGATGTCGCTTCCGCTCCGCAATGGTATGGAGACAGGTGGGGGCCATCTTTCCCTCACTCGTCTCCATGCCAAGGAAGGAGCAATAGCCGATCGCCTCCGCCGCTGCCGACAGCTCCAGTAAGCGGCAGAGGGCATCGGAGCATGGCGGGAGGCCCCTCTCCCACCACCGATAAAAGTGATCTTGCGGCGAATCTGCCGCAGAGGCCACTTTTATCTGAAAGCGGACCGCCGGCCAAAGAAGAGGATACCGGGTTATGGCAGCTAGCTGCTGCCATAACAACGACATTCCTCTTCAAAGTTAGGAAGCATATTGGCGTGCAGCGGTCCGTAAGTAGTTAAGGTCCCAACCAGGTCTTACTCACAATGCCACAGGAGCTGTCTGCCACCCATCCTTCACAGCTAGATCCTCAGTGAGGGGTATTAAAGATCCTGATCAAAACCAGGACCTCGGAACAGTGCTCTGCAGCAAAATCCATTAGCAATCTTCTCTGGGCCCCCCAGCTCCAGCTGAGGCCTAGACTGCAATTTGTGTCTCAGTATAGCTATCTCCCAGGGGCAGCAGCCCTAGCAGAACTGGAACCCTCCCTGAAGAGGAAAGAACACTCTGAAAAGGCCTCCCAAATATTTATCACCTCTCCAGTCAGCTTCTGGATGGCTCCTTCCAGGGATTGGCTGGGGCATGATAAATATTCATATTGGACATTTGACTCTCACTGCCCTATATTCTGGAAGATTCTCACAGAAGCAGGAGGGAGAAATCAAACACCCACCTAGGAAACCCTGACCAGACAAAAAAAAAAAAAAAATAGATTGCTGCCCCACTGACTGCAGTGAAGCGAAAAAACTAAATTTATTCTACCAGCCTAACTAGAGGAGAGTGCTACATTACTAGCAACGAACTTCTCTTATTTGCTCCCTTTTAGTCTGGTAAATATACAGCTAAGGGTGTTATGTTTTATCTGCTAAAGAAGTGAAAAAAATTCCTGTTGATCCTGACAAAAATCATGTAAGCTGATAACTTTCTGTGCTCTGTGCTTCTGCCGACTTTTATAATTTAGTATTTCTGACAGCTATCTGTGCGGGTTACAGAACACCAAGAGAGGGAGGGTATTATGTAGTCCTAAAACTCTGCCTGCCTCGGGGTGACAACGTGGTTCCTTGATACGATACAGTAAGTGAGCGTTATTTCAGACGAATAGGCAAGTAATGGCAATCTAATTGTTCCCCAGAGTAGATGTCCTTTAACTGAAATCTCAATAATTTCTTACTTTTTATATGATATTCTTATCTATGAATGAGTTAAAAAGTGCAAACAAAAAATGCTATACGTTCACATTTTAGTTTATAAACATATTGTTTGATATCAAGATTATCTCGCCCTACAAAGATGCAAAACATCTACTGGTCATCTTCTATATATTAGCTGTTCTTTCATATGATGTCAAATCTTAATTTTAAATATTATTATATAGATATAGTGGTCCATTAAAATGGACCTAATGGGGTGTAGCAATAGTAACAGGAAGGTCAGTCTCTAATATGGTATTTCAGCCGGCTACCATTGGGGCCCTTTAAAAACTTTGGTGCAAGTCCACTTTGAGAACCCCCTTGGCTCCTCCTGTGCCCAGAAGGATACATGAATCTGTAGTTCAGAAACCCAGTTGGAAAAAATGGCGCTAAGCATATGCAAGTGAATATACAGTATATATCATGAACCAAAATCATGAACATATATCACTGCAAAAAAAACACATATATTGTTGAACATATAGCAAGCTAAAAAGTCCATTAGTGATAGTGTTCCCAACAACAAAAAAAATGCTTTTAAATGAAGCTTCTAGTTCTTCCACCATAGGTGCTCAATGGAAAGGTGGCAACTCACCACAGGTGTTTGACCACTTTTTAAGGTAGGTCAAATTGAGCATTTGGAATAACAAATTGATTCCCACTGCCAACACTACTCCGCTCCAATGGACCCTCCGGATGAAGCTAGGGCATAAAAATTGACTCCACGGGAGACGAGAGAGAAAGTCTCACAGTGCAGTATATTTAATGAAATTTAAAAGCAATGACAAAGTAGTAGGTTACATTCACATGTAAAAGTGCCTGCCTGGCACTAGGGAAAACAGCGTGTGCGGATCTGGCTGGTTCCCAACGCAGTAGTGTGCATTCCGCGTCCCACTCATTATTCCAAATGCGCAATTTGACCTACCTTAATAAATTGGTCAAACACCTGTGGTGAGTTGCCACCTTTTCATTGAGCACCTGTGGTGGAAGAACTAGAAGCTTCATTTAAAAGCATTTTATTTGATGTTAGGAACACTATAACTAATGGACTTTTTAGCTTGCTATATGTTCAACAATATATGTGTTTTTTTTGCAGTGATATATGTTCATGATTTTGGTTCATGATATATACTGTATATTCACTTGTATATGCTTAGCGCCACCTTTTATATATTTTTTCCAACTTTTTTGTGACTTGTTCACCTTTAAGGGGCAGCTTCGTTTGCATATCCCTCATTCATAGGGCGCCAATTCTAGTTATCCAATCCATTCATCAGAAACCCAGTTGTTCCTTTACATGGCTGTTGCTTTGGACTACACCTCCCAAGATTCCCAGTGCCCTACATGGAAGTCTATGGGTTTGCTTGGCCTAGTCTCCTTCTACTGACCAGAGGAGAGTGGTGCAGCATAACTTCAGTATCTCAGCAAAAGGGGAACAGAATAAACGCAAAATCTCTATCTCTTAACCGTGGTAGTGCAGAAAATGGCTACGCATACATACCCTTGGGTAATGGTTTCTTCAGTACAAGTGAGAATGAAACAGTCACTGTTACTACAAGTGGGTATAAATCAGAAAGAGAACAAGGTTAGGCATCCTTAAAGTGTATCTAAACCCATAAACAAAAATATAATATACTGCAGATAATCAATCCTAGGATATGGCGGCTGTAATTTTTTTTTAGAAGAGCAGCGTTGTCACCTTAGGACAGAAAGTGTGTTAGAACTGCAGGACACCTCCCCCTCTCCTCATCTCCATAACATAGGAGGGGTTCCTGGGGTACTAGGAGGTTTAAAGATTTATGCCGCGTACACACGAGTGGACTTTACGGCAGACTTTGCCCGGCGGACGGGATTTCGTCGGACAATTCGATCGCGTGTGGGCTCCAGCGGACTTTGTTTGCTCAAAAGTTGGACGGACTTGAAACATGTTTTAAATCTATCCGTCGAACTCGAGTCCGGTCGAAAAGTCCACTCGTCTGTATGCTAGTTCGATGGACAAAAAGCCACGCTAGGGCAGCTATTGGCTACTGGCTATAAACTTCCTTGTTTTAGTCCGGTCGTATGTCATCGCGTACGAATTGAACAGACTTTGGTGGATTGTGTGTAGGCAAGTCCGTTCATTAAGAAAGTCCGTCGTAAAGTACGTTGAAAAGTCCGCCGGGCAAAGTGTGCCGTAAAGTCCGACCGTGTGTACGCGGCATTACTGTAGCTTTTGAGGCAGCAAAATGCAAAAGATACATTTTAAGATGTAAACGGGGCTCAGTAAACAGGTGAGCCACAATTTCCCCAATTCAGTCTGTTATCTGTGTCCTTGGTTTCTGTTTCAGTTTCTCTGGCTGTAAACATCCATTTACAATGTGACCTATGAACCGCAGAACAAAACCTAATTTTCCAGGATTTTAACAACTCTCCACATGCTTTCTATAAAAACCCCCTAATATTTTCAAGGTAATTTAGCGTCACTGTTTGTGTTGTGTGGCTGATTATGAAACATCACAAATATTAATAATATATTGGAAAATAAAAAGAAAAGTAGAAAAAAATTCCAGGGACGTTCTATTTTTTTCAAGTTTTATTATGATGTCAGGTACTTTTAAGTTAAAGCTAAACTCTGGACTAAACAAATCTTGTCTATATACACGAAATCGGAATCTTGGTATCCTTTGTGTACTTTTTTCATTTAATAATGTAGAAACAACTCCATCACTTTGCCTCTGTGCAGACTTTATTGTAATAAAGACCAGTCACTGCTGCTCTCTCTCCCTGTGCAGCAAAAATCACACCTAGTAGACCATCCTATCTCAACCTTTTACCACACAGGCAGGGCCAGCGCCAGTAATAGGCAGGTCAGGCAGCTGCCTAGGGCACCAGGGTAGGGGAGGGGGCGGCAAAATCTAGATCCCCAGCCACTCGCTGGGGGTTTGGGTTTTTAAAGTACCTGTCCCTCCAGCAGGCAAACTAAAACTTCTACCCTGCGCCCCATAGAAGAGAGGGCGCAGCATGGAAGCTAGCTTTAGTTTGCCTGCTGTTTAGTAGGCAGGCTGCTGTCAGCATGAAAGAGGCGGAGCGCAGAAGGCAGGCGGGGCGATGAGTGTGTACCGCTGTCAGAGTGGATCCAATGAGGCAGAGGGAGGCAGAGCTGTGGGCGAATTCCCATGTGTGCAGGGAGGAGGCGGGGGACCTGCTGCCAGGCAGCATGGAGGTGTGCGCTGGCTGTGCACATTGAAATCAGGCAGGTGGAGGAGGAGTTCGGGATGGAGGAGGCTCCCCGCTCTGCTGCTGCTACCACTGCCAATGATTCGGGTGAGATCATGTCATGCCTGCCCCAATAACAGCTAACCCACCCTTATTGCTGCAGATTCCTCCACTGGCATCATCTGGAGGAGGAGCCACAGGACTGGGAGGAACTGTGGGACTGGTGAGATCTGAGGGGTTGGTAAAGACAAGTGTGTGTGATGGTGGAGGGAGGGGGGTATCTGGTGCGAGTGTGTGTTAGTGATCAGAGTGAAGAGATCTGAGGGGTTTGATCAGGGAGTATGGGGAGGGGGGTGATTAGGATGGGGGTGTCTTGTAATCACAGTGGGGGAATCTGTGGAGATGTGTTATGAGAGAGGTAGGTGTGTGTCAGGGACCTGTCAGCACCAGACGGGGGCATATGCGTGCACGCATGCTCCTGCTTGAACTGTGCAACAATGCCCATCTACTGTTGTGCATCAGCGTGTCCCTCGGGCGCGTGCGTGTGCGTGGCGGGCGCACGCGCGTGCGCGTTAACGTTGTTTGGTGCCACTGAGCGCATAAAGCACTCTAAGCTGCACTGGCGTGCTGTTGTTTTGTCTTCAGCTTCTGTGATCTGTTACCTGCACCTGATTGATTGTTCTGCTATACTGACCCGGCTCTGTCTGACTACCCTGCTCTCTCCAAACCGACCCGGCTTGCCTGACTCTGCTACAACCTCTGCCTGTGATCTGTTGCCGACCTCTGCCTGTTAACTGACCCTGCTTCTGCCTGCTGTGTTCAACTGCCTTGTTACCTGCCGACCCGGACTGTCTGACCCTCTTTGTGCCTACTGCTTGCTCCATGTGCTGCTGCACGTCCAGCTCCTGTTCCAGTGACCACTGCACCTGCATCCATCAGCTCTTCAGTCTGCTGTCTGCCGCTGACCGCCTACTCCTGCAGTCCAGCCATCCCTGGAGGGATGAGAAACTGATAAGAAATGCTGCTCTATAAGTCTCCATGTTTTCAGGGTGCTGCCATCCTACTAAATAGAGTTGGGTGCTGGCTATGCACAAGATAATGGAAATAGAAAAGTCCTGGATTGCCGCACTCCATCAAAAAAGCATCTTTATTGGGTATATAAAATCCAAAAACGCAGACAGGTAACAGAAGTGGACACAATGGGGATCAAATCGCTAACGCGTTTCACATCCAAAAATGCTTACTCATAGCTGATCAGATCAGCCAGAACTGTCTGAATGGATACACAGAGCTGCAGCTCAGCTCCGGTGCCCCATAACAAGCTGTTTGCTGTGGGGGCACTCATCAGGTGGGAGGGGCCAGGAGAGCTGAAGAGGGACCCGAGAAGAGGAGGATCCAGGCTGCCCTGTGCAAATCCTGCATACTAAATGCATGAAGGTAAATAAAACCTTCAGCCTTTACATCCACTTTAATTCCTATGGTTTTTGGAATGGAATGTCTGACAAGCTCATATAGGTGTGATAATCAATAGTGTGTTTACTGTGTTGGATTATAAAATGATTATATTAATTTAAATATACCACTGTAAAATATTAAAGTACTGTAGTAATTCCCCAAAACAAAAATGCGAGGTGTAAGAGCTACAGTACGTGTTAAAAAAGTGCTTTGTGTGAGATTTTTATATCTGATGATGAAAGGAAAGCAAATCAGAACAGTTGCATCATCATATAAAAATCTCTTGTGAAACTCTCAGTTTGGTGGAACTTTGTAATAACACATAGAAGAACAAAGGTGAAAGGTTACATTTGGTGTATTTTTAGTAAGTCCATTTTTTATGTTTTTATTGCCTTGTTAACCTTTAAATTTGTGATACTTTCACACTTTTTATATGCTAGTGTCTTCCTTATGTTAGGTATGTATTAACCACTTAGGGACCAAGCCTATTTTTTACACTTGGTGTTTACAAGTTAAAATCTGTTTTTTTGCTAGAAAATTACTTAGAAACCCCAAAAATTATATATTTTTTACAGACACCCTAGAGAATAAAATGACGGTTGTTGCAATACTTTATGTCACACTGTATTTGTGCAGAGGTCTTACAAATGCAATTTTTTGGGAAAAAATACACTTTTTTGAATTAAAAATAATAAAACAGTAAAGTTAGCCCTTTTTTTTTTTTTTTAGATTGTGAAAGATAATGTGCCCGCTCGTGGAATGGCGACAAACTGTGACACTTAAAAATCTCCATAGGTGAAGTTAAAAAATGTCTACAGGTTACCTGTTTAGAGTAGTGTTTCGTTAGAGCGAGAGCAATAATTCCAGCAAAAGACCTCCTCTGTACTTCTAAACCAGTGTTTCTCATCTCCAGTCCTCAAGGCGCCCCAACAGGTCATGTTTTCAGGATTTCCCTCAGATGAAAAGGTTGGGGTAATTACTAAGGCAGTGAAACTGATCAAATCACCTGTGCAAAATAATGGAGAAGCCCGAAAACATGACCTGTTGGGGCCCCTTGAGGACTGGAGTTGAGAAACACAGGTTTAGAGGTACAGAGGATCTAATGACCGCGGCGATACCTCACATGTGGGGGTTTTAACACCGCTTACATATGCGGGCGTGACTTACGCATGCGTTTGATTCTGCGCGTGAGCACGGTGGGTTGGGACGTTTAAAAAAAAAAAAAAAATCGTATTTATTTTACTTTTTATTATTTATTTTTACACTGTCCCTTTAAAAAAAATAAATAAATTTGGGATCACTTTTATTTCTAATGTAAACCTCCCTTGTAATAGAAAAAAAGCATGACAGGACCTCTTTAATGTGAGATCTGGGGTCAAAAAGATCTCAGATCTCACATTTACACTTAAATGCAATAAAGAAAAAAAAAAATTAAATTTTTTTTTTTCAATAAAAAAAAAAATTCCCCTTTAAGACCATTGGGAGGAAGCGACGTTTGACTTCGATTCCATCATCCAATGGTATGGAGTGGGAGCCATCATTCCCTCACTCGACTTCCAGCGTCCGAGGGAAAAGGATCGGATCGTCTCCGCCGCTACCAATGGCTCCGGTAAACGGCAGAGATGACCAGGACACGGTTTACCTCTCCCGCCGCCGATAAAAGTGATCTTGCGGCGAATCCGCCGCAGAGACCACTTTTGTCTGAAAGAGGACCGCCCCCTGTTTTTAAACATACAAGGGTTATGGCAGCTATCTGCTGCCTTAATAACGGTATTCAACGTCAAAGTACCGACGTATAACGACGGCAGGCGGTCCGTCCACAAGTGGTTAAATGTAGATATTTTTAAACTGAGGAGCAAACAGTCAGAGCTTGTTCACATTACTCGCACTATCGTACACACGATCCAAATATCGTACGACTTTTTTACGCTTAATAGTCGCAAGTACAGATTGAATAGGTTACTAAAGTCACGAAAATTCTCGTACGACAAAAAAAAAAAATCAGTGATGTCATGTATTGTAATGAATTTGTATTGTATTTTCGGACGACAACTGTACTGACTAAACGAAAATCGTACAATGTGGTACCGTACTAGGAAAATTTTCGTGCTTGTCCAATCAAATAATATCGGATGAATTGTCGTGATCGGCTCTCGAAAGCTCTGTACTAACGATCCGATTACCGTACAATTGCGTCAAAAGCGGTATTTTTTTGTCGGATTTTCGGATCGTGTGTATGGGCCATAAGGGCTCATTCACCCTAGCCCTTGAGGGGCGGTAAAACATGCATTTGAGCTGCGTTATTATCGCCCCCAACTGCTCCTCCTTTAGCTGCAGAGGTAGCGGGGGGCGGGAGTGTACACATGCCACAGCGTGAATCACACCCCTCTGTAGCTTTTGGCAGGCATAGCGTCCACCGAGCACAATCAATTCAATAGGGGCTGCTCTGTAAGCACCCCACAACTGCAGTTAATCATAGGCGTGCACACACCTAATCACCCATGTGGCCCAGATTCCCGCTGCTGCCTGGGCACCAATGTCATTTACCGACCCCTTCTTTTCTGAATGAACACAGTGAGTGATCAGTACCAATCACCCACTGTGTTCATTTATAACTGAAGCATAGTAAACTGTTTGTGAATGAACAGGAAGCTGCTCAGCACAGAGCTCTTCCATTCATTCACTGTCCAGCGCAGCTGGAGAATCTCTGTCCTCAGTCCCTGTCTCTGTCTCAAAAGTGAGACATAAGGGGTCTGTGTAGACCCCTGATATTTCACCAAAGCCCTTCAATTGGGTTCCTAAAAAATAAAAAAATAAAAAAGTAATAAAAAATAATGTTGTAAAAACAAATTAAAAAAATTAAATTGTAAAAAATAGATAAAAATAAATAAACTGCATCTGCTGCCCTACTGACACCTTCCTCTTCTCTATTGACACTGTTTTCTGCCCTACTGACTGACACCATCCATTATACTACTGACACCAACCTCTGCCCTACTGACACATTCACAGCTGTGCTGACACTGCCCACTAGGGATGAGCCGAACACCCCCCGGTTCGGTTCGCACCAGAACCCGCGAACGGACCGAAAGTTCGCACGAACGTTAGAACCCCATTGACGTCTATGGGACTCGAACGTTCGAAATCAAAAGTGCTCATTTTAAAGGCTAATTTGCATGGTATTGTCCTAAAAAGGGTTTGGGGACCCGGGTCCTACCCCAGGGGACATGTATCAATGCAAAAAAAACTTTTAAAAACGGCCGTTTTTTCGGGAGCAATGATTTTAATGATGCTTAAAGTAAAAAAAAAAAAGTGAAATATTCCTTTAAATATCGTACCTGGGGGGTGTCTATAGTATGCCTGTAAAGTGACGCGTGTTTCCCATGTTTAGAACAGTCCCTGCACCAAATGTCATTTTTAAAGGAAAAAATCTCATTTAAAACTGCTTGCGGGTTTAATGTCATGTCGGGTCATGGCAATATGGATGAAAATCAGTGAGACAAACGGCATGGGTACCCCCCAGTCCATTACCAGGCCCTTTGGGTCTTGTATGGATATTAAGGGGAACCCCGCACCCAAATTAAAATAAGGAAAGGTGTGGGGCCACCAGGCCCTATATACTCTGAACAGCAGTATACAGGCGGTGCAAACAAGACAGGGACTGTAGGTTTGTTGTTAAGTAGAATCTGTTTGTAATTTTGAACATTTTTAACGTGTTTAGCTCCAGCCAAAAAATCTTTTCTAAGCTTTTTGGAAAACATAGGGAAGGGTTATCACCCCTGTGACATTTGTTTTGCTGTCTTTCCTCCTCTTCAGAAGATTTCACCTCACTTTTTTGTCCCAATGAAAAATGTTTTTTGAAAATTTGGGTTTTTTTGTGGAACAAGGATTGGAAAGCATCAGTGGAAAGGAGAAATTGTTTTCCCATATTAACTCTTACAGGAGAGAATTTCCCTTCCTAGGGGTAGATTTCATCTCACTTCCTGTTGTCTCCTTCCGTTTGCAAGTAGGAGTCGTTTGTAAGTTAGATGTTTGAAAGTAGGGTCCTGCCCTATATACTCAGCAGAAATTTGGGCCTTAGGTGTTGCTGTGGCCACAACACTGTAAGCCCTCACAGGGCCCTGCTGTGAAATATTAGATCAAGAATTGTAATTACATGCCCCTGTTGAACAGGAGCTGAAAAATTAGGCCTTAGGCACTGGTGCTGGTGCCACAACACTGCAACCCCTCACAGACACTCTAGTTGGAACGCAGGAACGAGCCCTGCTGCAAATTATTGCTTCAAAAATTGTAATTACACGCCCCTGTTAGACAGGGGCAGAAAAATTGGGCCTTAGGCACTGGTGCTGGTGCCACAACACTGCAACCCCTCACAGACACTCTAGTTGGAACGCAGGAACGAGCCCTGCTGCAAAGTATTGCATCAAAAATTGTAATTACACGCCCCTGTTAGACAGGGGCAGAAAAATTGGGCCCTAGGCACTGGTGCTGGTGCCACAACACTGCAACCCCTCACAGACACTCTAGTTGGAATGCAGGAACGAGCCCTGCTGCAAAGTATTACATCAAAAATTGTAATTACACGCCCCTGTTAAACAGGGGCTGAAAAATTGTGCCTTAGGCACTGGTGGTGGCGCCCAGAACCAAAAATGTTCTTACAAGCTATCAGCGTGATGATTGAGGAGGAAGAGGATAATTACTCAGGGATAGTCACTCAGCATCAGCATAGGCAGTCTTTGAAGGGATCTGAGATTTCAAAAAAAATTATTCGGTTACATCAGCATCAGGTGCTTGGTAGCTGGTGGTGATCCAAGACTCATTCATTTTTATGAAGGTCAGCCGATCGACCGAGTCGGTGGACAGACGCACCCTGTGATCGGTTACCACGCCTCCAGCAGCACTGAATGTGCGTTCCGAAAGAACGCTGGATGCAGGACAGGCCAGTAGCTCAATTGCATACTGTGCAAGCTCTGGCCAGTGATCCATCCTCAAGACCCAGTAACCCAGAGGATTTTCGGTGGGAAAGGTGTCCAAGTCTGATCTTGCCCCTAGGTATTCCTGCACCATGTAAAACAGACGCTGGCGATGGTTGCTGGAACCGATCATACCTTGGGGCTGCGGACCAAAAAATTGTCTGAACGCATCGGTCAGACGGCCACCTTCTCCACCGCTCCTTCTTTGACTGACCGAAGCCTCAGCAACACGTTGTCCAGAAACAGGAGTTTGTAACCTCCCAGTCTCTGGGAACGCGTTGCACAGACCTTTCTGCAAGGCCTCCCGAAGATGTTTCATCCTCTGCTCCCTCTGCGATGGCAAGATAAGGTCCGCAACCTTACCCTTGTAACGTGGATCAAGGAGGGTTGCCAGCCAGTATTGGTCCTTCTCCTTGATACCACGAATACGAGGATCCTTACGCAGGCTTTGCAGGATCAGGGAGGCCATGCAGCGTAGGTTTGCTGAGGCATTCGGTCCGGAGTCCTCTGGGTCACTAAGAACGACATGGTCCGCAGCCACCTCCTCCCAGCCACGTACAAGTCCATGTGTTTCTTGGGACTGATCCCTTAAAGACTGCTGCTGATGCTGAGTGCCAGGCTCCACCTCCATACTGACACAATCTTCCTCCTCCTCCTCTTCCTCCTCGTCCTCTTCCTGTGTGATCGGCGGGCACGCAGGAACACTGTCTGGATAAAGGGGGCCTTGAGAGCTAAGGAAGTCCTCCTCTTCCTGCCTCTGTTCTGCCTCAAGTGCCCTGTCCATTATTCCACGCAGCGTGTGCTCCAACAGGTGGACAAGGGGGACAGTGTCACTGATGCATGCACTGTCACTGCTCACCATCCTCGTGGCCTCCTCGAATGGTGACAGGACAGTGCATGCATCCCTGATCATGGCCCACTGGCGTGGGGAAAAAAAACCAAGCTCCCCTGACCCTGTCCTGGTGCCATAGTCGCACAGGTACTCATTGATGGCCCTCTGCTGCGTGTGCAGCCGCTGCAGCATGGCCAACGTTGAGTTCCACCTGGTGGGCATGTCACAGATTAGGCGGTTCTTGGGCAGGTTAAACTCCTTTTGGAGGTCCGTCAGACGAGCACTGGCATTATATGACCGGCGGAAATGCACACAGACTTTCCTGGCCTGCCTCAGGACATCCTGTAAGCCCGGGTACCTGCCCAAGAACCGCTGCACCACCAAGTTAAGGACGTGAGCCAAACAGGGCACATGGGTCATTTGTCCCTGTCGGAGGGCAGAGAGGAGGTTGGTGCCATTGTCGCAAACCACCATTCCTGCCTTAAGTTGGCGTGGCGTCAACCACCTCTGAACCTGCCCCTGCAGAGCTGACAGAACCTCTGCCCCAGTGTGGCTCCTGTCCCCCAAGCACACCAGCTCAAGCACCGCATGGCATCTTTTGGCCTGCGTACTTGCGTAGCCCCTTGAACGCCTACGGAGCACCGCTGGTTCCGAGGAAGAGGCCATGGAGGAAGAAGAAGAGGAGGGGGTGGAGGAGAGAGGTGTGTCACAATCAGCATTTTGGAGGCGTGGTGGCGGAACAACCTCCAACACTACTGCACCTTGTCCTGCATCCTTCCCAGCTGCCAGCAGAGTCACCCAATGCGCCGTGAAACTTAGGTAACGTCCCTGTCCATGCCTGCTGGACCATGAGTCAGCGGTAATATGCACCTTACCGCTGACCGCCCTGTCCAGCGAGGCATGGACATTGCCTTCCACATGCCGGTAGAGAGCCGGAATCGCCTTCCGTGAGAAAAAGTGGCGTTTGGGTACCTGCCACTGAGGAACCGCACATTCCACAAACTCACGGAAGGGGGCAGAGTCTACCAACTGAAAAGGCAGCAGTTGAAGTGCTAGCAATTTTGCCAAGCTAGCATTCAACCGCTGGGCATGTGGATGGCTGGGAGCAAACTTCTTTCGGCGGTGCAGCAGCTGGGGCAGGGAAATTTGCCTGGTACAATCTGACGTCGGTGTACCAAAAGCAGATTGCCCACAAGTACTTGGCTGTGACACACCTAATTCTACACCTTCATTCCTCTCACTGCAGGTCTCAGAGAGGACTGAAGGTCTAGTGGGGTTGGAAATCTCAGCTGATGAGGAGCAAGGAGAGATCCTCTTTGTTCTTTGGTGTGGGTCTTTTAGATACGCTTGCCAACGAACTGCATGGCAGGTCAACATATGTCTGGTCAAGCATGTGGTACCCAAGCGGGAGATATTTTGGCCACGCGAGATACGCTTGAGACATATGTTGCAAATAGCAGCGGTGCGATCTGATGCACTCGTCTCAAAAAAGGCCCACACCAAAGAACTTTTTGAATAACGCGCAGAGACTGCAGCGCCCTGCACATGTGGAGCTTTGGGGTGTGATGCAGTCAATGTGCTGCCCTTAGGCTGGCCCCTGGAGGGCATCCTGCCTCGTTGGTGATGTGCTGCCGCCTCCTCCTCCTCCTCCTCCTCCTCCTCCTCCTCCTCCTCCTCTCTCCTATCAGGCACCCACGTTGAGTCAGTGACCTCATCATCCCCTCCCTCCTCATCACTGGAGCAAACCTGGCAGTATGCTGCAGCAGGGGGAGCATGACTGCCAGATTGCTGTCCTTCTTGGGCACCCCCTCTGTCCGCGCTCATGTTACTGCCTTCATCGAGCTCAGTATCGTCATCAGAGCCTTCCAAACGCTGGGCATCCTCCTGGAGCATGTACCCAACACTGTGGTCAAACAGTTCGAGGGAATCCTCATGAGGACATGGTGGAGCTAGGGAAGGAGTCACTGATGACATTGAGCTGAGGGAAGAGGCCGCTGCTTTGCCAGACAAAGCACCCTGGGCATGGGTGAGAGAGGATGAGGAGGATGAGGACGGCTTGGTCATCCACTCGACCAAGTCTTCCGCATGTTGCGGCTCAACATGGCCAGCTGCCGAAAAAAAGGCCAAGCGTGTCCCATGGCCACGTGCTGATGAGGATGCACCGTCTCCACGACCAGCACTAGACACAGAGCCTGCTTGCCCTCTCTTATTGGCTTGTGACTGTCTGCCTCTCCTTCTTGGCCTTCCAGACATACTAATGGCCTGTAGCTGCACTAAGCTGGGATAGAACACCTGTAATTTTCTTCAAGTAGCTTTATATACTGTAACCAGACAAGCCTGCCTGTCAGTAGGAAGATAACAGGAACGGATCTAGCTGAACACTGTGAGCAGGACGCACTGTACTAAATGTAAATAGTCTAGCTGCCTGACCGTGGTACTAATAGGATCAAATAGAACACCTGTAATTTTCTTCAGGTAGCTTTATATACTGTAACCAGACAAGCCTGCCTGTCAGTAGGAAGATAACAGGAACGGATCTAGCTGTACACTGTGAGCAGGACGCACTGTACTAAATGTAAATAGTCTAGCTGCCTGACCGTGGTACTAATAGGATCAAATAGAACACCTGTAATTTTCTTCAGGTAGCTTTATATACTGTAACCAGACAAGCCTGCCTGTCAGTAGGAAGATAACAGGAACGGATCTAGCTGAACACTGTGAGCAGGACGCACTGTACTAAATGTAAATAGTCTAGCTGCCTGACCGTGGTACTAATAGGATCAAATAGAACACCTGTAATTTTCTTCAGGTAGCTTTATATACTGTAACCAGACAAGCCTGCCGGTCAGTAGGAATTTAACAGGAACGGATCTAGCTGAACACTGTGAGCAGGACGCACTGCACTAAATGTAAATAGCAGGAACGGATCTAGCTGAACACTGTGAGCAGGACGCACTGCACTAAATGTAAATAGCAGGAACGGATCTAGCTGAACACTGTGAGCAGGACGCACTGCACTAAATGTAAATAGCAGGAACGGATCTAGCTGAACACTGTGAGCAGGACGCACTGCACTAAATGTAAATTGCAGGAACGGATCTAGCTGAACACTGTGAGCAGGACGCACTGCACTAAATGTAAATAGTCTAGAAGATAACAGGAACGGATCTAGCTGAACACTGTGAGCAGGACGCACTGCACTAAATGTAAATAGCAGGAACGGATCTAGCTGAACACTGTGAGCAGGACGCACTGCATTAAATGTAAATAGTCTAGATAGAAGATAACAGGAACGGATCTAGCTAAACTGAATACAGTGTATATATATATATGCAACACCTGGGATGCATATATATACACAATACACTGTAAGTGCAGCTAACTGACTGACTGTTCTGCCTAATCTATCTAACTCAAATCAAATGACACTGTCTCTCTCTCTCTCTATCTCTCAGCACACCGGAACACACACTACACAGGGCCGCCGTGCAGGCGGCCTTATATAGTGTGGGGTGTGTACTAAATCCCCTGAGCCATAATTGGCCAAAGCCACCCTGGCTTTGGCCAATTACAGCTCTCTCTACTGACGGCGCTGTGATTGGCCAAGCATGCGGGTCATAGTGCATGCTTGGCCAATCATCAGCCAGCAATGCACTGCGATGCCGCAGTGAATTATGGGCCGTGACGCGCCACACGAATTTAGCGCGAACGGCCCATAACGTTCGCAATTCGGCGAACGATCGAACAGCCGATGTTCGAGTCGAACATGGGTTCGACTCGAACACGAAGCTCATCCCTACTGCCCACTGCCCTACTGACACCATCAATGTTTTAATACATTTTAAAATGTTTTTTTTTTAAATTCAATTATTTATTTATAAGAGTGTGTGTCTGTGTGTGTGTAGACATACATTATATTACCAAAAGTATTGGGACGCCTGCCTTTACATGCACATGAACTTTAATGGCATCCCAGTCTTATCAATATTGAGTTGGCCCATCCAGTGCAGCTATAACAGATTCAACTCTTCTGGGAAGGCTGTCCATGAGGTTTAGGAGTGTGTCTATGGGAATGTTTGATCATTCTTCCAGAAGCGCATTTGTGAGGTCAGGCACTGATGTTGGATGATAAGGCCTTCTATCGGGTTGATGTCAGGACTCTGTGCAGGCCAGTCAAGTTCCTCCACCCCTAACTCACTCATCCATGTCTATATGGACCTTGCTTTGTGCACTGGTGCACAGTCATGTTGGAACAGGAAGGGGCCATCCGCAAACTGTTCCCACAATGTTGGGAGCATGAAATTGTCCAAAATGTCTTGGTATGCTGACGCCTTAAGAGTTTCCTTCACTGGAACTAAGGGGCCAAGCTCAACCCCTGAAAAACAACCCCACACCATAATCCCACCATCTATAAAGACATGGATGAGTGAGTTTGGGGTGGAGGAACATGACTGGCCTGCACAGAGTCCTGACCTCAACACCGATAGCACACCTTTGTGATGAATTAGAGCGGAGACTGTGAGCCAGACCTTCTCATCCAACATCAGTGCCTGACCTCACAAATGCGCTTCTGGAAGAATGGTCAAACATTCCCAAAGACACACTCCTAAACCTTGTGGACAGCCTTCCCAGAAGAGTTGAAGCTGTTATAGCTGCAAAGGGTGGGCCAACTCAATATTGAACCCTACGGACTAATGCCCCGTACACACGGTCGGACATTGATCGGACATTCCGATAACAAAATCCTAGGATTTTTTCCGACGGATGTTGGCTCAAACTTGTTTTGCGTACACGCGGTCGCACAGAGTTGTCGGAATTTCCAATCGCCAAGAACGCGGTGACGTACACCACGTACGATGAGACTAGAAAAGGCCAGTTCAGAACCAAGCGCGGCACCCTTTGGGCTCCTTTTGCTAATCTCGTGTTAGTAAAAGTTTGGTGAGAGACGATTCGCGCTTTTTCAGACTCGTGGCTTTCAGATCGTTTTCTGCTGTTCAGTTTGTTCTTGTGGGTTTGTATCTGCTCTTCAGTGCATGCAAGCAAGTTCCGCGTGACTTTGTTATTGTGTTCTTGTGCGTTCGTTACTGTTTTTCAGGTCGCTCTTCACAGGACTTGCTGTTCTTCAGTGCGTTCTGTTACTTCGTTCTGAGCAGCGGACCGTTTTCTAGCCATGTTTCGTATGCGTACTCCTCATCGAGTTCGTGCTGTGCGGGGGCTTGGTGTTGGGGTCCTTACCTTGATACAAGTCCAGTCCATGAACAGGGTGGGGAGGAGTTCATGGACCAAGAATTGGTTGCTTCAACGTGACCAGTTCTGTCATATGCCTTTGCTCCGTGAGATCCGTGAGAATAATCCTGATGATTTCAGGAACTTTCTCCGGATGACGGGCCCCGTGTTTCACCGTTTGTTGGCTTCGCTGACCCCCTATATCAGCAGGCAGGATACCTGCATGAGGAAAGCCATCACTACGGAGCAGAGGTTGGTCGCCACCCTGTGGTACTTGGTGACAGGGAGAAGCCTGCAGGACCTCAAGTTCTCGACAGGCATCTCCCCCCAGGCTCTGGGTATCATTATCCCAGAGACCTGTTCTGCCATCATCCAGGTCCTGCAGAAGGAGTATATGAAGGTAAGATTTTTATCCTTTTATATCACATTTTATTGTATATAATGTTTGCTAATGTATTGTATTTCTTTCCTCATTCCCTAATTACCATGATTGTAATATGCTGTGAACGTCCCCTTTGTCCTCATGCATGCTGGATTTTTATGTAATTATTTTTTTTGTCCTTCATACATATTTGCTTTCACTTACCTCCCCAGCATGCTCTCCTGGCCCTATATTCACCTCATGTAGTCACCTAACAATGTATTTTATCAGCTCCATAGTAGTGCTTTACCCCCAACACCCCCTAAAATGTTTTTAAATGTGATTTGTGCTTTAAATCCAGGGGCTTTTTTTGGGGGGTCCCCAAATCATTTTTAACCCTCCCTCCCCCCAACTGCTACGTCAGCTGATAACAATTCTCTATCTATCCTCAATCATCTATCTGCTGACTTTGCCAAACCCATACACACTATACCCACCTCTTTTGTGGTCAGATGTATGGATAAATTCCCCAAAGCATGTAGTGCAAGGGCCTGCCTGAATACTTTCAAATGGTACTGTTTAAGGTTTTTGTATTCTATTATTATCTTGATAGGTAATAGCAGAATGTCCAAATGTGCTAAAATGTGTACAATGTGTATTTATATCTTTGTATTATGACACTTCTTACCTGTCCAGTGGGCTGCCAATAGTGTAACTAAGGAGGGGCTGGCCAAAGTCTTACCCATTATTTAGGCATTCATCTCTCAATGAAGTCAAGAGGGTTACTTGTCCAAGAGCTCCCCCCCCCATAATGTTATAAATGGCCCATGGGGGGGGGGGGGGTATGATAGGTGTACCTTATACTTTGGTCTTTAAAAAAATACCTACAAAAAATGTTATCTTGATGTTGGCCAAGAATGTTTGTGTCTAATCTGCTTTCCCTGTTTATGTGCAAAATGACTAATTTGTGATTTTGTTTTGACTCCACAGTTTTCTTTCCACGCCACAGGAATGGCAGACTGTGGCCTCCCACTTTGCCCAGCGGTGGGACTTTCCTAACTGCGGAGGGGCAATTGATGGGAAACACGTCCACATCGTCCCACCACCCAACTCGGGGTCGTACTATTACATTTACAAGGGGTTCAATAGTATTGTGATGTTGGCGGTGGTGTCGGCTACTTACGAGTTCCTGTATGTGGACGTGGGGAAGAATGGCCGGATGTCCAGACGGAGTTTTACAGGCGTCTCCAGAATGGCAGCTTGGACTTGCCACCTCCAGAAGACAATGTGGAAGGACTCCCATTTGTCTTCGTTACGGATGAAGCCTTTGCGCTGGGGGACCATCTTATGCGGCCATTCCCGATGAGGACCCTCACCCCGGACCAGAGGGTTTTTAATTACCGGCTGGCCAGAGCCAGAAGAGTGGTGGAGAACACGTTTGGAATCATGGCCAGCTGGTTCCGCCTACTTCTTACACCCATACACATGGCGGAGTACAAACTGAATCACATTATCCTGGCGTGCTGTGTTCTACACAACTTTTTACGCAAACATTCTGCCAACTATGCTGGCTCAGTTGGGCCTGAGGCCGGAATTCTAAATGAACCAACCCTGACGGCGCTTGAAAGTGGCCGTCCTGGCTTGCCCCCCCCTGAGTGCCCGTGATGTCCGGCTAAGATACCTTGAATTCTTAGCGGGTAGGGGGGCCATCAATATGCCAGACAATGTCTAAAACATTTTTAAAATAAAAAACCTAAAGCAGAGCTCCGCCGAAAATTTTTTTTTTAAAAGTCAGCAGCTACAAATACTGCAGCTGCTGACTTTTAAAACATGGACACTTACCTGTCCAGGGCGCCCGCGATGTCGGCACCCGAGGCCGAACCGTCTCTCCGTCCTCGGGTGCTGCCGCCTCCATCTTCGGTAAGGGAATCAGGAAGTGAAGCCGTGCGGCTTCACTTCCCGGTTCCCTACTGGGCATGCACGAGTCGCGCAGCGCAATACGGATGGTCCCTGCTGTCTCTGGGACCCGTGTGTTTCTCAGCAGGCAGCGGGGAGGCAGCAGGAAGTGGCGTAAATAACCGCACATTCTGCGGCTATCTATGCCGGAAGTGGGTACAGATACCTGTAATATACAGGTATCTGTACCCCCCTCCCCCCTGAAAGGTGCCAATTGTGTCACTGGAGGGGGGGAGGAATCTGATGAGTGGAAGTTCCACTTTTGGGTGGAACTCCACTTTAAAAAAAAAAAGCTTTGGTGACATTTACTGCTTGTGTTTGTTTTAGCTGACCCTGACACAAATGTGGTGAGTCCTGAAAATGGCGTGATTGTGTAACATTACAAAGCACTGTTGGGTGTTATTTACTAAAGGCAAAGACACTTTGCACTACAAGTGCACTTGAAACTGCACTGAAACTGCACTTGTAGTGCAAAGTGGATTTGCCCTTAGAAAATTACACCCATTGTCACAGAAAACAACCAAATTAGAGCACCACAAAAGTGTTGGAGCGTTGAGACAATAATCCACACATTCTTGATTAACAATCTTTTTAATTCCAGCACAATCACATGTGCATTTAGAAAAGGTTTTTAAAACAAACCAACATGTTTGTTGTATAACAATTTTTGGGGTCACATTAGAAAAAGTAGAAATGTACATTTCAGATAAAACAGGCATGTTTAAAAGCAACAAGAAAGACACAAATCTTGAACTTACAAAGTTCACATTTGGTATAACTTGAAGGCAATATCAGACATGAGTATTTACAAACTGTGTTTGATATAGCGTTCAGATGGGGTGAAGTCACACCCGGAAAAGCCAAATTTTGAAGATGCACACAAATTTACGAATGTCAACATGTGCTACCTGCCATCACGGGGGATCAAGGGACGTGTTTTGGGGGTGCAACCCCTTCCTCACAGCTACTTTATTATTGAGGAAGGGGTTGCACCCCCAAAACACGTCCATTGATCTCCCGTGATGGCAGATAGCACATGTTGACACACTGTGTGCCTCTTTAAAATTTGGCTTTTCTAATACTTGTCAATAAATGGTCAAAAATTGTAGCACACCAAAAAACAAAGGGATTTTGAGGGCTTTTAAACTCTCCCTAAAACATCAGTGATGTTCTTATTTTTTTGAAGAACATCATTGATGTTTTTCTTGATGTTTTCCAAGTCCCTATTACACCCCATAATCTCCCCAATCAGGATCTGGGCACTTTCCGAGGTGAAAGGATCTGGATCCACAACATCACGATCACCTAAAAAGAGAGAAACCAAATAAAAAAAACAGGTATTATAAATATACCGGCATCCATCTCTTTCCTGAGCCTGTGGTCGCAGACACTCACCTGTTGTGGTGACAATTTCCACCACATCTTCCTCCTCCTGCTCTGCTTGGCTTTGGGGGATTTCCCCTTCTTCCAGAGGTGGGGCGTCTCTGGTCTCCTCGGATGAGGGGTGTCCTCCAAGTCTTTTATCCTCTATGTAAAAATAAATAGGTATACTTAGTACACAGATATTTGATAGCAGAACTATAAATATAAAACATTGCTTAAAAGTGGGGTACAATAGTCCGTTTTGGCAGAGTTCCAAGATGTAGCATTTTTATTGTCCTTTGTCAAGCTTCAATACTTTACCTGTCTTGTACAAGCTTCACAGATGGAGACACCCCTATAGTATACACTGGAGCACCTGTGTGGGCCCCCTAATAAAAAGGGTGTTCTGGGGTCCCACACTAGTGCTCCAGCGTCCAGATGTGTAAACTGCTGCTGAGTGTCCTCTCCTTACACAGAATCTAGTTGGCATTTCATTCTAGTTACAAACACATCTACACCACCCAATTCTTTTCACACAAGTAGGCCCCAAAAAATAATGGCAATTGCATATGGCCAAACGAACTATGTTTGATACGAACGAATAATGTGCCCATGAACATGAAAGTTGCCATTTTAAACTGTATAACAGTAAAGAAAAGCACATGTAGCAGCACGAACGTAATAAACATAAAAAGAATAGGAACACAGCACAACTACTTACTTTTTTGCAGCACTCTCCGGATCTTTCTGTACTGCTCATGCTCTCTTAATTTCAGGTCCGACCAGCGCTTCCTGAGCTGATCCTTGGATCGTCGTACCCTGAAATTCCGGTGCAGACTTTTGACTACTTTTGCCATGATCTTGGCCTTTCTGACATTGGGGTTGGGGTAAGGTCCATACTTTCCATCATAGTCGGCCTTCTTCAGGATGTCCACCATCTCCAACATCTCCCCAAAGGACATATTTGATGCCTTAAATCGTCTCTTCCGGGATCGGGACGTTTCTGGCTCCGGGCTTTCCTCCTCCTCCTCCTCGTTGCTGTAATTATCTGACACCTGCTGTGTCTCCGCCATGTGCTCTTCCCCACTGCGCCGAACGAGAAGGGGCGGGGAATAGACTAGAAAGAACGTCAGGGGAGGGCGGAGTTTCACGCATGCGCAGTGTCTATAAAGCGTAACACGCGTGCGTAGTACGTACGATCTATGAGCGGAGGAAGGAGTAACGGAGGCGCCGATCGTGATAGCGAAGGTAAGAATTTACATTGGGCCTATACTGCTTCTAGATTGAGGCCTGTATTTGCACAAGTTTAGTAGACTTTAGGCTGACATTAGGGTTTGTCTTGTGTTGTGTCTTGCAGTGAAAATGGATATCTTTAGAGAGGATGAATTTATGGCCATATTCATTGATATGTTCAGGGAGCTGCCTTGTCTGTGGCAGATAAACCACCCTGAATATAAGAATCAAACAAAGAGGAAGGCAGCGCTGGATAGTTTGTTGCTATTTAAGAAGATGGTGATCCCCACGGCAGACATCACCTATTTGAAGATCCTAATTGGTGACCTGAGGAGCACTTATCTAAGGGAACGCAAGAAGGTCCAGGATTCCCAGAGATCCGGAGCAGCAGATGACATCTATGCCCCCAGGCTACTATGGTGGTACTATGGTACTGTGGTACTATGACAGGCTGCATTTTCTGGCAGGTCAGACTGAACCCAGGCCAGCACTCTCCACTCTTCCTTCCATGCTTCCTTCCCCCCCAGCCGAGGCTTCTGATGCCCAACCTGGGCCTTCCAGGCAGCAACATGTGGAGGAGCCCGGATTGAGCCAGGTATAGCATTCTTCTAAATATTTCAGGTTGTCCAATCAATGATTTTAACTAGATGTTAGTTTGGGGTACTAATAATTTATGATTGTGATTGATGATGCAAAAACTAAAACCATGTCCCTTTTTCATACACAGGGAAGTCTCAGCCAGGAGGTGGCCGGCCCAAGCAGGCTGCCTGATATCCAGGTCCCTACCCTACACCTGCAAATACAAAGTGCCAGGAAGAGGATTAACCTGGAGGAGGCTGCCATAGGTATCTTTTGGAAGGCTGCAAAGGCCCTGAGACCCCCCCCCACACTGTGAAGGAGGACTTTGCTGGCATAACTGCCTGCAAAATGATGCGGATAGAGGAGGTCCAACGAGTACTGTGTGAGTTCCTAATTTTGGAAGCTCTCAATAAGGGGTTGAGGGGCGAAATAACATCTGCTACCCACATTTGTGACCTCACACATGGTCCTCCTCCTCCTCCTCCAGGTCCTCCTCCTCCAGGTCCTACTCCTCCAGGTCCTACTCCTCCTCCTGGCACATCTCCAACACCAGAGCCACAGCGTGGAAGGAAGCATCTAAGGAAGACCAGAGAGTGATGGCCCTGGGTTCAGCCTGGTCTGGCAAAAGATGCAGTCTCTTGTAGTACCACTGCCTGGGGACACAGATGTTACCTGCTGCTTTCAGGATCTCTGGGACTTCTGGACCAGACTGCACTCCCTTATATAAGGACTCCTCAGGCCACCAATTTTGATGGAAAAGAATTGATGTCTGCCCTGGGGGTCAAAGGCTTCACAGATTTCAACTGTTTATACAGCGTTGCCTCCCTCTTTGTTTGGTTCTGAGCCCTTAATAAAGGAATTTTTTTTTCAATTATACTCGCCTTTGTGTGTTTTCCTTCAAAAAGGACAGTTTGTTTGTGAGGAAGCAGGTACATTTCAAAAATACAATGTGAAATTAACAAGGGACACCAACACCAAGCATTCTCCTTGAGATTAAATAATACAAGATAATAATGGTGTTGTGGTAACTTCACACACATAACACACACAAAAATATTATGGAGTAAAACACAAAAAAAAAACAATAAAAACACAGCCTTGAAAAAAATACAAACACAAAAAAAAATAAATAAACAGCCTTGAAAAAAACATAAAATATTTAAAAACAACCCCAAAAAAATTTGGTCAGATGTGACAAATCTAAATATATTGAGGGGATCACAATAAATAATAAAGAAATAAGTTTGTGAGAAGTGTGTGTGAATATGAGCAGCAAACTACTTCATTCTTCTCACATTATAAAGAAGAAGAGAGTGCACTGTATTCAACTATTTTTGACATTGCAGCGTGACGAAAGTGCTGTATCCATTCCGAACGCTAATTTTACCAGACCGAGCTGTTCCGTCTCGGAATTTCTTCTGAGCATTCTTGGCACTTTGTGCGTCGGAAATGGCCACACATGGTCGGAATTGACACGATTGGATTTTGTTGTCGGAAAATTTTATAGCCTGCTCTCAAACTTTATGTGTTGGAAAATCCGATGGAAAATGTCCGATGGAGCCCACACACGGTCGGAATGTCCGACAACACGATCCGATCGGACATTTTCCATTGGAAAATCTGACCGTGTGTAAGGGGCATTAGACTGAGATGGCATTAAAGTTAATTTGCGTGTAAAGGCAGGTGTCCCAATACTTTTGGTCATATAGTGTGTAGTCACATGCATGTGTGTTTGAGTTTTGGTGTGCATGCAATGCATGTGGTTGTGTTGCGCTAATGTGGGGTTCAAGGTGTTAAAAAAGGTGGTGGGACCATAGCAAGTGTGAATGGAGGGAAAACATGGAGAGAACTAATATAAGACTATAGGAGGCCTATGGATATGGTGCAATGTGTACAAACATTCTGTAACACATAGCAATCAAACAAATCCGTCATTTCTCTATTGAACTTTAGAAAATAAAAGTAAACTAACAATTACTGATAGTTACATCAGACACACCAACACACACTCCGTGTTCTTACACAAACCCAAAACAGAAAATAATAAATGGGGTCGGGCACACGTTAAAGGTGCCAAAATAAGTACATAAGATAATGGCCCATTTGTTTTATAGTACTGAGAAAGTTTTCATATAAGAACTGGCTGCATGCCATGGCATTCCTGGAAAGTAGGGAATACCCTCCCAGCCAGGCTCAGCACTTTTCTCTGTGTACAAGTCAGTCACCTGAGCTCTGCTGCCATCTTGTGGCCTTGTGTACACATGACCTCATCTGTACAGTGTTTTGTTGCCTAGCAACCAATATTTATACACCTTTGATAGGGAATACCCATTTACTTAAAAAAAAAAAGGGGGGGGCATATTTTTCCACCTGTATTTTTGGGCATTAAGCACTTTTGGTCATATTTTTCCATCATTGTATGCAGAAAAAAATCTAGGCCAGTGGTGCTTCATTTGAAGAAGACACACCTATGTATTTAGTATGGGCCCAATCAATCCACCCCCGGCCAAAAAGGGACTCTACAAAATCATGGATCTCTTAAAGTGGACCTGTTAGCAACTTTAAAACTGCACATGAATATTTTCTTGAGGTGTCACAATATATAGACCATTTTTCAGAAAAGGACCAACTTTTAACATTAAAGGGTTAGTTCACCCTTACAAAAAAAACTGCCTATGCAGCAGTGGTGGCCTGTCCATAGAAGGTGCCCCCCCCCCCCATCCATGCATCCGGCTCCATGATCTACATATCAGGGCGCTGGATTATGGATTTCAATGGGGGGGGGGGTTTGAAGCACCTGATTCAAGCCAGAGGATCGAATAGGCTTCAAAAAAGCGTGGGCTCGGGGCGCAGAGCATTGCACCCCAATCCCACCCAGCTGTGTGACGCTAAATAATTTTCGCTATTTGCACGCTAAAGTTAGTTCCTCCCTGCCAATCAGGAGGCAGGTCTTAAGACCTGTTTTTCCCAATTGGCCAAAACGTCAGGTGATCCTATTGGCTGCCTAGCACTTAGGAGGAACAGAGAGAAGACACATGGCGGAGGAAGTCACAGGAGGAGCGAACACTGGAGTCGCTGCCCGCACCCTGGGAGAGGAGGAGAGGACACCACAGCTTGCCAGCCCTAGATAGGGTAGGTGCCTGACCGCCGGCCACCAGGGGGGGGGGTTGGTGTCAGTGCCGCACCGTGGGCTGCCTGGGGGGGAGCGGGGGTGCTGTCAGTGCCACGCCGCCCCCCCAAAAGAAAAACCCACCAGCCGCCACTACTATGCAGATAAGGGATGTCTGTAGAAATAAACAAACTGTGCAGCTATGACTAAAGTTGAATAATAACCTTGCTATAGGTGTAGGCCATTTACGTACCTCGTGGACCCTGACTGGAATACTCCCAGGACATTGCTAAGTGAGGCCTAGTCATTACTGCTCACCTCCACCATCACAGGAGTGAGATTTTTCTCTGATTTAAGCCCCTTAACATACTCTTTTGATCCACTGATGCTGTAGCTCTGAACCTCTGTGTTTGAGAGCTCACTCCTGTGATGGAGGAGGTGAACAGTAATGACTAGGCCTCACTTAAGCCCCATACACACTATTAGATTTTCTGCAGATTTTTGTCTTCAGATTTACCAAAACCATGTAATATGAGGTCAAACCTTAAGAGTTTCAATTTGTATGCAATCAGGCAGGCCCTTGCACTACATGATTTTGGTAAATCTGAAGACAAAAATCTGCAGAAAATCTTATAGTGTGTATGGGGCTTTAGCAACGTCCTAGGAACATCCAGGGAATATTCCATTTAGGCTTCATAAAGTCCATAAATGGTCAACACATATAGTAAGGACATTAATTCACTTTATTTAGAGCTGCATAGTTTGTTTTTATCTGCAGACACCCATTATCTGCTTAGTTTTTGGTAAAGGTGAACTAACATTTTACCCTCCTCCTGCCAGTGAAATGTACATACACACCAGCATGACGGGTGGGCATAATATATATGTGCCAGCCAGTGCCACTGTTATGTGATGAGAGTATGTTCCTTGTGTGCTCCCAGCACTAGGACTGAGCTGTTATTGACAGCTCCAGGCCACCACCTATGATTGGGAGGGTGATGGGAGGGGCTCCTGATCATGTGACCACTGTGACAGTCAGTTACAGTGTTCACATGACCTGGAAGCACTATCTTCTTTCAGAATCCCCTAAAGAGCGAGTGGGACCTGGGGCCATTGGGTTAAAAAGCCATCCTTGATCTCTAGTCAGTGATTTTGCCTAGACGAAGATGACAACATTGGTCTGCTGCAGGCAAGAGGAAGCATTTCCTCAGTCTTCTCTCCCAGAGTGGTTAGACTGCAACATTTTAAAGCAGGACTAAACCTATCAATTAAACGGTTTCAAGAATGCTAGCTAGCTGTCACATTTGCTTGTGCTCTCAACAAACTGTCAAACCAGTTCATGACTGATCACATGTGCAGCACCGTGGAAGTTGCAGATCAAACAGAAGCTAAGATGGCAGCTTCCTTGGCTGAAAAGGATAGGATTCTGAAAAGAATAGGTTTAGTTCCGCTTTTTAAGTTTAAAGTAATGCCGCGTACACACGAGCGGAATGTCCGATAGCAAAAGTCAGCCGGCGTCTTTTAATCGTATAATGCTGTTGTGTGTGCGCCTCATCGGACCCTCTTTTTTGAAAATTCTGACGGACCTAGAAATAGAACATGTTCTAAATCTTTCCGACGGAACCCATTTCTATCGGGAAAACCGCTCGTCTGTGTGCCGTCTGTATGCTGTTCCGACGGACCAAAAACAAAGCATGCTCTGAAGCAAGTACGAGAGGGAAGCTATTGGCTACTGGCTATTGAACGTCCTTTTTCTAGTCCCATCGTACGTGCTGTACGTCACCGCGTTCTAGACGGTTGGACTTTGGTTTGACTGTTTGTAGGCAAGACTGCTTGAATGGAATTCCGTCTGAGAAACCTTCGGAGTTTAGTCCGCTGGCAAAACCGGTCGTGTGTACGCGGCATTAGTCACAAGATAAGAAGTTACAGCAGGGGCTGATCTGTATTAGACAATTGTAAATACAGCCAACACAGACATGATCATTCCTGAGCTAGAATCTTAGTCCAGAAGTAGACAGTGACCTTTAATTGATTCCTGACAAAGATGGTGCTGACGTACGCAGATAAAGGCATTGTGAAAGTAAGCATTGTGATCTCTGTGAGAGGAAATACATACCTGGAAGCATCACACTGACACATTACTTAGTATGCATGCACTCAACATGAAAAATACATCTGATGGTATGTTCATGTTAAAGTATAGCTGTACTTTTCTCTGACATGGCAAAGTAAAACTTCTCCTGTAAGAAGGTATCTGTGAATCAGAGATTCCTGAATGCAAATCGCAACCCCCATGCATACAGTATATAGCTTGGAACTTCTTATACAATAATGGAATATGATAATGGCTGGCAGGTGGGCTTTCTTTCCATTAGTCTTTGGAGACAGTGCCCTTACCGCACCACTGAATTTGCACCGGCATAGACTGACCTCCGTTTGCTGTCAATTCACTATTAAGCATGGTTCACACTAGTGCGATTTCAGATGTGACTTGACTGGCACAGAATCGCACAAGGCCAAACACATTAGTTTCAATGGTGCCCATTTCCATCAATTTTGGAAAAGGTTCTTGTACTACTTGGGTGCGACTCCAGTGGGATTTTGGCCCCATAGATTATACAAACTTTATCTCAGTTGCTTTCAAAGTGCACGATATAATTGCACTAAAAGTCAGATCAAAATCATATTGCAGAAGTGTGAACCTAGCCTTATACTTGCCCATTAATGAAAGCTATAAACTTTCTTGCCAATGTGTGCAAAGGGAAAATGCTGCGAATTTAAGGCTAAACCTCCTATTTACAGGGCAGAAATTGTCTGGGGAAAATATACAGCGATGTACAGGAGCAGGAGTGGACACAGTTGCCTCCATTGGAATTAATAGGGAACCGATGATAGAAATTAGAGGGTCATTCCACCCTGGAGTTGTAGAGTGAAACCACCCAATTGTCTCTTCTATGTCTTGTGGACTCTGTGGGTGAGATCTCTATGCTAAATTCCTGTACGTGTCTGTGCTGTAGAGCATTGGTCTCCATATGGCAGCCTCAGGGCCTGATGTGGCTTTTGCTTGCATTTATCTGGCCCTTGTCCCACTATTCCAATGATAGGGCACCATTTCACCTACTGACACCATCAATCGGGCACAATTACTCCCATTATAACCAATGATGGGGCACTGATGCAGGTGCACTTTCTACTCCCACTGGCCACATTACATCCCACCTATAGCCTTAAAGCTGAGTTCCACACGTTTTTTAGTTTATTAAACGTCAGCAGCTACAAAAAGCATAACTTCTGACTTTTAACAGACACTCACCTGTCCCACGGTCCAGTGATGCGGCCGCCCGGAGCCTCGCTCCTCTCCCCCTCCTCTCCTCGGCGCCGTCATAGCAACTGTGAGCACTCAGCCATGACAGCTTACGGCTTCACAGCTGGTCGTGCACTGCGCATGTGCGAGTCGTGCTGAGCTCTGCTATTGGCCAGCCAATCTTCTGGGACCTGTGTTGTGTTCCAAAAGATCGCTGACAGGGAGGGGCCGCCTAGGGGCAAGAGGAGGATTTGCCTAGGCGGCCCGAGAAGAGGAAAGCGGAAGTGGGACAGGAAGTCGCACTAAAAATAAGGTACACACTCCCCCCCAAAAAAATTACATGCCAAATGTGGCATGTCAGGGGGCGAGAAGTGCTGAAAGCGGAAGTTCCACTTTTGAGTGGAACTCCGCTTTAAGGATAGTAAACCGGTCCATTGCTTAGAGGCTTGGAGACACCTGATATAGAGAATGAAATTGGAATAATATTCTAACAGAGAATGTAAAAGAGGAGGGGGTGGGAACTTTTCAAACACCCAGATGGAGAGAGCTGGGAATTCTGTCAGGAGATCTCACTGTTAGAATATCCAGTAAGTATAACATGGACATTGCTAGCACTTGGCACCCAGAGCAGTAGCGCCACATTATTTTCAAGGTGCCCCAAGCACCAGCCCAAAGCTATGACCACCCACCTTTTTTTTTACATTGACCCCTGTGCTCAGTATGTTATCCACTACTGACCCCTGCACTCTGTATGTTATGTCCTCCTGACCTCTACACTTTGTGCTACATACTGATGAACCCTGTACTCTTTGCAATATATACTCTTGACCCCTGTACTCTGTGTGTCCCACACTCCTGACCTCTGAACTGTAAACACTGTGTTGTACACTTCATACTTCTGACCCCTGCACTCTTTGCATTCCATACTCTTGACCCCTGCACTATATATACTATGTTGTATATTTCATGCTTATGAACCCTGCACTATATACACTATGTTGTACAGTGGGGACGGAAAGTATTCAGACCCCCTTAAATTTTTCACCCTTTGTTATATTTGCTAAAATCATTTAAGTTCACTTTTTTCCTCATTAATGTACACACAGCACCCCATATTGACAGAAAAACACAGAATTGTTGACATTTTTGCAGATTTATTAAAAAAGAAAAACTGAAATATCACATGGTCCTAAGTATTCAGACCCTTTGCTCAGTATTTAGTAGAAGCTCCTTTTGATCTAATACAGCCATGAGTCTTTTTGGGAAAGATGCAACAAGTTTTTCACACCTGGATTTGGGGATCCTCTGCCATTCCTCCTTGCAGATCCTCTCCAGTTCTGTCAGGTTGGATGGTAAACGTTGGTGGACAGCCATTTTTAGGTCTCTCCAGAGATGCTCAATTGGGTTTAAGTTGGGGGTCTGGCTGGGCCATTCAAGAAGAGTCACGGAGCTGTTGTTAAGCCACTCCTTCGTTATTTTAGCTGTGTGCTTAGGGTCATTGTCTTGTTGGAAGGTAAACCTTCGGCCCAGTCTGAGGTCCTGAGCACTCTGGAGAAGGTTTTCATCCAGGATATCCCTGTACTTGGCCGCATTCATCTTTCCCTCGATTGCAACCAGTCGTCCTGTCCCTGCAGCTGAAAAACACCCCCACAGCATGATGCTGCCACCACCATGCTTCACTGTTGGGACTGTATTGGACAGGTGATGAGCAGTGCCTGGTTTTCTCCACACATACCGCTTAGAATTAAGGCCAAAAAATTCTATCTTGGTCTCATCAGACCAGAGAATCTTATTTCTCACCATCTTGGAGTCCTTCAGGTGTTTTTTTAGCAAACTCCATGCGGGCTTTCATGTGTCTTGCACTGAGGAGAGGCTTCCGTCGGGCCACTCTGCCATAAAGCCCCGACTGGTGGAGGGCTGCAGTGATGGTTGACTTTCTACAACTTTCTCCCATCTCCCGACTGCATCTCTGGAGCTCAACCACAGTGATCTTTGGGTTCTTCTTTACCTCTCTCACCAAGGCCCTTCTCCCCCGATAGCTCAGTTTGGCGGGACGGCCAGCTCTAGGAAGGGTTCTGGTCATCCCAAAAGTCTTCCATTTAAGGATTATGGAGGCCACTGTGCTCTTAGAAACCTTAAGTGCAGCATAAATGTTTTTTAAACCTTGGCCAGATCTGTGCCTTGCCACAATTCTGTCTCTGAGCTGTAAGGTCTTATTTATCCACTTCAATACAGGGCACTTTCACCCCCTTCCTGCCCAAGCCATTTTTCAGTTTTCAGCGCTGTCGCACTTTGAATGACAATTGCACGGTCATGTTACACTGCACCCTAATGAAATTTTTATCATTTTTTCCCCACAAATAGAGCTTTCTTTTGGTGGTATTTGATCACCTCTGCGGTTTTTATTTATTGCGCTATAAACAAAAGAAGAGGGACAATTTTGAAAAAACACAATATTTTTTACTTTTTGCTATAATAAATATCCAATTTTTTTTTTTTTTTTAACAAATTTTTTCCTCAGTTTAGGCCATTATGTATTCTTCTACATATTTTTGGTAAAAAAAAATTGGGATAAGCGTATATTGATTGGTTTGCGCAAAAGTTATAGCGTCTACAAAATAGGGGATAGATTTATAGCATTTTTATTATTTATTTATTTTTTACTAGTAATGGCGGCGATCTGCAATTTTTATTGTGACTGCGATATTGCGGCGGACACATCGGACACTTTTGACACATTTTTGGGACCATTCACATTTATACAGCGATCACTGCTATAAAATTGCATTGATTACTGTGTAAATGTGACTGGCAGGGAAGGGGTTAACACTAGGGGGCGCTCGAGGGGTTAATGTATGACCTAAGGAGGTGATTCTAACTGTGGGGGGAGGGGACTGACTGGGGGAGGTGACCGATCGGTGTCCCTATGTACAAGGGACACGCCATCGGTCTCCTCTCCTCTCTGACAGGACGTGGATCTGTGTTTAGACACACAGATCCACGCTCCTGCTCTGTTACCCGGCAATCGCGGGTGCCCGGCGGACATCGCGGCCGCCGGGCACGCGCACCGGGTCCCGAGCGACGCAGCGGGCGCGCGCGCGCCCCCTAGTGGCTCGGGAGGGCGAGGACGTCATATGACGTCCTCCCAGAACAACAGAAGCCTCGTCCCGCCGTCATATGACGGTGGGCGGTGGCTTAGTGGATAGACAGGTGTGTGGCTTTCTATTCAATCAGTATAATCAAACACAGCTGGACTCCAATGAAGGTGTAGAACCATCTCAAGGATGATCAGAATAAATGGACAGCACCTGAGTTAATTATATGAGTGTCACAGCAAAGGGTCTGAATACTTAGGACCATGTGATATTTCAGTTTTTCTTTTTTAATAAATCTGCAAAAATGTCAACAATTCTGTGTTTTTCTATCAATATGGGGTGCTGTGTGTACATTGAGGAAAAAAATGAACTTAAATGATTTTAGCAAATGGCTGCAATATAACAAAGAGTGAAAAATTTAAGGGGGTCTGAATACTTTCCATCCCCACTGTATCGAATAGTTTTTGAAACTATCGATGCCCCCCCGCTGAGACCACCTCCTGTGGAAGGAAATTCCACATCCTTGCCGCTCTTACAGTAAAGAACCCTCTACGTAGTTTAAGGTTAAACCTCTTTTCTTCTAATTTTAATGAGTGGCCACGTGTCTTGTTAAACTCTTTTCTGCGAAAAAGTTGTATCCCTATTTTGGGGTCACCAGTATAGTATTTATAGATTGAAATCATATCCCCTCTCAAGCGTCTCTTCTCCAGAGAGAATAAGTTCAGTGCTCGCAACCTTTCCTCATAACTAATATCCTCCAGACCCTTTATTGCTTTTGATGCCCTTCTTTGTACTCGCTCCATTTTCAGTACATCCTTCCTGAGGACTGGTGCCCAGAACTGGACAGCATACTCTAGGTGCGGCTGGACCAGAGTCTTGTAGAGTGGGAGAATTATCCTTTTATCTCTGGAGTTGATCCCCTTTTTAATGCATGTCAATATTCTGTTTGCTTTGTTAGCAGCAGTTTGGCATTGCATGCCATTGCTGAGCCTATCATCTACTAGGACCCCCAGGTCCTTTTCCATCAAAGATTCCCCCAGAGGTTCTCCCCCCAGTGTATAGATTGCATTCATATTTTTGCCACCCAAATGCATTATTTTACATTTTTCTACATTGAACCTCATTTGCCATGTAGTTGCCCACCCCATTCATTTGTTCAGAAGCTTTTGCAAGGTTTCCACATCCTGAGGAGAAGTTATTGCCCTGCTTAGCTTAGTGTCATCTGCAAATACAGAGATTGAAGTGTTTATCCCATCCTCCAGGTCGTTTATGAACAAATTAAATAGCATTGGTCCCAGCACAGAACCCTGGGGGACCCCACTTTCCACCCCTGACCATTTCGAGTACTCCCCATTTATCACCACCCTCTGAACTTGCCCTTGTAGCCAGTTTTCAATCCTTGTACTCACCCTATGCACACCTCCCAACATTCTGAGATGGGAATGAGGGACACCTACCAGCAAAGGTATGTACGCATAGGACACACCCCCTGCCACACCCCCATAAAGGAGAATTAACCCAAGAAAAAGGTTAATTAAATCCATAAGGGCTTTTTTTCCCACTACTATTTCTTTATATTGGCTTTTAAAATGTACAAATGCAGCAATTTAGAAATTGGAAGAAAGGTTTAGCACTGGGAAACACTTTTTGAAAGATAAAAAGTGTATTTTTTTTATACAGCTATATGGATCAGACCAAAATGAGGGACAAATGAGGGGGAAAGAGGGACAGAGGGACATTGCTCCAAATCAGGGACAGTCCCTCGAAATCAGGGACAGTTGGGAGCTATGCCTATGGTCCATGCCAACTGACCATAATTTTGGTGATCAAATACCACCAAAAGAAAGCTCTATTTGTGTGAAAATATTTTATTTAGGTACAACGTCGCAGAACTGTTTAATTGTCAGTTAAAGTAAAGCAGTGCCGTATCGCAAAACATGGCCTGGTCATGAAGGGGGGGGGGGTGAATCTTCTGGTGGTCAAGTGGTTAAAGGATAAAAATGTCCAATGTTAGAAAATCATTGCAGAAAGCATGCTGGGAGATCAGGCCGTGGGGCACAAAGTGGCAAATGCATCCAAATCCGGCAAACATATTGGAAAATCTAGTCTGACAAGTGCCCTTTAGAACTACACTGAGAGATACAACAGGTTCCTGGATGTAAATAAGTGCAAATGACAAGCAAATCATTCGCTGAAATTTGGTGTTTTAGTCGGCTTCTCTGTTGCCGGGGTGCCCGTTGCAATAATGTGAAATAACAGTGCAGAATAGGCAGGGGAAAAAAAGTTGCTGCATTGAAAACACACCTAGCTGGACTGCTGAAAAGAATGCAGAGAAGTTGAATAATTCTGAGCACTGACAGCGGCCGCCATGGCAACCTGTGTGTGTAAACAGAGCTGGATCAGCGAGAATAGTTCAGTACAGAAACTGCTGATGACATCAAGGCCAGGAGGAAGTTGGGGAAGGAGGCGGGCCGAATACACTGCATTGTGTGTATACATTACGTATGACAGCGTGTTTACCTTCCCTGTCATAGGAGAGTGCTGGGGCTGTCACTACAACATTATTCTCCTTCTATGGTTTCCACAAACAACCACAACACATCCCAACACTGCAGATTTCTTGTAGGATTTTAGTCTGATGGCAACAATGTTCAATATACAAATCACAGAAGCCATGAAGGCCCACTTTAGCAAACAATATTGTATTCTGGTATCTGTAGGCTTAATACTTGGAATTACAGTATAGAGATTTCTTTTTTTTTAATATTTCACATGCCTTTGGGCCAGTTCACACCGCATGCAGCTCCAGCACCATAGGAACGCAGTCCAGATGCTTTTCTGCATGCACGTTTTTTATGCACTCCAGTGCATTTTTTCCTCCATCTTTTTTCTTAACTTTAAATAAGGGCCAATTCACACCACATGCAGTACAGTTTTCTGCATCAAAAACGCATGGATAGTAGGTCATATGGTTTTCAATGGCATAGTACACACCAGTGCTTGCAGTTCCAGTGCGTTCCGGTTTCAGAGAAAAAAAGTAAAACATGCTGCATTTCTCCTGCACTGGACTGTACGCTGTAACGCTGTAGAACGCATCAAAAACACACTGAAATGCAAAGGAACACACCAAAACGCACTTGAACACACATGTCCTTATTTAAGGTTAAGAAAAAAGAGGGACAAAAATGCACTGGACTGCATCAAAAAAGCACCAAAAATGCATCAAAAAGGCACTGGAATGCATAAAAAACGTGCAGGCAGAAAAGCATCTGGAACGCATCTGGATTGCGTTTCTATTGTGTGAACTGGCCCTAAGGACACGTGTGTTCCAGTGCATTTTTGGTGCATTTTTGATGCGTTTTACAGCGTTCCAGTTTAGTCCAGTGAAGGAAAAATGCAGCATGTCTTTTTCTGGAATGCACTGGACTGCAAGCACTGGTGTGAACTATGCCATTGAAAACCATATAACCTACTGTCCATGCATTTTTGATGCAGAAAAAAAACACACTGGACTGCATGTGGTGTGAACTGGCCCTTCCATTTGCATGCAAGCTTTTCAGCAAAAGTGACAGTTACAGGTGTTGCTTACAATCTTTCATTACCTAAGTCCCCTTTCACACTGGGGCACTTTGCAGGCGCTACAGCGCTAAAAATAGTGCCTGCAAAGCACCCTGAAAGAGCCGCTGCTGTGTCTCCAGTGTGAAAGCCCCGAGGGCAGGACGCTAGAGGACAGGACGCTAAAAAAAAGTCCTGCTAGCAGCATCTTTGGAGCGGTGAAGGAGCGGTGTATACACCGCTCCTTCACCGCTCCTGCCCATTGAAATGAATGGGGCAGCGCGCCTGTACCACCAGCATAGCGCTGCTGCAGCAGCGCTTTGCGGTGGTTTAAACATTTTCTTGGCCACTAGATGGGGGGTAAAACCGCCCTGCTAGCGGCCGAATACCGCCGCTAAAACGACGGTAAAGCGGCGCTAAAAATGGGGCCGTTTTACCGCCAGCGCCCGCACCACCCCAGTGTGAAAGGGCTCTTAGACTTAGCAAGGCCATACATGATTCTTTTTTTTTTTTCAACCAACGGTTGAACAAATAAAAGAAAATGAACCAATTACCCCATCCACACATTGAATGTAGATAGGGGAATCCTTCCTGCTGTGCCTTCCCTGCCAGTAGAATACAATGATCGATGTTGCTTGCTAGAGCCAGTGGACTGATTGCTTGGGAAAAACCCAACAGGCTGGTTGTATACAAGTGGATCCATTGATCCACTTGTGTACAACCAGTCTGCCCATAAATGCATCAAAATTCGTCCAGTCCCAGCTGAACCAACCAGAGAAAGTCTTATACTCACCCAATCCTCCGCTCCAGCAGCAAACGGCGTTCCCCTGGGAGGCTATGGCCTTTGTTTCTATTGTGGAGAAAGAGGGCACTTTATCTCTCTCTGCCCAACTCACCCACCTCGGCCAAAGGTTCTTCAGGTGGGTACTATTAGTGTAAACTGCCAGGGTTGCTGTAAGACCTGTCCCCGTTCAATGCTACAAGTGGGTACCCTGACTATGGTGGTTAACGATACTGGTGTCCCTCAAGAACCCGTAACCAATACCCCTGAGAAGCTCCTACCATCTGGCCTAGAGGCAACTATGCAACCTCCTGACAACAGAACAGTTCCTGTAGTCATCCCAAGCTCCATAGTGGTAAGTGCAGTAACATCATCCTGTCCTGCCAAGAAAGTTCTACCACCTGACTGCACGTATGCCTCGAATGGCTCCATAGTCTGAGCAGGAACTGGAGATGTTTGAAAAAGCTTTGCAAGCGACGAATGTCTCCCCTGCAAGAACTTTAAAAGCAACAAAGCCTAAAAAAGAATAAGGAAAAGTCTTCTAATGCCAGGTACACACGAGCTGACTTTTCGACCGGACTGGTCTGACGGACCGAGTCCGGCAGACAATTCGACCATGTGTGGGCTTCATCGGACCTGCAGCGGACTTTTTCGGCCGAAAATCTGACAGACTTTAGATTTGGAACATGTTTCAAATCTTTACGTCGGAACTCCGCCGGACCCACATCTTATCGAAAAGTCCGCTCGTCTGTATGCTAGTCCGACGGACGAAAACCGACGCTAGGGCAGCTATTGGCTACTAATAGGAAAGGTGCAGCGCTAAAAAATATTAATGTAAAAATGTCCCAATAAGAACCAAAATAAATGTGGTCAAACAAAAGTCCTCTCCGCCAGGAAGAAATAATACTCTAATCAACGAGATCCATATTGAAAGGAGACAAAGAAGAGAGATGAAAACCAACACCCAAACAAACTGACCCTTACCATCAGTGTATGGTTTATACACGTGTGTAGAAAAAAGGCAGTCTTCATAGAATAAACAACGATCTTCTAATGGAGTAGCACCAACATATTCCCCTCTGAACTAAATGGAAGGCTTTAGATCTCCTTTTGGTAGCTGGATATTAAACCAAGTATACTCCAGTATGCATATGCACCTCAAGATCATGGTACGTAGGGAATAAAAAGAAAACGCTCATTGCGCAATCTCCATAAACAAGGATAATTTATTGAAAAGATAAAAACCACTCACATTTAGTAAGAAGGTATACAGCAGTGTGAAGCGTCCAGCGCTTCTAACCACAAAGATGGCCGCCGTGTCACCGTCTCACCGCGTCCTGCGTCGCCAGTCTCTATCATTGCCCAACGTTTCATCATCAACATGCGTCTTCAGGGGCGTAGTTATGATGCAAACTGACGTGTATTTATAGGAACAACAGAACTGGACAGGCAGAAGTCAGAGGACAGGAAAACTTTTCTTTTCCTGTCCTCTGACTTCCGCCTGGACTTCTTTGTGGACAGGCAACAGGCGAAAGAGCCCGACTCCCGGGTGGCCGTCCGCAAAAATGCGGAAGCGCCTGAGACTGAGCAGCCGAAAATAGTGCCATGGCTGCTGCGGCACCAATCCGGGGACAAAACCGGGGACTGTCCCTGGAAAACGGGGACAGCTGGTCAGCCTACTTTTAGCTCCCCAGTCTGGGGAGGTGACCTTGGGCCTAGGCTCAGGTGTGGACGGGGCCCTCCAAGAAAATATGAAGGTGTCCTGGACAGGAGGCACAGGAAGAGCAGGAGAGGACAGCGGGAGAACACTGTTGGGCAAGTCTCCAGGAGTTCCACAGAGACACCCAGGAGGGCTGTTGAGTTAGCACACAATCGGAAAGATTGGGGAGGCAAGCCTGAGAGGAATGGGATGGAACAGTCTGGGATAGGTGCAGAGCCAGTCTGGAGGATTGTGGTGGCACGGGCAGTGGAGCGAGGCAGCTGCAGCCAGGAGGGCTGGCGGTGCCTGAAGAGGTGGTGCTGGGAGCAGTAGCCACAGGGACAGCTAGCACTGGGACTTTTCTATTTGCTACACCACAGGGGCCCGCTGTCCCTGCTTGTAAAGGGCACTTGCTTTAGGCCTGGCTGAGCCAGTGTCAGGCCTACCAAATTAGTGCTAGCTATTCTGGAGAAGGAAAGAGAGGAAGCAATGTACAGGAGGAGAAAAGGAGTGATTTATACAGGATGTATATAAAGTCCCAATTGTTGATGTTTGATTCCATGGGCATCTCATAAGTCCTCATCCCTATCCAAGTTCAATCTCCCTCCATAAAACAAAAAAAAACAAAGTGCAAGGACTGCTTTCATGTCTCTGGATGAATGACAAGTGTGTGCCTGGCTGGGGCAGGGTGACAGACGGACCACAATACTCAACAGCTCCTACGGGGGTACAGCTACACTTGCACTGCGTGGGAGTGACATCATCGCGGCCCGGGCCATTCATACAGCTGGAGTCTAGGAACCCAGAAGGAAGACCGGGTGAAGATGGAATCGCCAGGGAGTGACACCGCTGTGCTGGAGGGCTCCATGTCCAGGTAGGCCTGTCATAATGTCCTAGTATGCGGTGCATACTAGGACATTATGACTTTTTTTTCTCAGACGGTTTACTACCGCTTTAGGTTTGTTGGCAGTCAGTATTATTATCATATACTATATGACATTTTAGATTTTGCCTTTAGTTCTATTTTAAACCATGATTCTATGGGACATCTTTGACAATTACAGAGGAGGAGCTTGGAACATAGCTCTGATTTAGGGCTCTATGGGTTCATTTATTAACGGGGGTAAAGGCTGCAAAGTGAATGATAATAATTAAGGTGAACCTGTGTTAAATATTAACCCCTTGGCGCCGGGCGCACGCAAACATGCAGCCTCTCAGCGCCTGGTTCTTGGTGCCAAGGGGCCACATATTTGCGTGAATTGCTGTCCATACAGCAGTGCCGAGAGCGCGCGTGGTGAACGCTCCATTCACAGTTACCGGCGCCTAACCGAAAGCTCCCGATCGCTGCTTGCGATCAGGTGTTTTCGGATCACGTGACTGCCAATGACGGCAGTCGCATGCTCTTAAGCACCGCCCTGCCTCCCGTGTCATAAACCTCTTAAAGAGCCGAGAGGCGCCGGCATAAAGAGGTTAATACCCCATTATCTCTAAGGGAAATTTAAAAAAAAAACATTTTTGCTAGACCATAATTGGTTGACTACAGCTTTATTTTATTAGCTAATCTCAGAGAACATTCAGGGAATCAGCAAATCAATGAAAACAATGGTTACATTTATCATTATTATACAGGATTTATATAGCGCCAACAGTTTGTGCAGCGCTTTACAACATGAGGGCAGACAGTACAGTTACAATACAATTCAATACAGGAGGAATCAGAGGGCCCAGCTCCTTAGAGCTTACAATCTAGGACATTTAGGGCCCTTTCACACTGCTTCCTTGAAAAAGCGCATTTTTGCAGCGTTTTCTGGACTCCTGATTCCAATCATGCACCTGTGCAACTTGGACATGTTGTTCAAAAACACACCAAAAAAAAAGTGCATTTTTTTTATGCATTTAGTGCTTTTTTTTTTTTTGCTGTATTTTCCATTCATTTTAACGGGGAGGTGCGTTTTTGAAAAGCAAACCAAAGATGCTGCATGCAGGACTTTTAAAAACACACCGCACCCGCAGCACACTGCTGTCAAGAGTTCCATTGGATAGAAAGTAATACATTTTTTCACGCATTTTCCTTCTGCTTTTTTACCCCTCAAACGCATCAAAATTGGATCAGTGTGAAAGAACCCTTATTTGACAATTCCTTCCAGCTTTCTTTAGAATTGTTACATTACATCTCTTGCTACAGTCTTTTGTATTTGCTAAGCTCCTCAGCTCCATCTAGTGGCCATAATTAATTATTTTGCTACTGCCCAAAAAAATAAAATGTTCATTCAGAAGAGAAAATAGCCTAAAGAACATTTTGCACAACTTACACACAACAAAGGTGCATGAAGGTTCGCTGGATAAATTGCTAATCAACTATTTTATAAATAGACTCCGCACAAAAATAAATGAAACTACTCTACACAACTCCCCTAAAAAAAACCTCCATGCCCATCTAAATAAAAGAGAGAAAAATAAAACTTTTTTATGAAGAAAATTTTTCCTAAGCCAATCGATAAATGAAAGTTTTTGCTTTGGTAAAATGTTACCAACGGTTACATATAGTTACATAGTAGGTGAGGTCGAAAAAAGACACAAGTCTATAAAGTCCAACCTATGTGTGTGATTATATGTCAGTATTGCATTGTATATCCCTGTATGTTGTGGTCGTTCAGGTGCTTGACGGTGATATTTGTAGTTATTCCGGAATCACTGCGCTCATCCCCAGTTGTTGGTGTAATTGGTAGGTCACATTAGGTCACTTTTTCACTTCCCTGACCCTTGCACTTGGGTCTAATCCAAAGTTCTAGTTCTGCAGTTTGATTTCACAAGATTTTAATAGGATCTTGCAATCATATTCGCTTTCCTTTCCTCATCAGATATAAAATCCCAGTCTTTCACAAACCCTCTCATACAATGAGGCACACAATTGTTAAAGGCATAATTATGATTCAGATTGGTTACACTGTATTTACTGTAACTAAATATCCTATTTGCCGTAAGCATTTTACTTATACTATACTTCTCAGCATCTTACAATAAATGTGTTCATATCACTTATAGAATGATATTGTTGTGAAATACAATGACTCCAATGACCTGGGGCTGTCCCATGTAAAGGTTATACAGCTTGATGCTACAATTTGAATACATTTTACAGTAATATGATCTTTTCATTTAACATCAATTGTGATGTACAGTCACTTGTCAGCCTCATTTATCAAACTAAGGAGAATAGAAACTTGGTAGACCCAAGGCAAGCGATTAGTTAACACTTTGTTCTGGAAAATGATGACTTGGCTCTGAATAGTTCTTATGGGGCAATGGAATGCACTTTGCTCCAGGAAGGACTTACGCCCTTAATGACCAGGCCATTTTTTGCAATACGGCACTGCGTCGCTTTAACTGACAAATAGGCAGTCGTGCGATGATGTGCCTAAACAAAATTGAGATCCTTTTTTTTCCCAAAAATAGAGCTTTCTTTTTGGTGGTATTTGATTACCTCTGCGGTTTTTATTTTTTGCGCTATAAACAAAAAAAAAGCAACAATTTGGAAAAAAAAAAACAATATTTTTAACTTTTTGCTATAATAAATATCTCCCCCCCCCCCCCCCCAAAAAAAAAAAAAAACTTCTTCCTCAGTTTAGGCCAATATGTATTCTTCTACATATTTTTGGTTAAAAAAAAAATCGCAATAAGCGTATATTGATTGGTTTGCACAAAAGTTATAGCGTCCACAAAATAGAGGATAGATTTATGGCATTTCTATTATTTATTTATTATTTACTATTAATGGCAGCGATCTGCGATTTTTGGCAGGACTGTGACATTGCGGCGGACAGATCGGACACTTTTTTGGGACCATTGACATTTATACAGTGATCAGAGCTAAAAATAGCAATGATTACTGTATAAATGTCACTGGCAGGGAAGGGGTTAATGCTAGGGGGCGATCAAGGGGTTAAGTGTTCCCTGGGAGGTGTTTCTAATTGTGGGGGGAGTGGACTGACTAGAGGAGGAGAGAGATCGCTGTTCTTGATCACTACTTCCCTGTCAGAACGGAGATCTGTGTGTTTACATTGACAGATCCCCGTTCTGGCTCTCTGAAGAGCGATCGTGGGTGGCTGGTGGGCATGGCGGCCTCCGGCCACGTGCATCGGCTCCGGCATCGCGCCTTCGGAGGTGTGCGCGCGCCCTTATAGCTTCTTAAAGTGGGCGACGTACAACTATGGCGATTCACGCAGCTGTGCCGACCTGCCGCGGTACATCTGCAGCGGCTGGTCAGCAAGTAATTAAAATATGATGCTTAAAGTGTAGGTTTATCTTTAAAAAGCACACTATGCATTAAAATCCAACACTGCATTTAGAATAAGCTCCGTCAAATCCTCTGCAGCCAGCGATGACCCCATCCCGAGTTGAGACCAGCGGCCCCTAGTGCCATGGGAAGAAGCCTATCTTGCTCTTTCAGGCCACACATGTGCAGCTCCCACCCATGACACTAGGGGGCACTGGTCCCAATGGCTGCTCTGTCCCTACAATAACTGGGGATGGAGCCATTGCTGTCCGCAGAGGATTAAAAGAAGCTGCTTCTAAATGCAGTTGTGGACTTTTATGTTTAACTACCTCCTGCCTGGCCTATTGTAATAATGTGGCAGTATAGGATCACTGCTATCCTGGGTGGACATCATATGACGTACCCTAGGGACCACCCAGCAGCACGATCTGTGACCTATTGTGTCCACCGGACACAGAGGACCATAGACTAGTACTGGCAGCTGTATTCGGCCCTGCTACCATGTGATCACTGGAACCAATCACGGTGATCACATGTCAGTGGTAAACAATATCATTCATTCATAGACATTGTGCACTCTTGTAATGATCTCTGTGATTGGTCACAGTGATCACTTGGTACAGGACCAATCACAACAGATCTGTACCATCTGATATCACAACTGTAAACAATGGTATATGAATGCATGCCATTTACAGTTTCACTGTGTAAAAATGATTGCTTGTACAGTAATTACCACTGTAATGAGAAATCATAGTGTAAAAAAAAATAATAAAATCACCTCCCCAGAGCAGTACAGTGGCATTATGCTGACACTGTACTGCTCTGGTGACAGTATGTAAAAATACAATTGTAAAAAAATGTTTAAAATGAAGTTTTTTTCACGTACTGCCACCAGTCATTGTCCCTGATTACCACCAGTCATATGGTGACGCTGTACAGCCCTGGTGATAGTATGTAAAAAAACGTGCATTAACTCGCATTAAAATGTATGTAATTGCACAAAGAAAATGCACGTTGCAGCATGACAACACACCTGGTTAATGCTACAAAAAACACATCTCTATGCACAGGCATAGATTTAAATGGGAACTTAAAGTTAAAAGGGCCCCTCTTGCCCTCCCCATCTATTATATTAGTCCCAATACAGACATCAGGTCAGCATATCCCACATGCACTCAACTTCTTTAGTCAACCATGGCGAGGTCTGTTCTGAGTGGAACCTGTCCTGTTAAACCGCTGTACGGTCTTGGCCACCATGCTGCAGCTCAGTTTCAGGGTCTTGGCAATCCTATTATAGCCTAGGCCATCTTTATGTAGAGCAACAATTCTTTTTTCCAGATCCTCAGAGAGTTCTTTGCCATGAGGAGCCATGTTGAACTTCCAGTGACCAGTATGAGAGAGTGAGAGCGATAACACCAAATTTAACACACCTGCTCCCCATTCACACCTGAGACCTTGTAACACTAACGAGTCACATCACACCAGGGAAGAAAAATGGCTAATTGGACCCAATTTGTATATTTTCTCTTAGGGGTGTACTCACTTTTGTTGCCAGTGGTTTAGACATTAATGGCTGTGTGTTGAGTTATTTTGAGGGGACAGCAAATTTACACTGTTATACAAGCTGTACACTCACTACTTTACATTGTAGCAAAGTGTCATTTCTTCTGTGTTATCACATGAAAAGATATAATAAAACATTTACAAAAAATGGAGGGGTGTACTCACTTTTGTGAGATACTGTATTTTGTAAGCAATAATTGAAATGGCATTTTTTGGCTTGTTTTTGCATTTTGCGTAACTGATTCAGATTATGTTTAGTGGTTATATAAGATAGACAGTTGACTATGTTCTTATCCTTTGGTGCCCCCTGGTGGGGTATTACAATATTATCGGTGTCTTTTGTGGGTTGAAAGTTATTTTATCTTGTTTCTAAGTGGATGGTTTATTTTTTTAAAAAAAACTAAAACCACTTTCTTTATTGCCTGAATAATGTTACAGGTCCCTTTATTAAATCTCAGGCTTTTCTTCTTTCTGATGCATTGGTTCAATCAATTGAAGAACCTTACCCGGCTTGGTCTGGCACAATTGCCATACTTTTTCTTTTATCCATATTATATTTTGTTGGGATTTTCCTTATTGATATGTACAAATAGTAACATATTTGAAGTCTAAAAAATAATAAAAATGTTTTTTCTTTCCTCTTGGCTCTCCTCCTAGGAGTGGTGGTGGTCCCCAATTTCCTGGTCCTATCATTAAAGAGGAACTGCAGTCTGCTCACATAATTTGTAATAAAAACATCTTTGCCATTCTGAATCTTCCCTCCAACCACTTCGCATATTATTTTATATATACTGTGATTCTGTATTTGCCAAATATACTGCAGAAATCTCCCTCCACTGAGTCTGGCTGCATCCATTTTAACAGCTGAAGCTGTTGCCTGTTGGGCAGCTGAAGCTGCTGCCTGTTCACTTCCTGGATTTACACAGACACACAGAGGCACACCCTAAGCTCTGCCCTGCAGCTCTCATTGGCCCTCCTATGACTCACCCCCCCCCCCCCCTCCCTTCCTGGCAAACTCTCAGGAGAGTGAGAGAGAGAGCTGTGTATGATGTCATAAGCCTAGGCTAATTACCAGAGGTGGGGGACTCGAGTCACATGACTTGACTCGAGTCGGACTCGAGTCACCTGTTTGAGGACTTGCGACTTGCTTGACAAAATTAAATAAATGACTCGACTTGACTTTGACTTGCCACTAATGACTTGCGACTTGACTTTGACTTGGGCTATTTGACTTGCAATGACTTGCAATGACTTGGCACCACCAGTGCTGTGTCAAGAAAAAAGCACTAAGCAGTTTTGTTAATGTTGAAAATGAAACAAAACCTTTCCTGAAAACTGACTTTTAACTAATTTTAAGGATGGAAATGGGGTAGATCAGTATTTAGACTTAATTTGTGACTTGACCAAAATAAATGACTTGACTTGACTTGCTTGACTTCTAGCAGGGACTCGACTTGACTTGCTTGCTTTTCGCCACAGTAACTTGGGACTTGCTTATGACTTGAAGGTTAAGACTTGAGACTTGCTTGTGACTTGCACATGTGTGACTTACCCCCATGTCTGCTAATGACCAGACAAGAAACAGGAAGTGGGCTGTATAAGGTATTTACTGGCAGAAAAAAAATGTTTTACTATCCAAAATTAAAACAAGGGCAGAAGATTTAATAGATGGAAAGATGAAAAAACGGCCGACGGTCTGCTTTAAGAAAATATTGTACCATTGTCTATATATTTAGTACTTTGTAATAAGCTAGAAAACAATAGTTACATAGTTACAATAGAAACAATAAAACAATAGAAAGCAAGTTTTAATGTAGATTTATGCATATTTCATTGGCACAGTTTCTCAAGAAGAGGAAGTAGGGCGCTTTTGAACCCAAGAAACATGTTGTGTATTTGCCACTGTAGCCCACCTGGGGCTACTACCCTGTTTCCCTGAATATAAGACCTAGTGTGATTGTCGGTGATGGCTGCAATATAAGCCCTACCCCCCAAATAAGCCCTAATTAAAGTCCTTGTAGGTCTTATTTTCAGGGTGGGGCTTATTTTCGGGGAAACAGGGTAGGGCTTATTTGGGGGGTAGGGCTTATATTGCAGCCATCACCGACAATCACGCTAGGTCTTATTTTCAGGGAAACAGGGTAGCATGCAAAATTTTGTCAAATACTATTTTTATTAGAGAAATACATAAGTAATATGCTGAAGGATGTGGGCAAGGAAGGCAAACTGTGAAATCATTTATTTTATCTTTTGTAAAATTATTATTATACAGGATTTCTATAGCGTCAACAGTTTATGCAGCGCTTTACAATATAAAAGGGAGACAATACAGTTATAATACAATAAAATACAAGAGGATTAAAGTGGTTGTAAACCCTAAAAAATAAAACCAAAAAAAAAAAACCCTGCAAGACAAAGGCATAATGAGCTAGTATGCATAGCATATTAGCTCATTATGAATTATTTACCTGAGATCGAAGCCCCGCTGCGGTGCCTGTACTCAGCACTGGCCAGCGACATTTCTCCCCGGAGTTACTGCTGGGTATCGCGGCTCCGGCGCTGTGATTGGCCGGAGCTACGATGACGTCACTCCCACGCCGGTAATGGCACGACAGTGGTGTCCAAACTATGGCCCTCCAGTTGTTAAGGAACTACAACTCCCATCATGCCTAGTCATGTCTGTGAATGTCAGAGTTTTACAATGCCTCATGGGAAGTGTAGTTCCGCAACAGCTGGAGGGCCGTAGTTTGGACATCCCTGAAGCAAAAGCACGTACTGCCATTGCTTCAGTGCGCATGTGCCGATGACGTCGGCACATGCAAATACAGGGGATATCTCCTAAACCGTGCAGGTTTAGGAGATATCCAGTATAGCTACAGGTAAGCCTAATTATAGGCTTGCCTGTAGCAAAAAGTGGTTGTAAAGGGTTTACAACCACTTTAAGAGGGCCCTGCTCAGAAGAGCTTACAATCTAATAGGGTGGGTCAGGTGGTACAAAAGGTTGCAACTGTGGGGAATGAGCTGATGGAAGTGGTAGGAGATTAGTTGGAGACGTGATAGGCTTTCCTGAAGAGATGAGTTTTCAGGGATCGCCTGAAGGTAGCAAGAGTAGGGGTTAGCCGGACAGGTTGAGGTAGCGAGTCCCATGGAGACAGGCATGGGAGGAGGAGACAAAAGAGCTTGAGAGTAGGAGGTCTTGAGAAGAGCGGAGAGGACGATTTGGGTGATATTTGGAGACAAGATTGGTGATGTAGCTCGAGTTGTGAATGGCTCTGTATGTTGTGGTTAGCATTTTGAATTTAATTTGCTGGGTGATTGGGAGCCAGTGTAGAGATTGGAGGAGAGGGTTGGCAGACACTGAGCGGTTGGTAAGGTGGATAAGTCTGCAGGCAGGTATGCCAGTCAGCTGCAGCACTGATTTATTTATTTTGACAGCAACAGGAATTGCTTGAACGTTATGTAAATCTGTGACTCCAGTGCTGGAGGAGGTGATTTCACCACCACAGTTAAAAAAGAAAAAAAAAAAAGCATGTATGCCAAAGCATAAGGGCAGGGGTGGACATAGGGGCGGTTCACCCCTATGCTTCGGCATATATTTTTATTCACTTTTCTTGGCAGAGAATTCTTCATCCACATTGTTCTGAAAAAAAAGAACAGTGGATGTCCATCATTAGAAGTGAGTGGATGCAGGGTGGTATTCTAATGGTGGGCATACCACTGATCGATCGATGTGAGTGGAGGAATCTGTTAGGTTCTCTTTTTTCATTAAGCCCACAGCCTGAATTAAAAAAAAAAAAAAAAAAGAACATTACAATATATGCCCAACAAGGACCAGCAACGTACTGGTATATTGCTGGATTTTAGTGGTTATACCAGAATGATGCCTGCAAGTTTAGGCATCATCGTGGTATAGTTTTTTTCAGCCGGCAGTCGGCTTTTATGTAAAAGCAATCCTAGCAGCTAATTAGCCACTAGACTGGACTTTACAAGCATTAGGAGGGGACATCCCCCCCTCCCATTCCCACCATGGTTTTCTTGGGCTCTCCTGTCCCACCAGGGAACCTGAGAATGCAGCCAGTGTTTCTGCCAGCTGACCATAGAGCTGATTGGAGACCAGAGCGGCTCTATGGTCAAAATTGGGAAATCATCTTATCACTCCGATCTTGGTATGTTCAGATGCTTTAAGGGCAGAGGAGAGATCTAGAGTCTAATAGACCCCACATTTTTCAAAAAAAGAGTACCTGTCACTACCTATTGCTATCATAGGGGATATTTACATTTCCTGTAATAACAATAAAAATTATTACAAAAAAATGAAAGGGATAGTGTAAAAAGAGAATAAAAAAGCGAAATAAATAAGTAAAAGGCATCTGTCTCGTGTTGTATGTAAACACGCTAGTGTGCATTCAATTAAATATAAACCTTTCTACCTGCACCTTGTGTTTTTCACCTGCATAACATGTGCATTGATCATGTCGTTTCATGATGTCATTTTATTGTGAGTAAATCTTCACATTATGGTGTCAAAAGTTTGTGCTCAAATATGAGGCACTTCATGTGGTACTGCACAGGTTAATGCATGACCTCTGTAGTGTGAGAACTGATATTTCCTGAGATCTCACAATCCCTGGGTCACTCAGTCTGCAAATGAGAGCTAAACCGTAATTAGATCTGGAAAAGACTGAACAAGCAGAACAATTAACATGCTGGAAGAAATGTGTTTCATGACATTGCATCTCCCACATTTGTGATGCAACACAGAGGAAATGGCGAGGCATGCAATGGACAGTGTGACCCAGAATAAGAAGTTGCCTGTTCCTAGGGACAAGCTAGGCGAATAAACACATGGGCATAGGGGATCAATCATTGACACTACAAACTGCAGCCACAGCATGTGAGCCCATCATTACAAAGTAAGGCAAACAAATGACACAGGGAATAGAACTATACTGATACCTAGTTACAAAAACATTTGAAAGTGCAAAATGCCTTTAAATCAATGGGCTCCTGCCACACAAAAAAACATCCCAATTGGTGGACATGTCACAAAATTTTTGCTGCAATGCACCACATTGCACCATGGTGTGTTGCAGCTTCAGAACACGTGTGTTGGCCTAGTGCGTTGGGGTGGTATTCTAAATGAAATGCGTCAACTCGTGTAACGTGCAATGCCGTAAAACACATACTATGTGCATAGATGTAAATCAGACCTAAAGGAGCACCAAAATGGTTTAAGGCTGGATTCACACCTATGCATTTTTAGTGCTTTTTGCATTTTGCATATTTGCACTACAGTCTATTTACCATGGTTTCCTATGGAACACGTTCTGTAGTGCAAAACTGCAAAATGCTAAAAGCACTAAAAATGCATAGATATGAATCCAGCCTAAAGGAGAAATACAGCTTAAGCTAGTTTTGCTGTACTTCTCCTATGGATCACTGAAAAGCAGTTCGTTCTGCACTCCTGTGACCCATTTTCAGCAGACAGCAGGATAAAGTACACTGTCTTTTTTGATAAAAGCAAACAAATACTCTTGCGCACAAGTATGTTGATCAGGTGATCTAACGGTCGGGATGGATAATGTCTCAGGCCTTGCTGCCCGCCACAATAGGGATATCCTAGCAGTCAGAAAAGGAATAAAGAAAAGAAGGCGCACCAGCCTTGTGCATTATCCTTTGATACACTTATTAAAAGAATAAATTAAAGTAGATGTAAACCCGAATTTTCTTTCTTTTTTTTTTTTTTTATGTCATACTGTAGAGCAGTGTTTCTCAACTCCAGTCCTCAAGGCTCCCCAACAGGTCAGGTTTTCAGGATTTCCCTTAGATGAAACGGCTGTGGTAATGACTAAGGCAGTGAAGCTGATCAAATCACCTGTGCAAAATAATGGAAATCCTGAAAACATGACCTGTTGGGGCGCCTTGAGGACTGGAGTTGAGAAACACTGCTGTAGAGTATAAGATTTCCTTTCATTTGAGTCCAGTCTTGTCACAAAGAGTTAATCCATCTCCGAGCAATCCTCTTTTATTGTTCAGTGAGATAAAACTTGACAAAAGAGAAAAACTTTGTCAAATCCTCCTCCTTGCTGTGAGTGACAGGTGATTTACATATCTCATGCACTAGCCTAAGACATGCATTATTTTTTAATTCCCTCCCCCACTCCTTTCTTCAGCAGCTCTGCAAGGATTGGCTGTTCCACACCTCAGCATGATTTGGCATGCTGAAGTCATGTGGTTACTTTCCTGTCTTTTCACTGGATGTTAGAGATCATAGCAGAAGTTCAGTGTAAGAAATACACAGGAGAAATTGCATATTGACAAGGGGAGTGTAGAGGTGGGCGGGGAGTCTACTGACATCACGACTCCACCCACCGAGCTCCAGACAACAGACCCGCCCACAGAATCTGCAGTTTTTCGGGTCTCATAACAGACAGAGGGGGGACATTTGACAGGTAAAGATACATGCAGGAGGCATGTATATCCTTATAGATAACCCCTATGGCAGTAGTTTAGAAAGGATGAGATTGGGTTTACATCCACTTTAACCACTTAACGACTGCCCACTGTATATATACGTCGGCACTTTAAAGATGGATATCTCGGTAATGGCAGCGGATTCGCCGCGAGATCACTGTTATCGGCGGCAGGAGAGGGCCCCCCCCGTCGCTCTCCCGCGCCCTCCGCTGCTTACCAGAGTCATCGGTCGCGGTGGAGGCGATCAGGTCCTTCTCATTCCTTGGTATGGAGACGAGTGAGGGGAAGATGGCTCCCACCCATCTCCATACCATAGCAGGGCGGAAGCGACATCAAAACATCACTTCCGCCCATACGTCTTAAAGGGCTATTTTTTTGTAGTCATTTTTTCAAATGACAACATTTTTTATTTTATTTTATTGCATTTAAGTCCAAATATGAGATCTGAGGACTTTTTGACCCCAGATCTCATATTTAAGAGGGCCTGTCATGCTTTTTTCTATTACAAGGGATGTTTACATTCCTTGTAATAGGAATAAAAGTGACCCAAATTAAAAAAAAACAAAAAAAAAACAGTTTTAAAATCAATAAAATAAAGTAAAATAAATAAGAAAAAACATTTTTTTTAAAGCGCCCCGTCCCGACGAGCTCAAGCGCAGAAGTGAACGCATACGTGAGCAGCGGCCGCATATGAAAACGGTGTTCAAACCACACATGAGGTATCGCCACGATCGGTAGAGCGAGAGCAATAATTCTAGCCCTAGACCTCCTCTGTAACTCAAAACATGCAAATTTTTTAAACGTCGCCTATGGAGATTTTTAAGGGTAAAAGTTGACGCCATTCCACGAGCGGGCGCAATTTTGAAGTGTGACATGTTGGGTATCAATTTACCCAGTGTAACATTATCTTTTACAATATAAAAAAAAAAATTGGGCTAATTTTACTGTTGTCTTATTTTTTAATTCAAAAAAGTGAATTTTTTCCCAAAAAAAAAAGTGCGCTTGTAAGACCGCTGCGCAAATAAGGTGTGACAAAAAGTATTGCAATGACCGCCATTTTATTCTCTAGTGTTTTAGGGAAAAAATGTATAATGTTTGGGGGTTCTAAGTAATTTTCTAGCAAAAAAAACTTGTTTTTAACTTGCACCAAGTGGCCCCGAGATACAGGGCCCCAAAATAGGTTCGGAAAATGTCATTCTCTGCTGCAGAAAAGTGCTTGACATTTTCTGAACCGATTTTTGGGGCCCTGTATCTCGGGGCCACTTGGTGCTAGAAATCCCAGCTATTGTATGGTGCTAGTTCCACTGGGTTTGCACACCAAATTTGGGGTTCCTAGCACTAAGTGGCCCCGAGATACAGGGCCCCAAAGTCGGTCAATTGTGTCCATCTGCAGCAATGTCATTTAGGGACACTTTGGGTTCAGAGACCCCAAATTTTGGCTGCAGCTAGGGGGCATCTAGGAACACTTAACTACCGAGTTTGAAGTTTGGGGGACCTATGGCTGCAAATGGGCACAGTGAGGCTGCAAATGGGCATTGTTGACCCTCTTTTCCACTTACAGTAGCTGTGCATTTCTCACCCTCGTCTTATACTCGGGTCAATAAGTTTTTCCCATTTTTTTGTGGTAAATTAGGGCCTCGACTTATACTCGAGTATATACGGTAATTCATTCTTTTAATAAATGTATCAAAGGATAATGCACAAGGCTGGTGCGCCCTTTTTTCTTTATTCCTTTTCTGAAGTCCACTGTGTGCTGATGTCACAGAGCTGGTCTATGCTCGGGCGTCATCACAACCATAGTCAGGTCCGCCCACATGCCTGGACCGACAACCAGCTCAGCCTCTCAGCGAGCCGCTTAGAGCCTGAGCCGGCCGCTCCCACCCTCTCCACAGCCCATCGTTTCAGTGAGCGAGGAGGGGACAGAGCAGAGAGCTGTAAGAACTGAGCAATCGATTGCTCAGTTCTCAGTGTTAGAGGCGTTAAGGGCAACGCACAGCCAGTTACTGTCTCTACATATTGGATCCATACAGGAACCCCAAGGTTCTGTTCTTGGACCTCTCCGGTTTTCAATCTACACCTCCTCCCTGGGTCAGCTGATAGCTTCCCACGGCTTCCAATACCACCTCTACGCTGACGACACTCAAATCTACTTCTTTACCCCCCAACTCGCTCCTTCAGTCTCCTTACATATCACTATTTTACTATCAGATATATCAGCCTGGATGTTGCACCACCGCCTCAAACTTAATCTATCCAAAACCAAACTTATCATTTTTCCTCCCCCACGTGCCTCTTCCCCTGATCTCTCTGTAAAAATCGATGTCGTCTAGACAGTGCGGGGCTGGTCCCCATCACCCACGAAACCTGTGGTAAAGCAAACCTTTTAGTCCAATAGCCAGAGCTCCTCTCACTCAGGTTCCTTCCTGAGTCTCAAAACCAGAGCCCTGTTGAGCTCTCCTTCTGAATATTTAAAGTCCACCTGAGTGTGGGCTCAAGTGGACCAGAACATCCAGACCGGAACCCAGCCTGCCACAGAGGCTGGAAAAACTCGGGCCGGATTCCGATTCAATCCCCTACAACAGAACGAATGCGAGGTGAAATGTAGCGATTATCCACTATATCACCTTGCATACCGTCACAATATTTTATATATATATATATATACATACACACACACATACCATAGTTGCCAACTGTCCCGGATTTCCCGGGACATTCCCGGGACTTGGACTCCATTCCCGAATTTGTGGTGTCCCGGGAAATGTCCAGAGAAATCCGGTACTCGATTTTTCGAAGCCGCCGCTGCCGCTAGAGGTCCACGGCCGGCGGAGACATTGTCTCCGCCGGCCGCCATTTTATTGAAGTTCAGGAAGACGGCTGGGGGGGGCTAGACGGAGCTCCTGCGTCGCCGCCCACCCTCCGCCCCGCTCCGCCTCGCCCCGCCTACCCCCCCCCCCCCGCCCCGCTGCCAGTCTAGCCATGCTTAGGACACCTCTGAGGTAGGGGGGGGGCGCACCGCTGTGGGACTCCTGATGTGAGGGGGGGGACTCCACTGGGGACACACACCTGATGCAAGGGGGGCTCCACTGGGCACACCTGATGTGAGGGGGGGCTCCACTGGGGACACCTAATGTGAGGGGGGGCTCCACTGGGGACACCTGATGTGAGGGGGGCTCCACTGGGGACACCTAATGTGAGGGGGGGCTCCACTGGGGACACCTAATGTGAGGGGGGCTCCACTGGGGACACCTAATGTGAGGGGGGCTCCACTGGGGACACCTGATGTGAGAGGGGGCTCCACTGGGGACACCTGATGTGAGGGGGGGCTCTACTGGCGACAACTATAGTGAGGGGGAGCTCCACTGGGGACACCTAATGTGAGGGGGGCTCCACTGGGGACACCTGATGTGAGGGGGGGCTTCACTGGGGACACCTGATGTGAGGGGGAGCTCTGCCGGGGACACCTGATGTGAGGGGGAGCTCGGCCGGGGACACCTGATGTGAGGGGGAGCTCGGCCGGGGACTCCTGATGTGAGGGGGGTTCCACTGGGGACACCTGATGTGAGGGGGGGCTCCACCGGGGACTCCTGATGTGAGGGGGGTTCCACTGGGGACACCTGATGTGAGGGGGGGCTCCACCGGGGACTCCTGATGTGAGGGGGGCTCCGCCGGGGACTCCTGATGTGAGGGGGAGCTCCACTGGGGACACCTGATGTGAGGAGGGGCTCCACTGGGGACACCTAATGTGAGGGGGGGCTCCACTGGGGACACCTAATGTGAGGGGGGCTCTGCCGGGGACACCTGACATGAGGGGGGCTCCGCTGGGGACACCTGACATGAGGGGAGCTCTGCCGGGGACTCCTGACATGAGGGGGGCTCCACTGGGGACACCTGATGTGAGGGGGGGCTCCGCCGGGGACTCCTAAAGTGAGGGGGGCTCCGCCGGGGACTCCTAAAGTGAGGGGGCTCCGCCGGGGACTCCTAAAGTGAGGGGGCTCCGCCGGGGACTCCTAAAGTGAGGGGGCTCCGCCGGGGACTCCTAAAGTGAGGGGGGCTCCGCCGGGGACTCCTAAAGTGAGGGGGGGCTCCGCCGGGGACTCCTAAAGTGAGGGGGGGCTCCGCCGGGGACTCCTAAAGTGAGGGGGGGCTCCGCCGGGGACTCCTAAAGTGAGGGGGGGCTCCGCCGGGGACTCCTGGTGTGAGGGGGGGCTCCGCCGGGGACTCTCGGTGTGAGGGGGGCTCCGCTGGGGACATCTGATGTAAGGGGGGGCTCCGCTGGGGGCACCTGATGCAAGGACGGACCCTGCTGGGACATCTGACGCAAGGACGGACGGCTGGTGGCAGGCGACATGGCTAGTGACACGCTCAGGGATCCCACTGATTCTGTATTATGGTGAGATGAATGATTTCATTTTATATTACAATGTAATAATAGAAATAATGCACTTCAATCATCCTGACACAATAACAACCATGGTGCCGGGATGATTGAAGTGCTAACACCAGGTGTTTGGAGTATCTTTATAAGCTGATTGTTAAACTTTCTAGAATACACATATTTTTATTGTGTAGGATCTGGGGCTGCTGTCCCGTCATTTCCCTCTCCCCCTCTCCATCCCTCATTCATCTCAGACTCTAACCACACCCTCTTGAGCCACGTCCATTTAAGCCACGCCCACTATGTCGCGTAAACCACGCCCATTTTTCACCGCGCCACACTTGTATATTTTTCCTAAGCCACACCTACAAACGAATGCCCCGCCCCCTGATTATTGTACGGCTCCGCCTACAGCCACAAAAGTGTCCCACTTTTTTTTTTTTACAATGTTGGCAACTATGACATACATTCACACAAGACTGACTGTATATATATTAAATACACTGCAGCTAACTGAATCACCTGCCTGCCTGAAGTATATTAGAAACAGTACACCAGGAACGGATTGCAGTCAGATCTAGCTAACCTGGATACAGTGGAGATAGATAGATAGATAGATAGATAGATAGATAGATAGATAGATAGATAGATAGATAGATAGATAGATAGATAGATAGATAGATAGATAGATAGATAGATAGATAGATAGATAGATAGATAGATATTTTTTTTTTTTTTCTCTATTTTAAATACACTGCAGCTAACTGAATCGCCTGCCTAATCTAAATAAAATGACTCTCTCTCGGTCAACGCCAGCAACACTACACAGGGCCGACGTGCAGACGGCCTTATATAGTGTGGGGCGTGGACTTAACCCCCTGAGCCATAATTGGCCAAAGGCAGGGTGCTTTTGGCCAATTATGGCTCTCTTTGCTGACAGCGCTGTGATTGGCCAAAGCGTGCGGGTCATAGTGCATGCTTTTCCAATCATCAGACAGCAATGCACTGCGATGTTGCAGTGCATTATGGGGCGTGACGAACGTCCCATAATGTTCGTATTTCGACTAACGCTCGAACAGCCAATGTTCGATTCGAACTCATGTTCGATCTGAACATAAAGCTCAACCCTAGTGAACAATATACATTTCAAAAAAATTTAACAAGCCAATGGTGAATATCCACATCCTTTTCTGTTCTCAGATATTGGCGATTGCTTCACCACATCCTTTAATAGAATTTGTAACGGGAGCAATCTTCCTTCAACAGATAGAAAGCTACAGTCTGAGTCCCTGTAATTAGGTGTTTGAGCCACCTTGACAAAAAAAGAATTCTGTTGCAAGGAATGTGATTTTTGCATTGAGCCTATGCTGCATGATGATGTCACCCTAGGTGGCCCATTCATGACCACCTTGGCTCAGTGAATGTCAGTTGAATGAAACAGGTCGTCATCATTCAACCCAGGAGACTGAGAACATCTACTGGTGAAAGAGAAGTACTGCAGGGAACAGCAAAATAAAATGGTGAGTATTGCAGCAAAAGCTGCTTTTAAACACTTTAGCCCCGGAAGGATTTACCCACTTCCTGACCAGGCCATTTTTTGCGATACGGCACTGTGATGATTTAACTGACAATTGCGCAGTCATGAAATGCTGTACCAAAACAAAATTTTTTGCGCTATAAATAAAAAAAAGCGACAATTTTGAAAAAATAAAAAAACTATTTAACTTTCTGCTATAAAACATTTACAAAATTATATATATATATATATATATATATATATATATATATACACATACATAATTATCAGTTTAGGCTGATATGTATTCTGCTACATATTTTTGGGAAAATAAAAAATGTCAAAATAAACGTATATTGATTGGTTTGCGCAAAAGTTATTGCGTCTACAAAATAGGGGATAGATTTATGCCATTTTTTTTTTTTTTATTCGTTACTAGTAATGGTGGCAATCAGTGATTTTTAGTGGGACTGCGACATTTCGGCGGACAGTTTGAACACCTAACTGACATTTGACACTTTTTTGGGGAACCAGTGACTTTATTACAGTAATCACTGCTAAAAATATGCAGTGATTATTGTACTAATGACACTGGCAGGGAAGGGGTTAACATCAGGGCCAATCAATTGGTTTTAATGTGTTCCCTGTTTGTGTTTTCTAACTGTATGGGGAACTGTGTGACTGGGGAAACACACAGATCCGTCTTCCTGCTTAGCAGAAAGACAGGATCTGTGTGATCTCCCCTGTCAGAACAGAGATCTGCCTTGTTTACACAGGCAGAACCCTGTTCTGTCACTGCGGGGGAACAATCGCGGGTGATTGGCAGACATAGAGTCTGCCGGACCCGCTGATTGGCTCCACCGCTGGCCAATAGGAGTGCGCGGGAGTTTGCAGGATTGTGCCACCTTGCCGCAGTATAATGACACCGGCTGGTCGGCAACCGGTTAATTTACATTATTACCGAGGTATTTTTTGGGCTATAGTTCAGCTGTTATTTTTGAGCAAAACAAGAGTAACTTTAACCGCTTCAGCCCCGGACCATTTGGCTGGCCAAAGACCAGAGCACTTTTTGCGATTCGGCACTGCGCCGCTTCAACTGACAAGTGCGCGGTCGTGCGACGTGGCTCCCAAACAAAATTGATGTCTTTTTTTCCCCACAAATAGAGCTTTCTTTTGGTGGTATTTGATCACCTCTGCGATTTATATTTTTTGCGCTATAAACAAAAAAAGCGACAATTTTGAAAAAAAATAAATAAATAAATTTTAAAAAAAACGCTTTTTTGTTTACTTGTTGCTATAATAAATATCCCCCAAAAATATATAAAAAACATTTTTTTCCTCAGTTTAGGCCGATATGCATTCTTCTACATATTTTTTGGAGAAAAAAAAAAAAAAAAAATCGCAATAAGCGTATCTTGATTGGTTTGCGCAAAAGTTATAGCGTCTACAAAACAGGGGATAGTTTTATGGCATTTTTATTAATATTTTTTTTTTGTACTAGTAACGGCGGTGATCAGCGATTTTTATCGTGACTGCGACTTTATGGCGGACACATCGGACAATTTTGGCACATTTCTGGGACCATTGGCATTTATACAGCGATTAAAAATGCACTGATTACTGTAAAAATGTCACTGGCAATGAAGGGGTTAAAACTAGGGGGCAGTGAAGGGGTTAATGTGTGTCCTAGTTTGTGTTCTAACTGAAGGGGGAGGGGACTGTGCAGGGAAACTAACAGATCGCTGTTCATACTCTGTATGAACAGATGATCTGTCAGTTCTCTGCTCAGAGAACCGGAAACTGTGTGTTTACATACACAGCTCCCGATTCTCCATGTGCTCTGAGCGATTGCGGGTGCCTGGCGGTGATCAAGACAGCCGGGCACTCGTATCGGCTTGGGGAGCGAGCGGGCTGCCCGCACGTGCCCCCTAGTGCCCGTCTATGTTACCGACGTATCATAACGGCGATTCGCGCATCCAAGCCATGTTGCCGCAGTACAACTGCGGCGGCTGGTCGGCAATCGGTTAAGATGAAAGATCTTAATGTAAAATAAGATGGGGAGTTTACCCTTTTTCTAACTTGATTACAAGAATCCCACCAAGGTTTCTAACTAAGTCAGATTTCATCACCTGTGTAACAACAACTGGTGTGACTGGTAAAAATCACATGAAGACAACAGTATTGTAAACAGTATTTATTTTTTACCAACACCATACAAAATACAATATTTAAAAGGTCTAACAACAATTGAGGTATATGTTCTCTGGCAACACAAATAACAGTACCGTTTCCACAATGAAATGTTATTTGTTTGCTGGTAGGTTGTACCATGTAATGATTTCTAACATCTCTAGGAGACTCCAGTGTCAATATATCCCTGGAATCTCCACCTCCAGACAAATGCCGTTTTCAGTACAAAATCAAATAAATGTTGTTATATCCCATGATGGATCCCCCATAGCGGAATAAAGATTTGGGAAATGCAGCTTGTAAGAAAGACTTTCATTTTAGCATTGTGGGGAAATCGTGTTTCCTGGAGCGCAATTCTAGCCAAACCTTAATTTGGTTTTCACTTGAGTTGGGAATGCTTAGAACTTCTGCTAGAATTTTACTGTTATTTATTGATTTTGATTTTGTTGTTGGAGATTTTCCTTTCACTCTCCAGTGGTGACAGCCAGAAAAAAAATACAAAGACAGTGAGGAAGGGTCTGTGCTTTCCTGTCCAAGTGACAACTGCCCTCTCATTCCGTGTCTTAATGTCACAGGTGTAGAAAATTAAGGGAAATCTCCTGTATTGGAGAATTTTAACTTTTCCCCACTCTATCAAAAAGTTTAAAACAAATTACCATAGTGGAAGAGCATCTTCTCATGAGATTTGGGATACTCAGAATTTCCTGAGATCTTGCTGGATGGATAATGACACCCCCCCCCCGACCTTGTCACAGAAGTTGGGAGCAAAGTACATTTATATCCAACTGTCTTTCACCTCCAAGGGTTTATTATACCACTTTAATGCTGCAATGTATTATTGGAATAGGGGACACCAATTGCTACTCCCTTACTAAATTAGTTTTGGGTGGAGATGACATTTAGTGCAATTCAACCTTTTAGTAGTCTCTCAGTAAAAACATATTGTAGCGTTCACTAGTATAACTTTATTTTTTTTTGTTTTTTTTGTTTTATTTTGTCCAATATACTTTATATAGCTATGCTGATCTCTGCTTTCCCCCCCCCCCCCTTCTGTGAAAGATACTTTTTGTTAGTTGGAATTCCTTTTCTTTCTATTTTGAATCATAGATCCACTTAGCAGGTTATCCCAGCATTTTATGAAAAGTAAATGTTCGCATTGAAAATGATAATTACCATGGTCTGCAATTCATTACATTAAAAAGGGTTGACGCACTTTATAACTGATCTCATTCTTACATGGAGGTCATTCTAGTGCTTTCATAAGAGGGTTTAAGGCACATTTACAATAAATAGGCACATTCACCTTTGCCAAATCAGAATTGGGATCATAAAGGGGCCTCTCGGTTTCCTTCTATTTCCCGGTGACATTGTCTGCAGAAACAAAACTCTCTATACAGGAGTTGTATAAAGGATGGCAGGGTGCATGCACCGCTAAAAGGATTCTGGAATGCTACTGAAAAAAACTCTGCAGCCTCCCCTTATTTTTGAGCTCCCAATTTTTTAAAGTGGTTGTAAACCCTTAAGGTTTTTCACCTTTGCGCGGCTCCATCCACTGTCTCTCTCCTCATTGGACAAATTGATAGCAGCAGGAATCATTGGCTCCCACTGCCGTCAATCAAATCCGAGTCCTGCTGTCTGTGTCAATGGATGCGGGGAGCGAGCCCGCACGGGTGCCCCCACGGAAAGTGGCTTTCCGTGGGGGCACCTGATGAAGAGGAGGGGCCAGGAGTGCCGGCGGGACACCCCAGAAGAAGAGGATTGGAGCTGATCTGTAGAAAAAAAGGATTGTATGACTACGGTTATTGAAAAAAATACATAATGAGGAGCAACTTAACAGTTCCTATGGTTTAGGTCATTTTTAGTAAACACGATAAACTCTTTCTATTGTATTAGCAGAGAAAAAGGCATCTGGAAGTATGAAACACATCTCAGTTTAAGGTTAGAAAAGATTGTTTGCTGTAAAAACCTTCACAAAAGAAACAAAAGTTCCCCATAAAACAAGTGTTCTTTCTAAGGTTATCCGATTGCCCAATGAAAATGTTACATCAAAATTCATCTTTGATAGCAAAATGTGGCTGATCCTCAGGCTTGAAGTTTGAATTGGGGCTCCCATCATCGTTCAGGATCCGTCTGGCGGTGTAGCCAACAATGGGGTACTTTTTCTTGTACACGCTCTCAAAAATGTCATCCAAGGACTTAAGCTGCTCCTCGGTGAGACTGGTCTAGGGGGGAAAAAAAATGGAAGAGAAGGTTATCAAAGAGACCCTGTCACCAACTTAAACTGCAGATAAAAGTACAGAAAAATCAAGTATTTTAAAGTGGTCGTAGACCTTAGACAGCCTCAGCTCTGTACCGATGTGAAGGGGGTGTCTTCCCTCCAATCAGCTCTCAGAGCTCTCCTCACTGAGCTCTGCAGACTGTAACTTCAGCTCTCCGCTCTCTTTTTTTTTTTTTAACTTTCAGAACTTTGAACAGATGTAGAGAAGAATGCAGATAGACGAACAAAACGTATGCAAGAGGATAGGTTTCATCTCGGTGTATCACCTGAGCCCAATTACTTCACTGGGTGCATGTAAGGGTTTACACTCGCTGGGTGCATGTAAGGCTTTACACTCGCTGGGTGCATGTAAGGCTTTACACTCGCTGGGTGCATGTAAGGCTTTACACTCGCTGGGTGCATGTAAGGCTTTACACTCGCTGGGTGCATGTAAGGCTTTACACTCGCTGGGTGCATGTAAGGCTTTCTGTTTCAATATTTTTATTGAAGAAATAGCAGGTTACAAATAATTCGACATTGAATTACACTGCATATACACTTGTAATACATCGTTACAAACAAAAGCAGGAGCATGAACCAAAATGTTATATTTATAACACTCTAGGACACGTATATACGTGGCACAAAGTTTCGGACTGAAACTAAGGCATAAGGCCTGGAACTATTCTTAGGGACCGGGTGTTAAACCTGTGCCACACGCACCCCCAGCGGGAACTAACTGTGCGTGGGCAAGGTTGGAAATGCATTAGGATTATGCCTTTAACTAGCTGGTCTCTCCGGTATGCATGTAAGGGTTTACACTCGCTGGGTGCATGTAAGGGTTTACCATCACTGGGTGCATGTAATGCCGCATACACACGTGTGGACTTTTTGACCGGACTGGTCCGACAGTCTATCCGGACTTTCCGAACAAACGGATTTACGATCACACCAAAGTCCGACGGATTCGTACATGATGACGTACGACCGGACTAAAATAAGGAAGTTGATAGGCAGTAACCAATAGCTGCCCTAGCGTCAGTTTTCATCGGTCGGACTAGCATACAGACAAACGAACTTTTCAATAGGAACTGGGTCCGGCCGAGTTCCGACGTAAAGATTTGAAACATGTTCCAAATCTAAAGACCGTCAGATTTTCGACCGAAAAAGTCCGCTGCAGGTCTGATGAAGCTCACACAAGATCGAATTGTCCGCCGGACCAGTCCGGTCGAAAAGTCCGCTCGTGTGTACGCGGCATTAGGGTTTACAATCACTGGGTGTATGTAAGGGTTTACAATGACTAAGTGTAGTGTTTTCCTTTCAATTTTTTTTTTTTTGCATTGCACTTGCATGGTTTCGGGAAATGTCAATGCCCCAACACATGCCATAGCCTTCTTCCTTCTGGGGGTGTCCAATTACTTTCCATGCTGGCCCAACTCCTCCTCCCCTCACCTACTACATACATTTCAAAGTAGCACCCAAAGGGGAATACTACTGCAGCCGCGAGCTTGTTTCAGGATCTTCAGATTTTGGAAAGTTGAAGCAGGTCATATGCAGTTAGAAAAGGTCAACTACAGATTAGATGTGCCTGCAATCTGCAGTCTGATCTCAGAGGCGTCTCATACTGATGTATGAAGCATGTTGCATTTGAAACTCTATACCCTTCAACTCTGGTTCTAGGGAAGATCTGAGGTCCAGGCAGGCATTATGTTCCAATACAAAAACACAGATCAAGAGATCACTGTAGCATGACATCACGTACCGTATCATAGGTGAGGTCTTCTGGATCCAGAGACATTTTGGCAACACCCCGACTGGAGTCTTTTCCTGCCAGTGCGTTGTATGGAGCTCCCTTCCCATAGAACTCTGTGGAACATAAAAAGGCCACAAATAAAAACACCAACATGGCTGGGATCTGCACCGCGTTGCACTCATACATACTCATTGCATACTTTAGTGTTACAAGATAGACTGTTATAAATGGAGGTTAAATCTTAGTAGATGCAGAAAGAAGTTTTTCTTTTTTAAATACAACAGTTCTTCCACAATCACAAAAAGGGACACGGTTATGTAACACCTTTGTGAAATAGGTGTAATTTCTGAACAAGGATATATGCACTCACCGGCCACTTTATTAGGTACACCTTTTCAATTGAACTTGGGTGGGTTTGTTTCTACAGTACACCTTTTCTATTGCTTGGCAACACAAATCGCTAATCAGCCAATCACATGGCAGCAACTCAATTCATTTAGGACGTGGTGAAGATGACTTGTTGAAGTTCAACCTGAGCATCAGAATGAGGAAGAAAGGGGATTTCAGTGACTTTGAATGTGCCATGGTTGTGCCAGACTGGCTGGTCTGAGTATTTCAAAAACTGCTGAGTTTTTCTGGGATGGTCCAAAAATGAAAAAATATCCAGTGAGCGGCAGTTGTGTGGAAGAAAATGCCTTGTTGATGTCAGAGAAGAATGGGCAGACTGGTATGAGATGATAGAAAGGCAACAGTAACTCAAATAACCACTCAACCAGGGTATGCAGAATACCATTTCTGAATGCACAACACATCAAACCTTATAGCAGATGGGCTACAGTAGCAGAAAACCACACCGGGTGCCACTCCTGTCAGCTAAGAACAGGAAACTGAGGCTACAATTTGCACAGGATCACCAAAATTGGACAACAGAAGATTGGAAAAACGTTGCCTGTTCTAATGAGTCTCGATTTCAGCTGCGACATTCAGATGGTTGGGTCAGAATTTGGTGTAAACATGAAAGCATGGATCCATCCTGCCTTGTATCAATGGTTCAGGCTGGTGGTGTAATGGTGTGGAGGATATTTTCTTGGCACACTTTAGTACCAATTGAGCATCATTTAAACTCCACGGCCTACCTGAGTATTGTTGCTGACCATGTCCATCCCATTATGACTCCAGTGTACCCATCTTCTGATGTCTTCTTCCAGCAGGATAATGCACCATGTCACAAAGATCAAATCATCTCACCACTGGTTTCTTGAACATGACAATGAGGTCCCTGTACTCCAATGGCCTCCACAGTCACCAGATCTCAATCCAATAGAGCACCTTTGGGATGTGGTGGAACGGGAGATTTGTAGCAGACAAATCTGCAGCAACTGCAATTTCGATCTGTCTATGACCAGCAATAGTGTTAGATGGACAGCATGTACAATGCAATAGATGGCGCCTAGTGCTGCCCCTCCCTTTTCCAGTCTGTGAAAAGAGGACAAACAAGGCATCAGTTTTCCTAAAGGTCTTCGTGACCTCAAGATAGACCAAGAGAATCCTTCTTACATCTAGAAAACTAAATTTTCTTTCTAAGTCGCCCTGTGGCGAACTACAAAAGGTTGGCAATACAATGTTTTGAGATCGGTGGAATGTACTTGCCACCTTGGGCAAAAAACCTGGATCGGTTCGTAACACAACTCGATCTTCAAAAATCGTGAGGAAGGGCTCCCTAACTGATAGGGCCTGCAACTCACTTACCCTACGAGCTGAGGTAACAGCTATAAGGAACACAGTTTTTAATGTAAGTAATTTAACTGACATACTTTCCAGAGGTTCAAACGGAAATTCTACCAGAGTTTGAAGTACTAGGGACAGATCCCACGTTGGACAACTTCTCACTACTACTGGTCTGGCCCTAGAGATAGATTTGAAAAATCTGGCTATAGTGGGATTTTCCAGGAGAGAAAACTGGAGGAACACACTAATAGCTGCCGCCTGTACCTTTAGGGTACTAACAGAAAGACCTTTGTCGACACCCTCTTGGAAAAATTCCAAAATAGACGGAATATCATGAGTTAATCTATCATTTTCAGATAACCATGAGTTAAACCTTTTCCAAACTTTGGAATATATGGCTCTAGTAACTGGCTTCCTGCAATTAACTAGAGTCCTGACTACTTTGTCAGAGAACCCTTGGGCGCTCAGTATCTTTTCTTCAGATACCAGGCCGTCAAGTTTAAGGAAACCACCTGAGGGTGTGATACTGGACCCTGCAATAATAGGTCTTCCCTTTTCGGAAGACTCCACGGAGGCTCTGAAACCAGAGACTGTAGCAGGGAAAACCATGGCCTTTTGGGCCAAAACGGGGCAATTAGAATCAGATCTGTCTCTTCCAGCCGAAACTTCCGGAGGACTTCTGGAATCAGCCTGATTGGCGGAAAGGCATAACATAGGCCTGGAGGCCACGGGTTCGCCAGAGCATCGATCCCCAAGGCTTGGTCTGCCGGGTTCATGGAAAAGAATATCTCCGTCTTGCGGTTGTTTCGGTTTGCGAACAAATCCGCTACCGGATAACCCCATCTCTTGGTGAGGTCTGCAAAGACTTCGGGATGAAGGGACCAGTTGTCTCGGTCTATCCTGTGACGGCTGAGATAATCTGCCAGGCAATTGTTTTTCCCCTTCAGGTGTACAGCAGAAATGGAGGCTAGATTCCCCTCTGCCCATGAAAGGATCTCCTGGGCAATGGACTGAAGCCTCCGGCTTCTCGTGCCTCCCTGCTTGTTGATATACGCGACTGTCGCTATATTGTCTGACAGGATTTGGAGGTTGTGACCCCTGATCTCCATCTGAAAAGACTGGAGGGCTCTCTGGACTGCAAGCAGCTCTCTTTGATTGGATGAGGCCCTTGCCTCCTCTGGGGACCACTCTCCTTGTGCTACTGCATTGCTGAGGTGGGCCCCCCATCCCCAGGAACTCGCATCCGTGGTAATCCTTCGGGAAATGGGAAAGGACCATGGGAGACCTCCTGCTAGGTGCTGACCAGCTCTCCACCACCACAGGCTTCTTTTTATCCTGTCAGGAAGCCAGATCCTTGACTCCAGGGACCTTACGTCCCCGTCCCAGTTTCTTAAAAGAAACCTTTGTAACGGACGCTGACGGAGTCTCGCCCATGGTACTGCGGGAAAACATGAGGTCATAAGACCCACTGCCCTCGACACCTGTCTCAGAGAGACCGACTGGTTGGTCTGCAATGTAGACATAGTCTGGAACACTTTGGTAATCTTCTCCTGAGGAAGAAAAACTTTTTGGTTCACGGAGCAAAAATCGTAACCCAGATAAGTTACTTTCTGGGCCGGAATCAAGGACGATTTTTCTTTGTTTATTAGCCAGCCTAGGGACTGTAAGAAGTCCTGTACAGCCTGGAGATCTTCCAACAGCCTTTGGTATGATTTTGCCACTATCAGGAGGTCGTCTAAGTAAGGGATAACCGTTATTGCCTTTAATCTTAGAGGAGCCAGCACTTCCCCCAACACCTTCGTAAAGATGCGTGGGGCTGAGGAAAGACCGAAGGGGAGGGCCTGAAATTGAAAATGTCGGGTCCCCATACCCGTCTTCACTGCCAATCTCAAAAACTTTTGGAAGGCTGGATGGATAGGGATGTGAAGATAAGCATCCCTTAAGTCCAACGTGGCCATAAAGCAGTTTGGGTATACTAGGTTTTTGATTGTAAAAACCGTCTCCATACGGAAATGCTTGTATCTGATGGACTTGTTTAAGGTCCGGAGATTCAGGATAAGTCGAAACTTTCCTGCTGGCTTTCTGACCACAAATACATGGGAATAGAATCCCTTGCCCCGCTCCGATCGAGGAACAGGAATCAGGACTTTTTGATCTAATAAGTCTCCGATCTGGAGACCCAGAGCCCTTGCTTTCTCCCGATCTTGTGGAGGAAATGTGACCAACAAACGTTCTGGTGGTTGGTGAACAAACTCCAGCCTGTACCCGTTGGTCACTAGGTCCAGGACGAAGGGGCTCAGAGTGACTGCTGCCCACTGTGGGATGAAGGCCCTCAATCTCCCTCCCACCGGGGAACACAAGTCACTGCGGCTTGGCGGGCTGTTGAGGAGGGTTAAATAGCACTCCCCCTTTGCCTCTGCCTTTGTGCCCAGTCCAATGCTTTTTCGGCCTGCTGTCCTTTTCTCTAGGACTCTGTTGCCTGTTTTGGCCACGAAAAAATTTTCTGGCTGTCTGAACTCTTTTTCTCTGGAAACGCCTTTTTCTTATCAGCCGTGCGTTCCAGTGCCTCCTGTAGACCTGGGCCAAATAAATGATCGCCAGTTAAAGGAAGGCCACAAAGGCGCAACTTGGAGGCCGAGTCCCCTGACCAGGTCTTAAGCCAAAGGCTTCTCCTGGCCGAGTTCACTAGAGCCGAAGTCCTGGCTGACATTCTTACCGACTCAGCGGAAGAATCTGCCAAAAAACCCACTGCCTGAAATAGGAGAGGAAAAGACTTTAAAATTTGCTCTCTGGAGGTACCTGCTGACAGATGTGACTGAATCTGAGTCAACCAAACCTCCAGATTTCTGGCCACACAAGTGGAAGCCAAAGCTGGTTTCAGGTTTCCAACTGCTGAGTCCCAGGCTCTGTGGAGAAGGATATCCCCCCTCTTGTCCATCGGATCCTTAAGCGTACCCATATCATCAAACGCCAGGTCCGAGTTTTTTGAAACCTTTGAAAGAGGTGCTTCTAACTTGGGATTCTTATTCCATGGCTGCGCAGTGTCCTCATCAAAAGGAAACCTCCTTTTTAGGTTACTGGAGAAGAATGGTTTTCTCTCAGGATTATCCCATTCCAGTTTAATAGTATCAACCAAAGAACTATGAACTGGAAACACTCTTGATTTTCTCTTATGTAATCCTTTATACATAAGATCATGTTTGGATAACTAAACCTCTTCCTCTTTTAATTCAAGGGTAGTATAGATAGCCTTTAATAAGTCATCTACATCCTCCACAGATAACTTAAATCTTGAGCCTCGAGTGGATTCTCTATCTCTGGGCTCTGTATCTGACCCTGATTCTTCCAGAGAAGAACGGGTAGATCTGACCTCAGCCTCAGAGTCTTCACTCTCTGCCTGCTGCGGAGTGCTTACTGACGCCTTCAGTGAAGACGGACTCTCTGCTGGAGTCTGGAGCTTGTCAATAAGCGTTCTAAAGGAACTGAAGGTGGACGCAAGCTCATCCCTAACAGAAGTAAGCATCTTCTGGCAAGAGGCAACCGGGTCATCCTTTACTAGGCCTTCTATACAGGTGCGACAAACTGCTTTGCTCCATGAGGAGCTCAATTTGTTTGCGCAAACCGCACATTTCCTTTTAAGTGGCTGCGCTTGGGCCTTGTCCTGAGTCTTGGTCTCTAAGACAAAATAAATGCCCCACAATGTAATTAAAGCCACACAATCACTCCGTAACACCACGTGCAGGAGGGAGGAAATGTGTCCCCTTACACCCACTACTACAGAGGGGGGAGGGGGAGGGAACACTCACAGGGATAGTAAGGTGGTGACAGAACACCCCAGGCTTACCTGTGAGGTGCTGGTGTTGGGAACTGCATCCGCTGCCTGTGCAGGTACTGCAGGAGGATCCATTCTGCCCCTCTTGGTCATCCACAGCCTGGCTGCTTAACACCAAGAAACACCAGCAGCCAGCGTTCTCTGTTCGCGCCGTTTATGAAGACTGGAACCTCGTCTCCGGCGCCCGATGATGATGTCATATGCCCCGGAAGTAACCCTCTCCAGGCACTTCCTGTGGGCCAGCTTGGAGCGCAATAGCTCCGCCCCCTCGAACGCTGCGGCTTCCTCCATTGCTTGCTCAGATCAGCCAGGCTGTCGGCAGGGAAGGACAACCGAAGCTCAGCTGAGCTAGAGTGCAATGCACTGCGCTAGGGGCACGACCTCACACCGGTCCTGGCCCTCTCCAGGCACTGAGGACAGAGAACAGCAACACAGCCAACCTCCCCAGCGGTGTGCTGCTTCTGGCCGAGGAAGAGGTAAGTGATATGCCCCAGAAAAAGGCCATACAAAGCCCCTGCTTATAAGGCCTATGGGAGCAGGTTCCATGAACATGTTACCCCCCGTCCGGAGGAAACACAAAATAACTGACATGGGCCTGGAGGACCGCCCTTTTATCTGGTGGGGGTGATGTGTTTCCTGTCCTGGTAGGAGGAGCCCAAGGTCTCATGGGCTGTCCTGGAAGACGCTTGGAGAAAATGGCGTTGTCGGCATTATGCCATAAGAGAAAAACGTGCAGATAATGGCACCAAAAACGCATGTGATTTTGCTGCAACTTACCGTGCTAGTGGTGATTCATGATATTAAATTAAAAAAAGTCAAATATGATACAATTCTATATAAAAATATATAGATTTTTTTTTTTTTTTTTAAACTCTATTTTCGGCCAAGTGCATCCTGCATTTTCGGTTTTGGGACCAAAATTTCCATTCGGATCACCTCCAGCAAAAATAGAACATTTTTAAAACAATTCAGAAGGTAATTAAAATGATGGCTTTTTATATATAAATGTTAAAATTGGATGAAGGGAAGACCCTTTTGAAAATCTTGCAGCTAATTAAAGAGGAAGTAAACCCTGATGTTTCCCTGCAAAGGTAAAGCATAATGGGCTACTCTGCATCACTTACCTGACAGGAGCCTGCGATGTCACCGCTGTCCCCTCTGCTACGGAGCGTCCATCTTCTTTCCTGGGTATAGTGGATCCGGCGCTGTGATTGGCCGGAGCCGCAATGACGTCACTCCCGCGCATGCGCATGGGAGCCGCCACTAACGGCATATTGCCGTTAGCAGCGGCATGCTTAGTGCGCCTGCGCCGTAGACAGCGGTGCCTGTCTGTTTGCGAATATCTCCTAAACCGTGTAGGTTTAGAAGATATTTCTTGCACCTACAGGTAAGCCTTAATCTAGACTTACCTGTAGGTCAAAGTGGTCTGTAAGGGTTTACAACCACTTTAAAGCAGTATTAAATCCAAAAGAAAATGTTTATTTTTAACTGCAGCTTATCAATTCTTAGATGTGATGACTGTATTAGTTTCCATGTCTTTTATGCTCATCTGATAATCTAGCCAGCAAGTCTGTTTTTCACAGCACAAAACTCTCCAGCAGAATGTATCAGTTTAAATGGATGAGATAAACCACATAAAAGAGAAGTATGGGAATTGAAAAAAAACATACATACCGTACTCACCTAGGTGGATGCAGCACCTGTCCCACGCTGCCCCCAAGACCGAGAACTGACCGATCAAACACAGCTGATTGCTCAGTTCTTGGTCTTCAGTAAGCAGTGCTCTGCCCCTGCAGCGCTCTCTGGAGCGTTGGGCTGTGGAGGGGGTGAAAGCGGCTGGCTCAGGCTCTTGGCGGGTCCCTACAGAGCCTGGACGAGTGACGTCAGCCGACAGCGGACTTTAGCCTACTGACAGCTGAAAACAGATCACAGGAGTGCAGAACTACATGAACTCCTGTGACCAACAGGAGAAGTAGGACAAAACAGCTTTGGCCCTACAGTGCAATTACAATGATCAGCGTTTTTATATTCATGTCAATTCTTTTATTCCAAAAAGTAAAAAAAAAACTGTTTGCTGTAACTGATTATAAAGTGTTAGCTGGAGTTTGGCTTCAATTTGTTAGTGTATCTAAATCTGCTAATACATTTAAACACTACCCCCACACACACACACCTGCTATGCCTCCTGCTCTCCTTCATCCAGAGTAGTGTCCTCACTAATACAGGAGGAGAGATGTAATCAGGTGAAAACAAAGGGGAGAAAAGCCAAAGAAAATTAAACTGATTCAGCCACCAAATCTAATGATTGATAAGCTGCGATTAAGCCTAGATTTCCACTATTGCGACCTGAAAGTCCCGTGATTTTGATGAGACTTGAAGCAATGCCTGTGTATTCCTGAGGTCTGTGGACCTCAAGTCGCAGCAAAATCGGTCCAAAGTAGTTCAGGGACTACTTTGAAGTCGCACAGATATGAACAGTGCTCATTGGAAATCATGGGGTACGATTTGTCCTGCGACTTTGCAGGACAAGGGATTAACTGTGTTCCCTGGGAGGTGATTCTAACTGAAGGGGGAGGGACTAACTACAGGAAGTGACAGATCGTGGTTCCTAGCTAATAGGAACACACAATCTGTCACTCCTGTCAGAACAGAACAGGGAAGTGTGTGTTTACATACTCGTCCCTGTTCTGTGTCTCCTGCTCACGATCGCTCGTGGCCGGCGGTCATCGCGACCGTGAGCATCAACACCCTCTCCACCTCTGGCGGCACGCACGCGCCTGCTATCCGGACCCCACGAGCCAACATATAGCTACATGGTTTCGCGCAGGGGAGCCGACCTGCCGCAGTATAACTCCAGCGGCTGGTCCGGAAGCGGTTAATGTTGCCTGTAAGGAGTTTTGTTAGAGAGATCATATTATGAAATGTATAACTGAGAAAGATCTATAAAAAGTCACCTTTTCCAGCTGAAACATCAAACACTGTGCCCTTCACTGCCATATAAATCGGCTTATCCTCCTGCAGAGAGAATTATAATATTTTATTAGATTGTCATTGAAAAATTAGGTCTCAAGTATGTTCTCCATTGTACAATAGAAAATGATGAATAACACCTTTAAGAAAAAGATTAGACAGCAATATGAATAAATATACATGTACTTTGGCTAAAAACTTCATTCCTGTCCATCAGGATAAAGCTTGTTTTAGACATTAGAAAGAAGTCAGAAAAGCATTGACATTCCATAGACATGCATGCTCATACTGCACCACTGTGCATGTTAATGTAATGAGCAGACAACAGTGTCCTTAAAGAGACCCCGTCCTCAACTTAAAAAAAAAAAATGAAGATTTTTTTTTATTACCTTGCAATGTGCCTTTGAACTTTTTGGAAAGATTGACTTTGCCAGGAAGAGTTCATTTCCTTATCACAGCCCTCATCTTCTGGGAGTCTCTAATTTCTGTCAATGCTGGCCCAGCTCCTTTACCCCCTCCCTAAGTAAAATGTATGCAGCTGCTAAGGGAGGAGTGATAGAGAGTGCTATGAAGGGTCACTTTAGGGAAAGCTTGGAGTGTGCTGGGACTGCTGAAATCACATACATTATGGAGGTCTTGTCAGAGCTTTTGGGAGGGGGGAGGCTCTCTGAAACGATCAGCAGCTATGGAGCTGCTGCTTCACTTTGAAGCCAAGAGACGGCTGAACAAAACTCATAGAGGCCGTTATCAACAGCCTGTGATTAACCACTTCAGCTCTGGAAGGTTTTACCCCCTTTCTGACTAGGCCGTTTTTTGCGATACTGCACTGCGTTGCTTTAATTGACAATTGCGCGTTCATGGGACACTGTACCCAAATAAAATTGATGTCCTTTTTTCCCCACAAAAAGAGCTTTCTTTTAGTGGTATTTGATTACCTCTGCAGTTTTTATTTTTTGCGCTATAAACAAAAAATTTAGACAATAAAAAAAAACACAATATTTTCTTACGTTCTGCTATAAAACATTCCCAATAAAAAAAAAATTAAAAATGTAAAAAAAAAAAAAAAAAAATCGAATTTCTTCATCAATTTAGGCACTTCGTTTTTACTAGTAATGGCGGCGATCAGCAATTTTTAGCGGGATTGCGACAATGTGGTGGACAAATCTGACACTAAGTGACACTTTTTGGGGGGCCGGGTGACACCAATATAGTGATCAGTGCTTTAAAAAAAAAAAAAAATGCACTGTCACAGTATAAATGACATTGGCAGGGAAGAGGTTAAAGCGGAGGTCCACTGAATTTTTTTTTTTAAGTCAGCAGCTACAAATACTGCAGCTGCTGACTTAAAATAATAATAATAAAATAAGGACACTTACCTGTCCAGGGCGCACGCGATGTCGGCACGCGAGGCCGAACCATCCCTCAGTCCTCGGGTGCTGCCGCTGCCATCTTCGGTAAGGGAATCAGGAAGTGAAGCCTTGCAGCTTCACTTCCTGTTTCCCTACTGCACATGCGCGAGTCGCGCTGAACAATCCGAATGGTCCCTGCTGTCTCTAGGACCTGTGTGTCTCCCAGAAGACAGCGGGGTGGACGGGAAGTGGTCCGAAAAGCGGGGGGGGGTCCGAAAAGCGGAAGTTCCATTTTTGTGTGGACCTCCGCTTTAACATCAGGGGTGAGCGCAAAGGGTTAAGTGTGCTCCTCGGGGGTGCTTTCCAACTGTGTGAGGGATGTCGTGACTGGAGGAAAAGAGATTTGCGTTTCTGCTTAACAGAGACACAAGATCTCCATCTTCCTCCCCCACAGAACGGTGGTCTGAATTGTTTATATAGGCAGACTGACATTCTGCCTCTCCTGTGAATGATCGACATGGCCACCGGACCCACTGATTGCGACCCACTGTGTCCAATCACAGCGGGAGCAGGGCTCCGGCGGCGTGCCCCAGAGCCGAAGAGAGGAATCACGCGATTGTGTGCTTAAGGGCCACCCTGCCACAGAACGTGAGGCGGTCAATAGAAGAAAAAAAAAAGGGGGGGGGTATTGCCTTGACACATATAATCATAATACTGTACTGTAGTGATATACTGTATCACTGTATAATATGGAATTAGAAAGCTCAGTTCATACGCTGTGTTACTCTGCTGAGAATTCACACCTGAAGGCATACAGCCGTGGCCAAAAGTTTTGAGAATGGCACAAATATATATTTTTCACAAAGTCTGCTGCCTCCGTATCTATGATGGCAATTGAATATACTCCAGAATGTTAAGAGTGATCAGATGAATTGCAAAGTTTGTCATGAAAATGAACTTACTCCCTTAAAAAACATTTCCACTGCATTTTTGAAGGAGGCTTCAGGGCGCACAAGAAAGTCCAGCAAGCGCCAGGACCGTCTCCTACATTTCATTCAGCTGTGGGATCGGGGAACCACCAGTGCAGAACTTGCTCAGGAATAGTGGTATTCAGGTGTGAGGACATCGGCACACACAGTGAGGAGAAGACTTCGAGGATGGCCTGGTGTCCAGAAGGGCAGCAAAGAAGCCACTTCTCTCCAGGAAAAATATCAAAACATCAGGGACAGACTGATATTCTGGAAAAGGTACAGGGATTGGACTGCTGAGGACTGGAGTAATTTTCTCTGATGAATCTCCTTTCCGATTGTTTGGGGCATCCAGAAAAAACCTTGTCCGGAGAAGAAAAGGTGAGCACTACCATCAGTCCTGTGTTATGCGTAAAGCAGGGAGTGGGCTCACTCACAATTTTGCCCAAGAACAGCGCCATAATAAAGAATAAAGAATGATAAAAAAACATCCTCCGAGAACAACTTTTCAACCATCCAAGGACAGTTTGGTGATGAACAATGCCTTTTCCAGCATGATGGAGCACCTTGCCATAAGGCAAAAGTGATAACAAAGTGGCTTGGGGGACAAAACATCGAAATTTTGGGTCCATGTCCAGGAAACTCCCCAGACCTTAATTCCATCGAGAACCTGTGGTCAATCCTCAAGAGGCGGGTGAACGAAAAAAAAACCCCCACACATTCTGACAAACTCCAAGCTAAGAATGGGCTGCTGTCAGGATGTGGCCCAGAAGTTGATTGACAGCATGTCAGGGCGAACTGCAGAGGTCTTGAAAAAGGGTCAACACTACAAATACTGACTCATTGCATAAATTTAATGTAATTGTCACTAAAAGCCTTTGACACTTATGAAATGCTTGTAATTATACTGAAGTATATCATAGTAACATCTGACAAAAAGGATCTAAAAACACTGAAGCAACAGACTTTGTGAAAATTAATATTTATATCATTTTCAAAAGTTTTGTCCACGGCTGTACTATGGATGCGATACCTTCAGACAATCTGTATACATGACCTGGGGCTCTGCATTGTGCCGTGACAGAGGAAATAATCCAATAATAAGAGCAGGGAAGGATTCTGCACATAATTACTTACAAACTGAAATTCGTTTCTATGGTGCCGAGAAGAGATATTCACCATCATCTCTTGGTGGTTATTAAACACCCCCAGCTGGACTAACGCACAAAAACTTTCAACAAAACCGAAGTCTATATAAAAGCTGGAATGCCGGTTTACCAACTAATGGAAGGCCCCCACCCAACCCGAAAGACTGCATGACGGATCAGTTGTCACAGCAAAATTTTTTCTATGGACATCCTCCTGATGGTTTGCAGTAGTGTGACATTCCTGTCCCAACAACATCCCTTACATAACTCCCCCGCCCTACCCTGCACTATTGGTTATTAACCCATTGCCGACCAGCTCAAGTGCATTTACTGAGGCAGGTTGTGAACCGACGTACCTGTACTTCGGTCCGTGCAAGGAGGATAGCAGGCGCGAGCCTGTCGCACGAGCCCGCGGTTCCCATGGACTCAATGTCCGCCGGCGACCCGCGTTCACGGTGTACAGAGGCAGAACGGGGGAAGGATTCCCCGTTCTGCCCAATGACGACATGTCAGAGATCTTCTGTTCCCAGTGATCGGGAACAGCGATCTCCGTCATGTCCCAGTGAGCCCATCCCCCTTACAGTTAGAACAAACCCAGGGAACACACTTAGCCCTTTGATCACCCCCTAGTGTTAATCCTTCCATGCCAGTGTCACTTTAACATTGATCTGTGCATTTTTAATAGCACTGATCAATGTAATAAAAATCTGAAATTGCAGTTCGCTGCCATTACTAGTAAAAAACAATAAAAAATAAAAGTCCCTAACTCTATCCTGTAGTTTGTAGACGCAATAACCTTTGTGTTCACCAATCAATATACACCTACTGCGATTTTTTTTTTTTTTTTTTTACCAAAAATATGTAGAATACATATCGGTCTAAACTGATGAATATATATATATTTTTTTTTTTTTGGATATGTATTATAGCAGAAAGTAAAAAAAGTGTTTTTTTTTTTTCAAAATTGTCTGTCTTTTTTTGTTTATAGCACAAAAAATAAAAACCACAGAAAAAAAAAAAAGAAAAAAAAAAAAAAAGGACGTCAATTTTGTTTGGGTACAGCGTTGCACGACCGCGCAATTGTCAGTTAAAGCAACGCAGTGCCGTATCGCAAAAAATGGCCTGGTCATATAAGGGGGCAAATCCTTCCGGGGCTGAAGTGGTTCATTTTAAGTATAAGTCAGGGCAAAATAAAAAAAAAAGGAAAAATTATACAAACTTAGTACATCACTTCAATACATGCCATTCCTCCCCCCCCCCCCCTTAAAGTGGTTCTAAAGCCTTAAAAAAGTGATTGTAAACGATCTCCTTGTAAAAACAACCCATTCAAATTAAAATAGAAATGAAAGGCAAAACATTTTTGTATAGATAAAAAAATATATAAATCCCTTTTTTATAAGTGATCAAATTCGATCTGTTCTCAGCTGCATAAGAGTTGGGGGGGGGAGAAGCAGCTGTGCAGTGGGGGTGTGTCAGTACAACTCTGATCATTGGAGGAGAGCACATTGAGTTCCCAGCATAGCTAGAGAACAGACCGCGGTGTGCTCTCCTGCTTAGTGTGGTCAGCTTTTAATAGAAAAGCAGAGGGACTGGCAGGAACACCAGGGATTTCATATAAAGAATGCAATGCAAAGAGAACAGGATACTTTCTCATACAAGTACATGGTACATCAGGCACACATCAGGAATATGAATTGTTGGGGTAACAAACGCTTTAAGGTTTTTCACCTTAATGCAGTCTATGCTGCAGAATTCCCCCAGCCCCCCTTATTCTTACCTGAGCCCGCTGCTTCTGCTGTCAATCGAGTGCTGTGCTGAGTGAGCGAGCCCACATGGGTGCCCCCATAGAAAGCGGCCCATGCGGGTACTTGCCGAAGAGGAGGAGGCTGGAGCAGCAGTGGGGGACCCCATAAGGAGGGAGATTTGGGCTGCTCTGTGCAAAAAAAAATGCACTGAGCAGGTAAGAACACGTTTGTTATTTTACTTTTAAAAAAATATGAAATTTTAGGGCACTTTAACACTGGGGCGTTGGCAGTAAAGCGCCGCTAAAACTTTGGTAAAGCGCCGCTAAATATAGCGGCGCTTTACCGCCAACGCCCCAGTGTTAAAGTGCCCTAAAGTTTCATATTTTTTTAAAAGTAAAATAACAAACATGTTCTTACCTGCTCTGTGCAATTTTTTTTACCGTTGTTTTAGCGGCACTTTTCGCCCGCTAGCGGGGCGCTATATACACCGCTCCTAAAGTGCCTCAAAGATGCTGCTTGTAGGACATTTTTTAGCGTCCTGCCAGCGCACCGCTCCACTGTGAAAACCCTCGAGCTTCCACACTGGAGTGACAGGAGAGGCGCTTTAGAGGCGATATTTTTAGCGCTATAGCGCCTGTAAAACACCTCAGTGTGAACGTGGCCTTAATGTCACTTTAAAAGCTACAAAAATGTACCTCCTAGACCCCTTTTACACAGGCAATCCAATCAGATCCTTCTGTCGGTTTTTCTGTCGGACCCATCAGGCTAGGAAAGGAAATCCCAGGTGTAGAAACGGGCAAGATGAACTTCCGTCACCAGGAACGGCATGCCCCAGTTGAAGACCATTGGGTCGAAACGCGCCGGGCCATACCCCTACTCCATGCTGCCTTTGTTCTTAATTTTGTGATCACTATTTTTATTTTATTGTTTTTATTGTTTGTGGCTTTTTTAGCAATAAAATCCCCTTGTTTTTACCTGCACCATGCGGAAGCGGTGATTTTTTCTTTTACATGAATTCCGGACAAGATTACCTTCTTTTTGGATGACCAGTGCTGCCCAGTCATTCCACACTTGGAAATTTCCATCCTTAGCACCTACCGTGTGCTCCTTGGCGTTCCTGGTGACGGAAGTTCATCTTGCCCGTTTCTACACCTGGGATTTCCTTTCCTAGCCTGATGGGGCTCATTGCCTGACTCCATGTCGCTGACAGGGGAGTCCACCTCTTTCGGTAAGAGTAACCATCTTCTTTATTGTTTGGATGTTTATTATCGTTGATGCCAGCTCAGCCTTACGGATCTACACTACATTTACCGGGTCCTGTGGGTCTCCAACCATCCATTATCGTCCTACTTATTATGTATGGACATGTGTTAACACTTTATTTATTAACCATTTCTATATTTTGGACTTATTATTTTTCCACCACATGGTTCAACCAATACTCTTACATGGACTTATGTAGGTTGTTTTAGTTATATTACCGTTTTGCGCTGCATTTTTTAAATTATAGTCGCATGACATCAAAAATTGCATTGCAAAGTCGCACTGTAAATTGCGCAAATTTGGGGTCGCAATTGTGGAAACCGAGCCTAAAAAGTTGAATAAAATGTACGGAAGGCTGTCCGTACACTATACCAGGGGTCTACAAGTTTCTAAACAAAGGGGCAGCTTACTATCCTTCAGACTTTGGGGGGGGGGCAGACTCTTCCTCTTCCTCTTCCTTGGCATCAGCCAAAGCAGTGGCGCCCCACCCCTGGCCGGAAGTAGCGGCGCCCCATCCCTGGCCGGAAGAGGGAAGGAGCAGCGCCCCATCCCTCGCAGATGCAACGGCCCCCCTATACCTGGCTGAAGCAACGGCCCCCCTATGCCTGGCGGAAGCAGCGGCGCCCCATGCCTGGCGGAAGCAGCGGCGCCCCATGCCTGGCAAAGGTCTACATCACTGCTCCATACAATCTGATTGCATAGTACCTTTGTATTACCATCAACTATGTAATAAAAGGGAGTGCATGACAGCACACTGATTGAATTGATTGTTTAGATTTGTGGTATGCTGCAAAATTTTGGCAAAGCTAAAAAAATTTTTAAAAAAAGAATATAAAAAAAAAAAAGTTCTAATAGACATGTATGGATGGGATGGATTGTAGACTCGGCTGCTTAGCATAGCCCATAATAATGACAATCCATAGAAGGTCGTGCGTTGTCCCAGCAGTTACCTGCTCCCCGTTGAATTTAGCCAGGTCATCATCGGTGAAAAGGCGGACAGGTTTGTGGCCAGATGATCTCCGGATCTCCGGCTCCCCCATTACCGAAGCGCACAGCAAACCACTGAGTACCAGCGCGGAGCACAGCGCCCGGCACGGCGACATCTTCACACACTTCCTGGAGGGGCGGGGACAGAACGCTGCACTGCACTACAAGCTCCGCCCACAGGAGGTGCAATAACCCATTACCTTCCAGTGATCTACAGAAGGAGAATGACAGTACAGTACATAGCGATCTTTGTACATATCTATAGACTGATATAACTACATCGCTCAGAACTTCTGTCTTAGCTCTTCCTGCTTTTCAGTGGAATATTAGGAAAATGAGGTCAATATTTTGGATATTTTCAAACTTTATTATTGTAAATAGTAGCACAGTCTTAACTAGATCTACCCCACTATAAAATATTCCTTCTATTTGTATCAAGTTGGCTCTTATATTACATAATTGGTGGTAGATCTAAAGCAGATTGTACAATCAGATTGTAAGGTCTATGACCAGCAGAGCGAAGCAGCCAATCAGAATTCAGGCTTGTTCAATCACATAATGACATGACATAAAACATAAGGACATGTTCACATTTGTCATGGCTGTGGCGGTGTCTTTATGCACATACGTCAATTTGTATTGCGTTAACATCTTATTCATGGACATGACTCACTTTTTTAAGCCGTGCGCACTAACATGTACGGCGTGGACGACATGGTACGCTGTAGTATGGGTGCGTTTCTCACTTTTGTATTAGTACATTGCGGTAGCACGTAGGGCGTTGCAATGCGGTGAATTGTGTCACAACACACTGCATAAAAATGCATCATGTCCCACCTTTCTTCAGTGCAGCTGCATGAGCTGATTTCAGGGGGGACTCAAGGCAATTTTTCTATTTCTATGCAGTGGTGTCACTATGGTTGGTGTCACACCCCCCCCCCAGTAGAGCACCGTACAGGTTTATGAAATATTCATTTCACCTACAGGAAATCCTTATTATAGGCTTACCTGTAGGTAAAAATATGCAAGCGAGGTATAGAACTGCTTTAAGGGCCGGTTCACACTATTGCGATGCCTGACATCGCATGTGATTCACACCGTATTGCTGTACAGAACACATGCAATATCTGTGCGATGCAGATTCAGCCATATTGTATGAGATTGTATGACTGAATTCGCATCGCATTTGGACCAAACTTGTGCAGGACCCTTTTTTTTGTCCCCACCAGAATCAGATTGCCTGGGTGTTCACACCCATGTGATCCGATTTTGCAAATCGTGCTGCGTTTTGCAAACTGATTATGGGGTATCGTTAACTTAAAGCGGAGTTCCACACACCCACCGGTGTCACATTTGGCACCTTTCAGGGGGGGGGAGGGGGGTGCAGATACCTGTCTAATACAGGTATTTGCACCCACTTCCTGGCATAGACTCCCACGGGAGTCTACGCCTCTTCCCGTCCCTCCGTGCTGTCTCCTGGGAAACACGCAGGTCCTGGGAGATAGCGGGGACCAGTTACGACGCGCAGCGCGACTCGCGCATGCGCAGTAGGAAACTGGGAAGTGAAGCCACAACACTTCACTTCCTGATTCCCTCACCTCGGATGGCGGCGGCAGCTGCTGAGAGTCGAGCGAGTGATCGGCGTCGGCTGCCGACATCGCTGGACCCTGGGACAGGTAAGTGGCCATGTAATAAAAGTCAGCAGCTGCAGTATTTGTAGCTGCTGGCTTTTAATATTTTTTTTTTTTTTAGGTGGACTCCAGCTTTAACATACACTCCGCAATCAATTTGCATGAACAGGTTGCGATTTAGATGCGGTGCGGATTTCCAGCAAATTTGCACCGCATCTAGTGTGAACCGGCCCTAAGGTAATAAACCTTATGGCTTTACAACCACTTTAATTGTAGACTGATGACTTGAAAGATCTATTTGTGGGGAAAAAAGGACATCAATTTGATTTGGGTACAATGTCGCACGACCGCGCAATTGTCAGTTAAAGTAACCCAGTCATTAAGGGGGGTAAATCTTCCAGAGCTGAAGTGGTTAATGTTGTGTTTCCTAAAACATTGTGCTAGTGTGTGATAGTGTGACATAAATAAATGGAACCTACCGCTATTTTATTCTCCGGGGTGTCTGCTTCCATAAATTATAATGTTTGGTGGGGGGGGGGGATTATATGTAATCTTCAGGACTAAAATTATTACTTTAAACAATTGAAAAAAAAACCGGCTTCATCCAAAAACAAAAAGTTGTTTGTTCCTGTCACCATCCTTGATTATTACTCCATCCTCAGCCTCCCTCCATCTCCTCTGCTCCTCCAGCAAACTTCAGGGACTTCATTTCCCAGCATGCTGTGCTCCGAGTCTGCTGTGTTGGGTCAGCTGCGCACGCATCCTCTGTGTAGACAGAGCCCGGAGCGGAGCAGCATCCTCTATACAGCCCGGATCCGCCGGCCGGTGCCATGATCAGGGCGGAACTCTCCAGATCCTACCAAGAGGTAATAGAAGAGGGGGATGGGGTTGACACATAGGGGAGGGGAGACATCCAATAATATTCTGTGTGTGTCTGAATCAATTATTCAGAGGATGGGATGCGAGGAGTCACATGACATTGTCAGGTCTCTGAGTTCAGAGAGTTCAGCCGAATACAAGAAACATTGTATCCCTAATATAGAAACATTGGATCCCTAATATAGAAACATTGGATCCCTAATATAGAAACATTGGGGGTTATTTACTAAAGGCAAAGCCACTTTGCACTGAAAGTGCACTTGGAAGTAAAATTGCTGTAGATTTGAGGGGAACATGCAAGGAGAATAAAAAACAGCATTTAAGCTTGCACATGATTGGATGATAAAATCAGCAGAGCTTCCCCTCATTTCAGATCTATCCCTTGGATCTACAGCGACTGCACTTGTAGTGCAAAGTAGATTTGGCCCTAGTAAATCATCCCTTATATAGAAACATTGGGGGTTATTTACGAAAGACAAATCCACTTTGCACTACAAGTGCAAAGTGCACTTGAAATTACACTGAAAGTGCACTTGGAAGTGCAGTCGCTGTAGATCTGAGGGGTAGATCTGAAATGAGGGGAAGCTCTGCTGATTTTATCATCCAATCATGTGTAAGCTAAAATGCTGTTTTTTATTTTCCTTGCATGTCCCCCTCGGATCTACAGCGACTGCACTTACAAGTGCACTTTCAGTGCAATTTCAAGTGTAGTTTGCACTTGTAGTGCAAAGTGGATTTGCCTTTAGTAAATAACCCCCATTGCATCTCTAATATAAAAACATTATATCCCTAATATAGAAATATTGTATCTTTATTATAGAAACATTGTATCCCTAATATAGAAACATTGGGGGTTATTTACGAAAGGCAAATCCACTTTGCACTGCAAGTGCACTTGGAAGTACAGTCGCTCTAAATCTGAGGGGAAGATCTAAAATGAGTGGAAGCTCTGCTGATTTTATCATCCAATCATGTGCAAGCTAAAATGCTGTTTTTTATTTTCCTCGCATGTCCCCCTCGGATCTACAGCGACTGCACTTTCAAGTGCAATTGCAGTGCAAAGTGGATTTGCCTTTCGTAAATAACCCCCCTTGTATCCCTAATATAGAAACACTGTATCTCTATTTTAGAAATAATTTATCTCTAATATAGAAACATTGTATCTCTGGATCACATTGGTTTGATAAATATGAAATTCTTTTTTTTTTTATTTGGCTGGATTCACACTTCTGGATATTGATATATTTTGAAATCAGTGAAAACTTATCAATAAAAAACATGGATGCAGGCATTAAGACACATGTCAACAATTTCAGCGAGAGATCGCTACATTCCGCTCAAATTCATCCACAGAGCATATTATACGCCGCAGAGATTATCTAAAATATATCCAACACTATCAGATAGATGCCCGAAGTGTAATGGAGAGCTGGGTACCTTTATACATGTTGTCTGGTCGTGTCCTATTATACAAGAGTTTTGGTCATATAGGTGGTAGACAATATTAATACGGTGGGTAACCTGTATATACCAGTGAACCCGATTAGTTTTACTCCTGGGAGTATGTGATAACCTCATAACTAATACCCATAAAAGACTGTTTGTATTTTATACCTTGTTTTATGCTAGGAAAACTATTCTGATTAAATGGAAGCAGCCCGACACCCCCCCCCCCGGTCCCCCAGTGGAAAGCCTTAGTAAACTCCACACTACCACCCTATAAAATCATCTATATTAACCGTAAGTGCCCTAAGAAGTTCTCGAAGGTTTGGGGAGCATGGTCTAAGCAGTCAGATTAACATGACTTGTGGGATGCGGGGTAGACCCCCTTCCGATATGTCCTCTCCCCCCCCCCCCCTTTTTGCTTTTCCTTTCCTCCCCCCCTCTACCCTCTTATGCCCCGTACACACAGTCGGATTTTCCGATGGAAAATGTGTGATAGGACCTTGTTGTCGGAAATTCCGATCGTGTGTGGGCTCCATCACACAATTTCCATCGGAATTTCCGACACACAAAGTTTGAGAGCTTGCTATAAAATTTTCCGACAACAAAATCTGTTGTCGGAATTTCCAATCGTGTGTACACAAATCTGACGCACAAAGTGCCACGCATGCTCAGAATAAATAAAGAGATGAAAGCTATTGGCTACTGCCCCGTTTATAGTCCCGACGTACGTGTTTTACGTCACCGCGTTCAGAACGATCGGATTTTCCGACAACTTTGTGTGACCGTGTGTATGCAAGACAAGTTTGAGCCAACATCCGTCGGAAAAAATCCTAGGATTTTGTTGTCGGAATGTCCGATCAATGTCAGACCGTGTGTACGGGGCATTAGACTTCTTGATCCTCCATAATCCATTTTTTAGGTACCCTAAATAATGGTTAACATTACTACCTGACTTCTCAGCTGAGGGTATTATCAGCTGACAGTCAATACCGGAAAATTGTATAAGTGAATACATTTTGTATTTATAGATGTACTCTTATACGTATATCATGAATCATACACAATTCTGTATTATGATGACTAAAATCTTCTGATTTAAAATTATTCACCATGATTGTATGTACCCACTGTGTAGCAGCACTATGTTTTTTTTCTATTTTTTGTTTTTTTTAATGTTTGTGTGTTTAAATGTTCTCCTTCTGGAAACAAATAAAAATTTTCTGTTAAAAAAAGAAGACACATATCAACATCACTGTGCATTGATGTGCATTATGATGCTGCACATTAACATTCCATGCAAAGTGTTTTGCAACATGCAGCATCGGACTTAACCACTTAACCCCCAGGCCTTTTTTGGCACTTTTTGCTTATATGTAACAATTACTTAGAACCCCCAAACATTATATATTTGGGCAGAGGCCCTAGAAAATAAATTGGTGAGTTTTGCAATTTTTTATGCCACACGGTATTGTGCAGAGGTTTTTTAAACCCAATTTCTGGGAAAAAATATACTTTTTTAAATTTTATTCCGCAAAAAAAAAAATGCAATAAAACCACAATACATAACCCATTTTTTTGTAAAATATAAAAGATGATGTGACGCCACGTACATAAATATCAAACATGTCACGCTTTAAAATTGAGCATGCCCGTGCCAAGGCAACAGACTATGTAAATTTTTACTATCCATAGGCCAGGGGCGGATCCAGGGGGGGGGGGCAACGGGGCAATTGCCACCGCCGAGAAATTTGTTGCCGGCCGGGCGGGTGACATAGCCGGCAGCTCCGCGGGCGGGTGACATAGCCGGCGGCTTCTTGGGCAGGTGACATAGCCGGCAGTTACGATAGCGGGCGGACCAGGTGGTGCAGTTTGTGGGCAGGCGGCGCGATTTGTGGGAGGGCCGGGCTGCCAGGTGACTCAGTGTGTTGGCAGCTGGCCAATCAGTTAGCCAGGGGCAGGGGAGCAGAGAGATGAGATCATCTCTCTCCACCAGCCCTGCATCCCTGCAGTAACTTCCGCCCTTAGTGGGCAGGCAGCAGAGAGATTACATTATCTCTCTGCTGCCTGACTCAGTCTGGGACACAGCAAGAGACAACCAAAACACCACCTCAATAGGCAAGTGACAATCCACAAGATGTGGAAGGTGACGTGGCAAGTGACAATCCGTAATGTGTGGCAGGTGACGTGGCAAGTGGCAATCCGCAAGGTGTGGCAGGTGACGTGGCAAGTGGCAATCCGCAAGGTGTGGCAGGTGACGTGGCAATCCGCAAGGTGTGGCAGGTGACGTGGCAAGTGACAATTCACAAGGTGTGGCAGGTGACGTGGCAATGCGCAAGGTGTGGCAGGTGACGTGGCAAGTGACAATTCACAAGGTGTGGCAGGTGACGTAGCAAGTGGCAATCCGCAAGGTGTGGCAGGCGACGTGGCAAGTGACAATCTGCATCTGGTGTCAGGCAAGTGACAATCCGCAACGTGTGGCAGGTGACGTGGCAAGTGACACACTCAGGGCTCCCATTGATTCTGCATTATGACGAGTTGAACTATTTCATTTTATATTACAATGTAATTATAGAAATAATGCGCTTCAATCATCCTAACACTTTAACAACCATGGTGCTGGGATGATTGAAGCGCCAACACCAGCCGTTTCCCCGATAAATTGCCCACAAAAAAAACGGATTTTCTGGCAGTGCCCCTCCCGAGACAAGACTCTGGATCCGCCCATGCCATAGGCAACACTTTAAAAGCCTTTACAGGTTACCACTATAGATTTAGACAGGAGATTTAGTTCTAGAATTACTGCCCATGATCTGACGTTTGTGGTGATACCCCACATGTGTGGAACGATTGCTGTTTGCATGCGTGTGTGACTTGTGCGCTAGCACAGGGGGACATGGGCACTTTAAAGCGGTTGTACACCGCTGGACCTTTTTTTTTTTTTTTTCTTATCTGCAAGGTAATGTCATAATGTGCTAGTATGCATATTATGTGAAACATACCTGAAAATGAAGCATTCCAGCGATGCAATGTGATCGCTGGAGGCCGCTTTCATCTTCAGCCATCTTGCTTCTGGGTTCGCGGACTCCGGCTCTGTGACTGGCAGGAGCCGCGATGATGTCACTCCCGCACATGAGAGCCGTCGTTCATGGCACAGGGCTCAGAAGGAATGGCACGGTGGCCATTCAGAGCGCATGCGCCAGTCATGTCACTGGCTGCATGTACAGTAAATATCTTTTAAATCGTGCATGTTTAGGAGATATTTATGCTACCTATAGGTAAGCCTTATTATAGGTTTACCTATAGGTAATATTTAGTGATGGAAGTTTACTTCCTCTTAAATTTTTTTTTTTTTATTGTTGCTTCAATGGAAAAAAAAAAGTAATTTAAACATTCATTTGAGAGGTACTCTTTATGAAGAGATCTGGGGTCTACGAGAGCACCAAATCCCTCCTCTTCCCAGGAAAGCATTCAAAACACCAAGATCAGTGTTTTTGAATACTTTTGATTTTGGAAAAAATTGACATATGGGTAAACCAGAAAGACCTGATCAAAGCCAATACCAGCTTTGTATGGGTCTCCGATTAGCCTGCGCCCTGCAGACATGCCAGCTGGTAGCTCAAGTCTCCCAGTGGGAAAGGAGAGCCGCGGGAGGGGGTCATCCCATCTCTCTGCTTGTAATAGCAATCGAGTGGCTAGTTAGCCACTCTGATTGCTACTACAAGAAAGACAACCGTCGGCTCTAAAAAATGGTACCAGGGTGATGCCTGCTGCTGCAAGCATCATCCCAGTATAACCATTAGAACTCAAATGACGCACTAAGTATGTGATTTGGCGGCAAGTGGTTAAAGGGCTGGTTCCCACCAGATGCAGTCCAGTGCATTTTTAATCTGCATCAAATTGGACAGTGTTTAACCACTTGCCGACCAGCCGCTGTCATTATACTGCGGCAGGTCGGCTTGTTCCCGCAAATCACCATAGGTGTAACGTTGGCTCTTTTAAGAGCTATAGCAGGCGCGCGCGTGCCTGCTGCACAGCGGGGGAGCCGATGTGCGTGGCCGGCGGCTGCGATGTCCGCCAGCCACCCACGATCGCTCCACAGAGAGCCAGAACGGGGATCTGTCAATGTAAAAAAACAGATGTCCGTTCTGACAGGGGAGTAGAGAGATTGTCTGTTCCTAGTAATCAGGAACAGCATTCTCTCTCCTCCAGTTAGTACACTGCCCCCACAGTTAAAAACACCTCCTAGGGAACACATTTATCACATCATCATCACTAGTGTTAACCCCTCCCTGCCTGTGTCATTTATACAGTAATCAGTGCATTTTTATAGCATTGATCGCTGTATAAATGTCAGTGGTCCCCAAAAAGTGTCTGATCTGTCCTCCACAATGTCGCAGTCCTGCTAAAAATTGCTGATCACCGCCATTACTAGTAAAGAAAAATAAAATAAAAATTCCATACATCTATCCCCTATTTTGTAGACGTTATATCTTTTGCGCAAACTAGTCAATATACGCTTATTACGATTTTTCTTTTTTACCAAAAAATATGTAGAAGAATACATGTTATGGGAAAGTTCCCCCAGAGGGTTTTTTTAGCAGCAAAGTAAATAAATAATAGATGTAATTGGAAAAATATGTTCTTTATTAAAAATTAATGGCATACAATGTTTCCACAAAAGTTAAAATATGAGCTCTAAAGGGGGCATGCCCCAAAATGCAGAGAATGCAAACACAAATTTGTACATATTATATGACATGTCCAATGTAAGACAAAGCTTGACGCGTTGCGACCCATTTTGTTGGCGTCTTCTTCAGAGGATAGGTTTGCTGCAAAGAAACTACATTTAGCACATCAGGTTGAAAGATGCATGAAAGGCTACGTGTGTACAAAGTGGCCATTTCACATAGTTACCAATATATGCGGTGGGGACCTCCCAACCAAGATTTCCTTAAGAGCTATCAGATGATCCTGTGTGATTCAAGGTCGGATAGAACCTCAGGAGGAGACGACAATTCACTGAGTGCAGCTTACAAGGAGTCACACGTTTATATACCCCCAAGGGCACACCAGGCCGGGTGGGGTCGACACCTGCGGCATAGTTTCAGAGCATAAATTCATGAAGGAAATAAAATATATATATATATGCCTTTCATGCATCTTTCAACCTGATGTGCTAAATGTAGTTTCTTTGCAGCAAACCTATCCTCTGAAGAAGACGCCAACAAAATGGGTCGCAACGCGTCAAGCTTTGTCTTACATTGGACATGTTGTCATATAATATGTACAAATTTGTGTTTGCATTCTCTGCATTTTATATATATATATATATATATATATATATATATATATATAAGTGAAGGAATGAGAAAGTGAAGGAATGAGAAAAAAAATCAGAAAGTAAAAAAATGACCAAAGTGCAATGGATGAAAGAGGAAGTAAATGAAAGTGAGAATATAGTGAAACTTTTTCACTATATTCTCACTTTCATTCACTTCCTCTTTCATCCATTGCACTTTGGTCATTTTTTACTTTCTGATTTTTTTCTCATTCAATATATTCAATATATATATATATATATATATTACACAGAGAGAGAGAGGGAGACACGAGAGCATGATGTGAGTGAAGTGAATAAGTGAAGGTTAAAAGTTGAAAAGTGTGAAAAAATAAATAAATAAATATATATATATATATATATATATATATATATATATATTATATATATATTTATTTATTTATTTTTTCACACTTTTCAACTTTTAACCTTCACTTATTCACTCACATCATGCTCTCGTGTTTCTCATGTCCTTTTATAATATCATTTATGCACTAATTATCTTAGTGACACACATATAATATATACAACACTCCCCTGGGGGGGTTTCTTTCTCTCCGACCGTGCAACGCATCAAGTTTAAAATTCTCTACATCTATACAAGCACTATATATATATATATATATATATAATATAATATATTTTATGAATTTATGCTCTGGAACTCTGCCGCAGGTGTCGACCCCACCCGGGCTGGTATGCCTTTGGGGGTATATAAAGGTGTGACTCCTTGTAAGCTGCACTCAGTGAATTGTCGTCTCCTCCTGAGTTTATCTGACCTTGAATCCCACAAGATCATCTGATAGCTCTTAAGGAAATCTTGGTTGGGAGGTCCCCACCGCATATATTGGTAACTATGTGAAATGGCCACTTTGTGCACACGTAGCCTTTCATGCATCTTTCAACCTGATGTGTTAAATGTAGTCTCTTTGCAGCAAACCTATTCTCTGAAGAAGACCCCAACAAAATGGGTCGAAACGCGTCAAGCTTTGTCTTACATTAAACATGTTGTCATATAATATGTACAAATTTGTGTTTGCATTCTCTGCATTTTGGGGCATGCCCCCTTTAGAGCTCATATTTTAACTTTTGTGGAAACATTGTATGCCATTCATTTTTAATAAAGAACGTATTTTTCCAATTACATCTATTATTTATTTAGTTCGCTGCTAAAAAAAACCCTCTGGGGGAACTTTCCCATAACATATTATCCGGGTTGCGTAGCACTACTACCTCTCTATATATGTGTCTTTCCCATGCTGTAGAAGAATACATATTGGCCTAAACTGATGAAGAAATTTCGGGGGGTTTATTTATTTCTTTTTTTGGATATTATAGCAAAAAGTAAAAAATATATATATATTTTTTTTAATTGTTGGTCTTTTTAGTTTTAGTTTATAGCGCAAAAATATAAAAAAAAAACGCAGAGGTGATCAAATACCACCAAAAGAAAGCTCTATTTGTGGGAAAAAAAGGACGTAAAAATTTTGTTTGGGTACAGCGTCGCACGACCGTGCAATTGTCAGTTAAAGCGACACAGTGCCGTATCGCAAAAAATGGACTGGTCATTAAGGGGGAAAATCTTCTGGTCCTTAAGTGGTTAATATGGATTCCAATGGCCCTAGTTCACACCGGTGCAGAGCTTTCCAGTGCAGTCTACAAAAGTAGAACATTTTTTTTCTGTATGGAACGTGGCACATGTCACATGTCCTCAACTGAGATAAATATTAAAAAAGAGGGAAAGTGCACCGGAACGCATCAAAAACATGCATGCAGAAACGCATCTGGATTGCAGAAATTATGATGTCAACCAGTCCTGAGGCTTTTCCAATGACAGCGTGCGCATTATCATGTACACCCGATTTTATCCTTTTGCTGTTTTTTGGACACATGGTAAAAAAATTATTTTAGGTCTGAAGATTACATAAAACCCCCAAACATTATATATTTTCTGAAAGCAGACACCCAAGGCTAATATAGCGGCAGTTCCAATTGTTTTATGTCACATTATAAGCACATTAAGGGTTTAGGAAATGCAAAATTTCAATACAAAGTACATTAAAGTTAATTTAAGGTCACATAAATGCAATGGATTACCCAGTTTTTTGGTAAAATATAAAAGAAAAGGTTGCACTAGGCTCGCTTCACATCTATGCATGTTGCTTTTGAGCGTTTCTGCAGTGCTTTTTCCTGTGTTTTCCTGCAGTTTTTTACAGCGATTTTGCCACGTTTTGCATTTTTGATGTTTTTTTATTTTATTTGTTGCTGGGCAGATTTAAAAAAGCAAAACGCAAATCGCGGTAAAAACGCACTACATGTTTTTCTGCAGCTTCTCCATTGAAGTCTATTGAACCAAAAAACGCAAAAAAGTTTTGCATTTAAAAAAGTGTCTGATCCTTTTCAAAAACGCAGAGGCACAAAAATGCATTGATGTGAACATGTTCCATAGGAAACCATGTTAAAAAAAAATGTTCTGCAAAAAGCATGAAAAACACAGTAACGTGAATGGAGCCTAAATAGTTACCCAAAAGGTTAAACAGTGAAACAGAGAAAAACTTCAGCACCCTAACTTTTCCATAGGTACTGCTTTTAATGCCCCTACAGATCATCAGTTTAGAGTTAATCAGAAATAATGGGCCTAGAATTATTGATGTCACTCCGGTGTGTGACAATATGTAACGTGTGTAGCATAATCAACTTTTTAATGCGTAGGGCCCCCAACACGTTCATGTATGTGGAGGAGTTTTTATGTTTTGGGTGTAACAAACTTTTTTTCTTTTTTAACCTTTTTTTAATATAGGGGACAAAGTCCCCCATGTGATTCATTTTTGGTGACAGGTTCTCTTTATTGGGATATCAGGGGTCTTCCTGACCCTCAATAATTTTACAAGAGGATGGGGACAAACAAAACACACTTCTCTTTACCCACCTGCTGACCAGCTGTCGCAGTTATACTGCATTAGGTTGGCTCGGCTGCGAGAATCGCAGTAGCTGTACATTGGTCCCTTTAACAGCTATAGCAGGTGCTTGGCCAGCGGCCTCGATGTCTGCCGGCCACCCACTCGTTCCTGAGAGAGGCAGAACGGGGATCTGTCAATGTAAACAGACAGATCCCCCGTTCTGACAGGGGAGTAGAGAGAGATTGTCTGTTCTTAGTGATCATGAACAGCGATCTCTCTACTCCCAGGCAGCCCACCGCCCCACAGTTAGAAACACCTCCCTAGGGAACACTTAACCCCTTGATCGCCCCCCTAGTGTAAACCTCTTCCCTGCCAGTGACATTTATACAGTAATCAGTGGCTATATTTAGCTGTGATCGCTGTATAAATGTCACTGGTCCAAAAAAAGTGGCAAAAGTGTCCGCTGCAATGTCACAGTCTGGCTAAAAATCGCTGACCATTGCCATTACTAGTAAAAAAAAAAAAAAATTTATAAAAATGCCATAAATATATCACCTGATTTGTAGACGCTATAACTTTTGCGCAATCCAATCAAACGCATATAGCGATTTTTTTTTTTCTTTTACCAGTAATATGTAGTAGAATATATATCGGCCTTAACTGATGAAGAAATTAAATTATTTTACATATTTTTGGGGATATTTATTATAGCAAAAAGTAAAAAATATTGTTTTTTTTCTTTTTCAAAATTGTTGGGCTTTTTTGTTTATAGCGCAAAAAATAAAAACTGCAGAGGTGATCAAATACCACCAAAAGAAAGCTCTATTTGTGGGAAAAAAAAGGACGTAATTTTTGTTTGGGTACAGCGTTGCACGACCGTGCAATTGCCAGTTAAAGCAATACAGTGCCTTATCGCAAAAAATGGCCTGGTCATTAAGGGGGTAAATCCTTCTGGGGCTGAAGTGGTTAATTCCTAATTATTTTACATGAGGGCTGGAACAAAAACAGCACATGTCTTTCTGACTCCCAATGATCGTACAGGAGCTGGGAACAAAAAACAGCAGTCAACTCTGACTCTAATCTTACAGGGGGCGGGGCTAGACAACAAATGATTCCAGGTGTCTGGTCTGTGAAAGGTGTTTAGCAGCTTCTGAAGCCAACAAGAGTGCTAAAGTATTTTAATAGATTATATTTAGAGGCTGACATTAGTGACTATAGATAAGGGTTTTATACAAATCGTAATTGGCGTTGCCTGTGCCAACTGCCTTGTGACTTGTGTTTATGTGACTGTACAATGACAAATGATTAGATTATTTTTTATCTGGCTATTTTCTCACTTTACTTTGTGTTGATCTTGGATGATGTGACCTCCAGGCTGAACAGTGACACCTCTGCTAGACCATTAATATGTCATTCATTTATACTCAGCCCCGGGCCAGGTTTTTTTTTCTTTTCTCGGGTTCAAGTTAGGACATAAATAGTAAAATATCCTCATGTATTCATTATACAGACCACCACAAAAGTCAGGATTGTTTTCCAATTAACCACTTGCTGACCAGGACTTATCTGAACCTTTTTGTTTACAAGTTTAAATTAGTATTTTTTGCTAGAAAATTACTTGGAACCCTCAAACATATTATATATATATATATATATATATATATATATATATATATATATATATATATATATATATATAATATTTTAGCAGAAACCCTAGAGAATAAAATGCCGATTTTTGCAATATTTTATGTCACACAGTATTTGCGCAGCGGTCTTTCAAACGCAATTTTTTTGAAAAAAATACACTTTAATGAATGACAAAAAAAAGAAAAAACAGTAAAGTTAGCTCAATCTTTTTGTATAATGTGAAAGATGATGTTACACCGAGTAAATAGATGCCTAACATGTCATGCTTTGAAAATTGTACACACTTGTGGAATGGCGATAAACTTCGGTACTTAAAAATCTCCATAGGTGATGCTTTAAAAAAAGTTTACAGGTTATCTGTTTAGTGTTATAGAGGAGGTCTAGTGCTAGAATTATTGCTCTCACTCTAACGATAATGGCGATACCTCACATGTGTGGTTTGAACACTGTTTACATATGTGGGCACGACTTACGTACTTGTTCGCGAGCTCGGAGGGATGGGGGGCTTGTAATAGAAATAAGCATAACAGGTCCTCTCTATTGAGAGATCTGGGGTCAAAAAGAATCCAGATCTCTCTTTTTTACCCTTAAAAGTCAAAAAAAAAATAAAAAAAAAATGACACTTTGACTTCAACAACAACAAAAAAAAAATCATCTCTTTAAGCCGGAGAGGCGGAATGACGTCAGATGTCACTCCGGTCCTCCAAGGGCATAGAGCCGAGTGGGGGCCATTTTGCACTCACTTGACTTCCTGCCTAGCCATCAGCCACATCAGATCAATTCCGGGCTTCCTGAAAGCTAGCTGCTGCCAGAACAATGGTATTTAACATCAAAGTCGTGACCTAAATGTACTGTGGGCGGTTAAAGTGGTTAAAGAGAACCAGTCATCATCAGGTATTTGCAAGGATGTGATTATTCAGTTGTAACATCATAAATGTACAGGCTTGCCTATAAGAGATTAGTAGTTGTTTCCTTTTTTATGGCTTAAGCCTCGTACACTCGATCAGATTTTCGGACGAACGTTCGACCGTTTTTTGTATGCTGCTAGTCTCCTATCGAAAAGGGAAGAGGTTACTCACCATACAAAAATTCTCGTACGACAGAATACAACTTCAGAAGTGACGTAATGTGTTGAATGGTTTTGCATGTATTCTTATGTTTCTGAGCATGCGTAGTCTTGCTCTTACGATTTTTTTTTTTGCCCACGGACGTCATATGACGTCCTGGGCTTTGGGCGGGTATATCTGAATGATGCCTATAGTTACAGACATCATTCAGATATTGCCGGTTTCAGCCGGCGAATCTCTACACCATAGGAACGATCATAGCGGCCGTTCCGCCGCTTGATCGTTCCTATGGGAGGCGAGAGGGGACGCCCCCCCCCTCCCGCCGCTCTCCGGTGCTTGCTCCGACTCACCGTTACGATCGGTGAGGTGGAGAGTGGATCCGCCAGTGCCGGATGTAGATCATAGAGATTTCCGGCGGACCAGATGGTCCACGGAGTCTCTATGATCGTCGGAGGCCTCTCCATTCAAAAAAACGGCGCCACTTCGGCTGGGAAGCGCCGATCGTTTTATTTTTTTTTTTTATTTCAGGCTTCCCAGCCTAGTGGTGAGATATGGGGTCTTATTGACCCCATATCTCACTATTAAGAGCACCTGACATGTCATATTGCTATTACAAGGGATGTTTACATTCCTTGTAATAGGAATAAAAGTGATCAATTTTTTTTTTTTTTTCAAAAAAGTGTCAAAATAAAAAAAATAAAATATAATTAACAAAAAAAAAAAAAAAATTTTTTTAAAGCACCGTCCCCGTGTGCTCGCACGCAGAAGCGAACGCATACGTAAGTCCCGCCCACATATGAAAACGGTGTTCAAACCATACATGTGAGGTATCGCCGTGAACGTTGGAGCGAGAGCAATAATTCTAGCCCTAGACCTCCTCTGTAACTCAAAACATGTAACCAGTAAAAAAATTTCAAGCGTCGCCTATGGGGATTTTTAAGTACCGAACATTGGCGCCATTCCACGAGCGTGTGCAATTTTGAAGCATGACATGTTAGGTATCTATTTACTCGGCGTAACTTCATCTTTCACAAAATGTAAAAACATTGGGCTAACATTACTGTTTTGTTTTTTTTTTTTAATTCCTGCGCAAATACTATGTGAGATAAAAAGTTGCAATAACCGCCATTGTATTCTCTAGGGTCTTTGCTAAAAAAACATATATGATGTTTGGGGGTTCTATGTAATTTTCTAGCAAAAAAATTATGATTTTTACATGTAGGAGCAAAGTGTCAGAATTGGCCCGGTATTGAAGTGGTTAAACGGAAATCGGACATTGAGTTCACATCCTACAAAAATGTAATAGTCTGCACTTCCAGCTTTTGTCTAACACAAAAACCGGAATCAGCTGTCGAAAGCACCGTAATAACGATCAGAAAATCGGGAGATCGTTGGTCGGACAAAATTTTACTTCCGATTTTCGTATCGTATAGTCTGTGTTGGAACACAATTGAGTCAGCCTGGATGCTTCTCATCCATTCAAGAGAAGACTTGTATTTTTATCAACAAATATGAGTTTTCTTCTGATTAGCTGAGGTAGAGTTTGTAATGTAATTTGACAGTCTCTCCACCTCAGCCTATCAGAGGAAGACTTGTATCCATTGATAAACATACAAGGTTTTTCCTAAATGGCAGCACACAGCAGCTTAATCACTTAGTAATTGAAATAGTTGGTTTGGGCCAGCTTGGCCCAAACAAATGCTTTATGCTCCTTGCACACGTGGGCATCTAGGTGCAGTGCATCTCTTCCAGACTCTTTGTGCACCAGGCAGGGACGGGGTAGCGTCCAGTCCCGCTGCAGGCAGCCAGGCAAAGTCCATTGTAAACCATGGCTACCTGTGCGTTCAGGTACAAAGTTCTTGGTGATTTCTTCAAACACTGCATTTGCAATTCCAACATACACTCACTGCCCACATTATTAGGTACACCTGTTCAATTGCTTGGTAGCAGAAATTGCTAATCAGCCAATCACCCAGCAGCAACTCAATGCATTTAGGCATCTAGACATGGTGAAGACAACTTGCTGAAGCATCAGAATGGGGAAGAAAGGGGATTTTAGTGAATTTGAATATGGCATGGTTGTTGGTGCCAGACGGGCTGGTCTGAGTATTTCAAAAACTGCTGATCTACTGTGATTTTCACGCACAGCCATCTCTCGGGCTTACAGAGAATGGTCCGATAAAGAGAAAATATCCAGTGAGCGGAAGTTGTTTGAAGGAAAATGCCTTATTGATGTCAGAGGAGAATGGGCAGACTGGTTTGAGATGATAGCAACAGTAACTCGAATAACCACTTGTTACAACCAAGGTATGCAGAATACCATCTCTGAACGTACAGCACATCGAACCTTGAAGCAGATGGGCTACAGCAGCAGAAGACCACACACCGGGTGCCACTCCTGTCAGCTAAGAACAGGAAACTGAGGCTACAATTCGCACAGCTCACCAAAATTGGACAATAGTAGATTAAAAAAAACATTGCCTGGTCTGATGAGCCTCAATTTCAGCTGCGACATTCAGATGGTTGGGTCAGAATTTGGCCTAAACAGCATGAAAGCATGGATCCATCCTGCCTTGTATCACCGGTTCAGGCTGGTGGTGTAATGGTGTGGGGGGATATTTTCTTGGCACACTTTGGGCCACTTAGTACCAATTGAAAATTATTTAAACACCACGGCCAACCTGAGTATTGTTGCTGACCATGTCCATCCCTTTATGACCACAGTGTACCCATCTTCTGATGTCTTCTTCCAGCAGGATAATGCACCATGTCACAAAGATCAAATCATCTCACCACTGGTTTCTTGAACATAACAATGAGGTCACTGTACTCCAATGGCCTCCACAGTCACCAGATCTCATCCAATAGAACCCCTTTGGGATGTGGTGGAAAGGGAGATTTGCATCATGGATGTGCAGTCGACAAATCTGCAGCAACTGCGTGATGCTATCGTCACTATGGACCAAAATATCTGAGGAATGTTTCCAACACCTTGTTGAATCTATTCCATGAAGAATAAAGGCAGTTCTGAAGGCAAAAGGGGGTCCAACCCAGTACTAGCAAGGTGAACCTAATAAAGTGGCTGGTGAGTGTAAATGTATGCTTTTCAATGGTAAGTGCAGCATTTGACAAACACTGTATTTTACCTGTTTTGCCTACATTTTGATAGGACATGCTGCATCCGAAGAAACGCAGGGCAACACAAAGCAGCCTTTGAACTGCCATGTGTACTGCTGAGTAAAAGTCAATTGGATTTTGCTGATCTGTGTTTGGCGTAAAAAAATGGAAACGGAAAATTGTATACTCACCTTTCCTTACATTTCCTTTCCTGTCGCATCTTCATGACAGCATACATTTGGGTTGTGACTCCATCCTTCACAACCTGATAGGACTGAATAGCTATAAATAGTAAAGGTAGGACCCACCTCAGTATTCTCTGTATCTATCACCCCAGAACTTAGAAGGGTGGGCATCTGTATGCTGCCATGAAGATGCGACAGGAAAGGAAAATTACGGAAAGGTGAGTATACAATTTTCCATTTTCCTGTCGCATCATGGCAGCATACATTTGGGAAATAACTCGCCAGATGGGTGGGCTCAAGAAGAAATTAAGTGTATTTAACAAGCAATTGATGCATTGACCTCCCGAAATCCACAGTCGACAACTGTGCGGAATCTACTTTATAGTGGGTCATAAAGGTGTTTTTGAAAGACCAAGTTGCGGCTTTGCATATTGTCTCCGCGGACACTCTGCTGTATGCTGCCCATGAAGTCGCCACTGCTCTAGTGGAGTGAGCTTTTAGGCCCTCAGGTATTTGAATCTGCTGTAGTGAATAGGTTTTTTTGATGATCTTCACCAACCACGAAACAATGGTCCGAGAGGAGGCTGCCTGTCCCCTTTTGAAGCCGTGTGGAATGACTACAAGGTTATCTGTCTTCCTAAAGGTACTAGTTGCCATAAGGTATGCCGAGATGTTGCCTTTAACATCCAGTGGATGCGGATCACCTTGAACTGTAAGAAGTGCTGGGAGACTTATCTCTTGGTTAAAATTAAACGAAGAGGCGACTTTTAGGATGAATTGGTCCGAAGGCCTTAGGACCCCTCTGTCTGGATAGAAGACTAAATAAGGTTCCTTCGCAAGTAGCGCTTGCATCTCTGAGACCCTGTTTGCTGAAGTTATGGCAATGAGGAATGTGACCTTAAGCGTTAAGTCACATAAGGAGATGGCTCCGGAAGGGAAGAAAGGTTCGTGAGACAGTGCTTCCAACACAATTGATAGATCCCATGCTGGAAAAGTATGTCTTCTGGGAGGTCTTATTTTTAGACAGGCTTTTTGAAACTGCGTGACGAGAAGGTCTTGGGCCCACTTTACTCCTGTCATGGCCGATAGTGCTGAGACCTAAAACTTTTAAGGTATTTGAGCCTAGGCCTTTCCAGACTAGACTGGAGGAATTCGAGGATTTGTGCCACCTCTAGTGATGATGTGTCCCAACATTGTTGTTGTGAGAATGAAATTATTTCCAGGTTCTCCTGTAGGTGTTGTTGGTAGTGGCTTTTCTGGCTTAAAGTAGAGTTTCAACCACTCTCTGGGAACAACCCTGATCTAGGAACCTAGATCTTTTAGCCTCCATGCTGTCAGATGTAGTTTTTCTGGCGACGGGTGAAGAAATTGGCCCTGGAAGAGTAAATCTCGTGTGACTGGAAGAGGCAGAGGATTCTCTGTGTTCATCTGCATGAGCATTGTGAACCATGGTCTCCTCGACCAGAAGGAAATCACAGCTATCACTGTTGATGTTGATCTCTTGAATCGGAACAGGAACCTCACTATCAGAGGACTTGGAGGGAAAATGTAGCCTAGCTGGAAGTTCCACGGATGTTGCAGGCAATCTATCCCTTCCGCCGATAGGTAAGCAGCCCTCGAAAGGTATCTCCAGCATTTTGTGTTCTCTGGGGTTGCTGCCAGGTCTATGTCTGGAATACCCCAGGTTTTGGTTATGAGAGAGAAGGCCTGATGACTCAGGGACCACTCGTTGGAAAAGAAGTTTCTGCTTAGGTTGTCGGCTAGATGATCCTGTGCCCCAGGGACGTACACCGCGCCTTCAGATCAGTCAGGTTCGTTTGTGCCCATTCGAGGATGGGGCAAGTTTCTTCCATAAGAGAGCGACTCCTGGTACCCCCCTGTCTGTTGATGTAAGTTACTGCCACTTTGTTGTCCATACGTAGTAACACCCCTTTGCCTCTCAAGAGGGGACAGAATGCTAAGAGGGCTTGAAAGGCAGCTCTCAATTCTAGTATGTTTGAAACAATCTCCTGGGTTTGGAACTGCCAGAGACCCTGGGCTGCCTGGTCTCAAAAGTGGGCTCCCCATCCCTCCATACTGCCGTCGGAAGTGACCACCTTGTGGAGGGGGAACTATGTTCCTGAACCTCTTGAGGTTGTGTATGTAGGTTACATAGTTACATAGTAGGTGAGGTTGAAAAAAGACACAAGTCCATCAAGTCCAACCTATGTGTGTGATTATATGTCAGTAGGTCAACCACCATATGGACTGTTTTGATTTGATTGGAAATAAGGATTTGTTGAGACATCGACACTGCATTCCACTGCCTCAGAAATGAATTCTGGAATGTCCTTGTGTGCCACTGGGCCCACTGAACGATTGGTATGGTTGCTGACATTGAGCCTAGAGCGCTTAGGCTTGCTCTGGCTGGAATCGGTACTGCTGCCAGTAATCCTTCATTTTCTGGATTAGGAGAATTTTCTCTTGGGGAAGTTGTACTCTGTTTAGTTAGGTGTCTAGTTCTGCTCCCAGGAAGATCATCTTCTGCGTAGGTTGAAGCTCTTTTCCCAATTTATCAACCATCTAAAACTTTGTAGTGTGGCAATTAATGTTTCCTGATAGAAAATTTGAGATTCCTGACTGTCTGATAGGAGGGGGATGTCGTCCAGGGAGTGATGGACTCTTAGACCCCTCTCTATCAGGAGGGCTATCACCGGTAGCATGACCTTTGTGAAAGTCCTGGGGGCAGTGGAAATTCCGAAGGGTAGACTCTGGAATTGAAAGTGTTTATGTTTTACTGAGGATCGAAGGAATCTTTGGACTGTAGCGTGCATGGGGACGTGAAGATATGCGTCGGATAAATCTACGGATAGCATCCAGTCTTCCAGATTTATTGCGCAAAGAATTGTTTGAAGACTTTACATGTTGAAAGACTCAAACATGATTTTCTTGTTGTTTCTTTAGATCTAATATTGGGCGCAGGTCTCCTGTCTTTTTCTTCACTAGAAATAGTGGAGAGTAGAATCCTTTCCCTCTCTGGTGAAATGGAACTTCTACTATCGCCCGTTTCTGAAGCAAGTCCTGAATGTACTTGACTAAGAGCATTCTCTTTTCTCTTGATGCTGGAAGTCTGGTTGCATAAAACCTTGGGAATTCGGTTTTTGAATTTCCACCTGTGACCAAACTGAACAATAGAACATTGTTTTCCTCTGAATGGGACTTTGTAAGGCAAGAGTCTTCAAACAATATACCAAAATCACATATATAATTTTATTATCAAAAAAATTAAAATCATGACAGAGGACATGAAAAAACTTGAAGAAAAAGATAAGGATGCTGACACTTCAAGTGGTGTTAACAATAGCATATAAAGGTACAATGATAAACACAGAGAACCACACCGACTATTGCGGCTGAGGTCTGCACATACAGAGAGACCGACGCGTTTCGAGGTTTTAATTGGGTTGGAACCTCTTCTTCAGGGACAGGTGATGAGATGGGTGGTTATCTATACATTTACAAAAAAAAGGCAAAACATCTTAAAAAACATTCATGGTATGAGACCAACATATGGTCATAACAGTCAGAAATATTTAATGTGTTTAAATGATATTCTCACCATGTAGCTTTTTGAACACACATTAGAAAGCATCCAACTTTAAAAGGAAACAGTGGGCATAGTGGCCCGCTGACAGGACACGGACAGACGTGAACCAACACTAGCACCAAGGACATGGTGTAGGCATGCGGCCCAAAAACGGGACACAAAGGGCGTCCTCCCACCCCCAAAGTGACGCCACTGATGACAGCTGTGGTGAATAGTGTATATCACCTAAAACAAAGGGAAGGGACAATCTGATAGATTCCAATCCATAAATGTAAAGGGACATAATCAACATCAAAAAAAGATGAAACTTATATCTAGTGTATATTGATATTGATATGATTGGGATATCAATCCGTCCGTGACCAAACTGAACGGTGGCCACCGTCCAGGGATCTCTTATGTTCTCCGCCCAAGCCTTCGTGAACTTCCTGAGCCTGGCTCCTACCACCGCAGGCTGGATGGACGCACCATCAAAAAGACTTTTGCTGTTCTCCTATGGAAGAGGATTTTGTTTTATGGAATTTTAAGAAGGAGGTCTGGGGATTCCTCCAATTTCTCCTAAACTCCTTTCCGGGTCTGTGTGACCTGGCTTCTCTATACCTTTCTGGGAGATTACGCCTGAATTGTGGCAGTTTCTGTTGTATTGGTCTCCTGTCTGGGGGAATGAGGCCTGATTTTCCCCAGGTAACTTTGGATATGGCTGTGTCTAGCTTTTCTCCAAAAAGGTTTGTTCCGTCGTACGAGATCTTACACCAGTTAGTTTTTGAAGCAGCATTAGCTGTCCAGGGTTTAAGCCATAGGGCTCTTCTGGCGATCACAGAGGCCAGCATTGCCCTTGAGGAGGACCTGATTGTGTCCACCAAGGCCTCTGCCACGAAGTCCCCTGCGAGACTGAGTTGCTGAAGAGCTGTGATCACTCTCTCCTGTTCTGCTCCCTCCAGGATCAGTTTTTTCAACATTAGACGTCCAGCTAGCGATGGCTCTTCCTATGGCTGCTAAAGCGATAGCAGGCCTACAAGCTCCGCCTGCTGCCACATAGGCTCTTTATAAATCAAGGTCGATTTTCCAATCTAACACATCCCTGAACGTCACTGCATCCTCGAGAAGTAGTGTTACATGCCTGGCCAAACGCATTAATAATGCGTCTACCACTGGATTTATGTTAGGCTCTTTTAGTGGGTAAAGTTTTGTCAGTCTGTTGAGACTGTTTGTTTTTTTTTCTCTGGCTTTTGCCACTCATCTTTGATCAGTTCCTCCAATTCATCAATGAATAGGAATGACAGACTTAACAAACGGCTCTATCAGGGTAAAGTCAAATCCTGTTGAGGCCTCTAATTCTTCAGTGTCAGATGAGCTATCTGCTGTTTTTGATGTGCTGGGTGTAACCGCTGAGGCAGTCTGAGCAGGCTTATCTGCTTCAGGTGTTGAATTGATTCTTTTATAGATTCTCTAATGATGTCAGTCACCTCTCTGGCATCCGCTTCTTTTTCTGTAGTAGCTTCATCGAAGCACGAATGACAGGCCAATTTGTCTGGAAGAGCTATGGCGCCACAGACCCAGCAAGCATTTGTGGTCGGGCGGGAGCGATGGCTTGTCAAAGATGTTCGGTGGGGAGAGGACCTTCTGTGGTATGAGTGACGGTGTCGAGAGGGTGACCTAGAGCGACATTGTCTGCAATCTGAGCGGCTTCTTTGAGTTGAACGACTTCTTCGGTGACCTGAGCTGTTTTCTGCGTCTTGAGTCAAATGATCTCATGGACCTGATAGGGCTGTCCAATCAAATGTATACTGCCATGATGCGACAGGAAAACAACGTCCATCAACGTTGAGCCCTTTGTGAATTGAACCAAGTGAGTCCTTTTTATCTATTTATGCCAGCAGTACTTTCCTTCCTTTGCCAGTTGTGATAAAAAGTTTGCCACCAAACCTGGATTGGTATTATCAAAGAAGCTGAGAAAAAAATTCTGCTGCAGTTAGATAAAACAGGACGTGACTTAATTGGTCTCAGCTACTTGTTAACCACTGGCCACTTAAACCCCCCTTCCTAACCAGACCAATTTTCAGCTTTCAGTGCTCTCACACTTTGAATGACAATTACTCAGTCATGCAACACTGTACCCATATGAAATGTTTGTCCCTTTTTTCACACAAAAGTAGAGCTTTATTTTGGTGGCATTTAATCACCGCTGGGTTTTTTATTTTTTGCTCTATAAATGAAAAAAGACCGAAAATTCTATAAAAATAAATACATTTTTCTTTGTTTCTGTTATAAAATTTTGCAAATTAATAATTTTTCTTCATAAATTTTGGCCAAATTTTATACTGCTACATATCATTGGTAAAAATAATCAAAATCAGTGTATATTATTTGGTCTGTGTGAAAGTTTATAGAGTCCACAAGCTATGATGCCAATCTCTGAAAATTGATCACACCTGAAGTACTGATGGCCTAGCTCATTTCTTGAGACCCTAAGGCTCGGTTCACACATGGGCGGCACGACTTGCAGGTCGCCTCAGCGAGGCGACCTGCAAACGACTGCGGGGCGACTTGCGAGACGACTTCTGCATAGAAGTCTATGCAAGTCGCCCCAAGTCGCCCCCAAAGTAATACAGGAACCTTTTTCTAAGTCGGAGCGACTTGCGTCGCTCCAATTAGAACGGTTCCATAGCACAGAACGGGAGGCGACTTGTCAGGCGACTAGGTCGCCTGACAAGTCGCCCCAGTGTGAACCGAGCCTAACAAGCCAGGACAGTACAAATACCCCCCCCCCCCCCCAAATGACCCCTTTTTGGAAAGTAGACATTCCAAGGTATTTAGAAAGAGGCATGGTTAGTTTTTTGAAAATGTAATTTTTTCTCACAATTCTTTGCAAAATCAAGAATTTTTTATTTTTTTATTTATTTATTTATTTTTTTAAAAAGTGTCATACTATCAGGTTATTTCTCATACACAGCATATGCATACCACAAATTACACCCCAAAATACATTCTACTCCTCCTGTATATGGCGATACCACATGTGTGAGACTTTTACACAGCGTAACCACATACAGAGGCCCAACATGCAGGGAGCTTCTTCAGGCGTTCTAAGAGCATAAATGACACCTCTAATTTCTTGACTACCTCTTACACTTTTGAAGGCCCTGGATCACCAGGACAATGGAATTGCCCAAAAAATGACCCCATTTTGGAAAGAAAACCCCAAACCGCAACCTATAATCTATGTGGCATATTGAGTCTTTTGAACATGTCATTTTTTTTCTACAAGTTTTTGGAATATGTGGAAAGAAAATGAAAACACGTTTTCTTTTTTTACACAAAGTTGTCCATTTATACAATATTTCTAACACATAGCATGTACATACCAAAAATTGCACATTGCTACTCCTCCTGAGTATGGCAATACCACATGTCTGAGACTTTTACATAGCCTGGCCACATACAGAGGCCCAACATTCAGGGAGCACCATCAGGCGTTCTAGGGGCATACATTTCAAATTTAATTTGATTACCTATTACACTTTGTGGCATGGATGAGCCGTGGATGGGGGTGGCTAAGCATGGTTGAGCCATGAATGTGGATGGCTGGGTATGGCTGAGTATGGATGGGATGGCTGGGTATGGCTGAGTGTGGATGGGATGGCTGAGTATGGCTAGGTGGGTATGGCTGAGTATGGATGATGTGGCTGAACATTAATGGATGGATGGATAAGTATTGCTGAGTATGAATGGATGGATGAGTATTGCTGAGTATGGATGGCTGAGCATGGATGGATGCATGAGTATTGCTGAGCATGGATAGATGGATGTGTATTGCTGAGTATAGATGGATGGAGGAGTATTGCTGAGCATGGATAGGTATGGATGGATTAGTGCTGGAATGGGCACAGATTAGCGTTGTAGGCACTACACATCCAGCCCACAGCGCTACTGTACCGATTGGTACGGGAAAGATGAACCGGACATGACGCTGATTTGTTTACAAGTGATTGCTCCGTCATTTGACGGAGCGATCACCTGGTAAACGGCCGCTATCAGCGGCCATTTACCGTGATCCGTGATGCGCCGGGTCCTCCGGACATGGCGGTCACGGATATTCCCAGGGGCGCGTGGGAGCAAGATTCTGGGAGGACGTCCATGGACGCCCTCCAAGAATAAGCCGAAAGCGCTACAGCCATCCTTCGGCTATGGCCCGGTCGGCAAGTGGTTAAACTACATCCAACCTCAAAAGTAAAAATGTAACATACTGTAGCCTACCAGTCCTTAGATGAGTTGGCTGCGTTTGTTTTCTTTTTTTGGTCTTTTATTACCTTTATTTTCCCTGGTAATCCTGCAAAGAACACACTTCCTGTCCTTGGGCGGCTTCACTAACTCACTCCACTGTATCTGTGTAGGGGGACATGGTTGTCACCCAGCCTGGACTTTTAAACACATCTGCCTTTGTTCATTTCTGTTACATGGGGGATGGGAAAATTAGTAGTTTACAAAGGAATTTAATACTTCCAGTTCAGATTACAGAAAGTGACAAAGGCGCCGCATTTCTGGCAGGATCAACAGGTATTTTCTGTACTTGCTCAAATGTTCTTAGCCTGAATAAAGAAAACTACTACAACCACCACATCCAAGGACCGGTAAACTGCAATATATTATATTTTTGTTGGGTTTAGTTATCTGTTAAATTAAAACAGCTGTGTTGTCTAAATGTTCTGACAGACATCAGATGACTTGCACCTTATCCAACCACAAAAGGATCTTTCATATACAACCTCTCTCCAGATATGCACATTAGTAAACACTTACTGCAATAGATCCCACATAGGGCTGGTATGTTGTCATGCATTGTGAAGTTCCTTGAGGGCAGAGACTGATGTGAATGTACAATACACTGTACACTGTATATGCTCTGCCTAAATTGATGGCACTATATAGGTACCTGAAACAAAAAATAATTTAGGCCCACAGAAATGCACTGAGCTGATAACGGTACCAGCCACCTGCTACATTGGACAAAACGATAGTGATTGGCTGGAAAGGCCAACCTACACTATATTTCCAAAAGTATTGGGACACCTGCCTTTACACGCACTTGAACTTTAATTGCATCCCAGTCTTAGTCAGTAGGGTTCAAAATTGAGTTGGCCCTCCCTTTGCAGCTATAACAGCTTCAACTCTTCTGGGAAGGCTGTCCACAAGGGTTAGGAGTGTGTCTATGGAAATGTTTGATCATTCTTTCTGAAGCACATTTGTTAGGTCAGGCACTGATGTTGGATGAGAAGGCCTGGCTCACAGTCTCCGCTCTCATTCATCCCAAAGGTGTTCTATCAGGTTGAGGTCAGGACTCAGTATGGGCCAGTCAAGTTCCTCCACCCCAAACTTGCTCAACCATGTCTTTATGGACCTTTTTTGTGCATCTATGGAACTAAGGGGCTAAGCCCAGCCCCTGAAAAACAACCCTACATCATAATCCCCCCTCCACCAAATGATTTGGAGGGGTGGCCCAATACTTTTGGCAATAAAGTTTGGATGAGCGAATTTGGGGTGGAAGAACTTGACTGGCCTATGGTTTATATTATGGTGTTGCGGTTGTTTTTCAGGGGTTGGGCTTGGCCCCTTAGTTCCAGTGAAGGGAACTCTTAAAGTGTCAGCATACCAAGACATTTGGACCATTTCATGATCCCAGCCTTGTTGGAACAGTTTGGGGATGGTTGTTCCAACATGACTGCACACCAGTGCACAAAGCAAGGTTCATAAAGACATGGATGACATGGTATGAATAATGCCCCGTACACACGGTCGGACATTGATCGGACATTCCGACAACAAAATCCTAGGATTTTTTTCAACGGATGTTGGCTCAAACTTGTCTTGCCTACACACGGTCACACAAAGTTGTCCGAAAATCCGATCATTCTGAACGCGGTGACGTAAAACACGTACGTTGGGACTATAAACGGGGCAGTAGCCAATAGCTTTCATCTCTTTATTTATTCTGAGCATGCGTGGCACTTTGTGCGTCGGATTTGTGTACACACGATCGGAAATTCCGACAAAGGATTTTGTTGTCGGAAAATTTTATATCCTGCTCTCAATCTTTGTGTGTCGGAAAATCCGATGGAAAATGTGTGATGGAGCCTACACACGGTCAGAATTTCCGACAACGAGGTCCTATCACACATTTTCCGTCGGAAAATCCGACCATGTGTGCGGGGCATTAGAGTGGAGACTGCAAGCCGGGCCTTCTATTCCAATATCAGTGCCTGACCTCACAAATGCGCTTCTAGAAGAATTTATTTATTTATTTCAGGTACTTATATAGCGCCGTCAATTTACTCAGCGCTTTACATATACATTGTTCATTCACATTGGTCCCTACCCTCGAGGAGCTTACAATCTAAGATCCCTAACTCACATTCCTATATTAGGGCCAATTTAGACAGAAGCCAATTAACCTACCAGCCTGTCTTTGGAGTGTGGGAGGAAACCCACGCAGGCACAGGGAGAACATGCAAACTCCAGGCAGGTAGTGTAGTGGTTGGGATTCGAACCAGCGACCCTTTTTTACTGCTAGGCGAGAGTGCTACCCACTACACCACTGTGCAGTCAAACATTCCCATAAACACACTCCTACACCTTGTGGACAGCCTTCCCAGAGGAGTTGAAGCTGTTATAGCTGCAAAGGGTGGGCCAACTCAATATTGCACCCTACGGACTAAGACTGGGATGCCATTAAAGTTCATGTGCGTGTAAAGGCAGGCATCCCAATATTTTGGCAATATAGTGTATGTGGTCCATTCTTGTGCTGGGAAGGATCAGTGAGGGCATGTCCGATCATTTGTGGAACTGAAGGCCCTCTTGTTCTGGAATTGGCACACTCAAGGCTTTCATAAGTATGTTATTTTGTTGGACTGAGCTATATCAGTGATTTGCATGCCAAGGGTGAAAAATTCCCTGGCTGACTTCCTTATCCACTGATCTGTAAGGTTTGACTTGAGCTGTACCAACTCTGATCAGACACTTCAAGGACACCTTAGCATGTTATAGGAAAGCCTCCTTATCAATCACTTCCTGACTGACTGCAGGACATCCATGAACGTCCTTGGGTTCAAGTGGTTATACCAAAATTGTATCAAAATTTGCAGCCGGCGATTCCCTGTAAAGCAGAAGAGGCTCTAATGTCTACTCACTCCCTGAACAGCCACAAAAGTTTCCTCCCTTTCAGTTTTGGCTCTTTGTTTAAGTGGCTGTTAGCAGCCAATCGGACCATTCTTTGTCTGATCTTCTGCATACGAGGCCAGAGGAGATTTTTGGAGTCTAATACACTCCAGATCTCCCCATTAGGAGGACCTGTCACAGCCCATGCTGTCACAAGGGACGTCAATCATCAAGGGAAGTCCCCTTGGGACTTTAAGGGTGACTACTAAAGATGAGGTTTAAAACATTTATTTTATTTAGAACAATAGGTAAAACATGATTCGTTAAAATTGTCAGATCTATATATATTTTGCGTCAAAAAAAGGTATATCATTGAAATAACATATTGAGCAGCACAGTGGTGTAGTGGTTAGCACTTTCGCCTAGCAGTAAGAAGGGTCGCTGGTTCGAATCCCAACCACGACACTACCTGCCCGACACTAAACTGGTGTTTGCATGTTCTCCCTGTGCCTGCGTGGGTTTCCTCCGGGTACTCCGGTTTCCTCCCACACTCCAAAGACATGCTGGTAGGTTAATTGGATCCTGTCCAAATTGTCCCTAGTATATATGAATGTGAGTTAGGGACCTTAGAGTGTAAGCTCTTTGAGGGTAGGGACTAATGGGAATGTACAATGTATATATAAAGCGCTGCGTAAATTGACGGCGCTATATAAGTACCTGAAATAAATAAAATAAATAAATAAATAAATATGGCATTTATAGGTAGCAAATACATGCAATTTGAGAATATAGTGGAACAAACATCCAACGCGTTTCAATTCCTCTTTTTTTCAGGGGCTTATCCATACATAGGATTGCAGTAAGTGTTCGAAACAAAATGCCAAGTTTTGCATCACCAAAGCCGCATTAATGTTAAAAGGTTTTGTTTCTGGGTACCCTTCCCCATCTGGGCCAAAAGTAAAGCCAAGGTCCAGATAACATGATACCCGCCAGCGAGTCCACAGCTTGCAGAGATCACTACAGACAACGTTCTCTCCAGGCCATGGAAGAGATGGCATGTGCTTCAACATGTAAGGAGCAAGAGTCTACTCCACATATCTCGCTGCAGAGTAGAAGGGGGACTACTGCCTGTGGGTCAGCCCGCAATGGGTCAGCCCATTGAGGGATGCTGTGCAGGCACCCAAAGTCCTCCTTATCAACCAATGCATGGTGCTCAAGGCTGTAATGCTGCACAATGAAAACCTATGCCTTTGTGTAACAAAAAAGCAGACATGATCCACTCATTGGCTTGTACACCATTTTTAGGCAGTTTGGATAAGTTCTAGGCACTTTGCCAAGACACCTCTAAGGAACCCAGAAGGCACCCTGGTTGAAAAAGCCTGAACTAGGCAGTAATTTGAATGCTTCCACAGAAAAGTTCTAGATGCTGAGAGGTAAAGCTGTACCTAATTTTTCCTCTGCAGTTGAATGAAGAGACGGAGCAGCCTCAGGAGGATATAGAGATACTGGAGGAAGAGGATGACCAGGATGACCTTACCTCTACTACTGTACCAGGTGAATATGATCTAGATAGAAACATTACAACCATGATGTATTAGAGTCTGTTTTGAAGATAAGATTTTATTATCACAGTGTAAAGCCTCGTACACGTCTGGAGACATTTGCCGGTTTAGAAAAAAAAAAAAGAAGGCCGACATTCGGCTTGTGTGTGTCGGTCTCTTCGGCAGAAGGCGTCCGTCTTCTGTCGGACGTGCATGCTGGAAAAAAAAAACGACTCCCGATCAGCGCTGATTGGTGTGTTCTGGCGGCGGTGGTGGTGGGGGGCGTTCCCCTGTCAGAACACAACAGCTTTGCTGACAGGTTTTTTTTTTCCTTTAACCCAGGCTTAGTGTGTACCAGGCTTAAGAGGTTTCAATGCAGTACCCGCTCCCTGTACATGATGAAGTCGTAAAACGTAACGGGTAGGACTAAACTGACACAACACAAGCACACTGGCGAAGGTGAAGAGGAGGAGTTATTGTGCTTCCTGAGAGGTGCATTAAAGTGATTGTTAAGCCACTACTATAAAAACCTCCCATTCCCTCTGTAACATAACAATATGTGTCCTTGTACCTGTGTTATATTTAAAAAAATGCAGATTATACCGTATATTAAAGCGGCTCCCGGTGCTCACATGACTCCTCGGCTCTCTCCTCTGCCTGGCTGACAGCTCCAGCAGGCAGGGCCGAGCACTCCCATCAATGTCAACTGGGGAGGAGGGAAAGAGAGGAGAGAGAGAAAGCCGAGGAGTAACGTGAGCACCAGGAACCACTCTGATATAAGTACAGATTGACATATTTTTTATATAACACAGGCACAGGGACACATATTGTTATGTTACAAGAGGAGGACAGAGAAGGACAGAGGGGAACTGCGGATGACGGAGGAACGTAAACTGACTACGGTGTCAGGGCTCAGCAGCCATGATAAATCATGGTCAGTTTATAGGGGGGGGGGGTATAGCCAGGCAGGATCAGCCAGGTTTTTTAGGTGATAGAAGGGGCCACATTACAAAGTGCAAGCACTGTGCTGTATAACATGCTTTAGGGGGACAGGATCTGTAGCACTTTATGTATAGCCTTATCCCAGAAAATAACTAGTACTTTTCTGTGATCATCAGCTCCATCTAGTGTCTATAATGTGGTATTTTTTATTCCTGGTGGACTGGGCATTGCTGGGCAAGCAGAATTATAATGCAGACCACCCTAGATAGCACCTGCATGCCATGCTGAGCCAACTCAATTGGCCTGGGGCAGTAAGGCTGGGGTGAATAGCACTAGAAGAAATTGGATGTTCTCCAGCCAGGGAATGAAGTAGGACTTATCTGATATGAGAAGCTCACAGTTTGCCGCAAAATCAGCAATTTCAGTACAGGAGAGGAGACTGTACAACTGGGCAGGGCTGAAGGTAAGCTGGAGTTCAATTTTAAGTGCCGGTTCACACAGGGGCGACTTGTCAGGCGACCTAGCCGCCTGACAAGTCGCCTCCCGTTCTGAACCATTCTAATAGGAGCGACGCAAGTCGCTCCGGCTTAGAAAAAGGTTCCTGTACTACTTTGGGGGCGACTTGCATAGACTTCTATACAGAAGTCGTTTTGCAAGTCGCCGTGGCAGTCGTGTGCAGGTCGCCTTGGTGAGGCGACCTGCAAGTCGTGCCGCCCCTGTGTGAACCAGGGCTAAGCCTTACCTAGTTTTATTTGTTTTTTTTTGTGTGTTGTGTGTGATATATCTAACATCACTGTGGGAGTTGAAGATAGGGAGTAATAAATTATATATTTCATCTAATTGGACGAAGGAAGATAAGGCAGGGATATTCTTATTAGGGTCAAAAAAATCCTGATGGTTTAGTGTATCATTATGTGTTTCTTTATAACATAGGAGTTTATTGATGAGTAGACAGTCTCTAGCGGCATTTCCTTCTTCTTTTCTCTTTCTCTCTTTTTTTCGAGATGGGGCTCAGGTAAGTATAAGGGGGGGTTGGGTGGGGGCTGCACCCAGAAGGATTTTACCTTCACGCATAGAAGGCATTAAGGTAAAAAACCTTGTGCCTTTAGAACCACTTTAGTGCAATGTGGAGCCTGGAGTGTTTTACTTCATTTTAGTTAAGAGAGAACTCTGCAATTGGAGTGGAGTCTTGTTACATGATGTTGAGATGTGTATGTTTGGTGTATTATTCTTTTCAAAAAAATACTGATATGAGAACAATATTCAAAAACTTACTGCATTTTTGTGTTTCAGTAAGATTTTTGATTATTGTTCTCATGTTAAACTTTTTGTCATTCATTTGTACAGCATTATGCTTGTTTTTGAATCTTAAAGTAATGCACATTTGTAAAGCACATCTGTTTTGGAGGTTTTAACTAATCATCAGGCCTACAATAATTTTTTTTAACATGTGCAAAAAACACAAAAAAGGCTCTGGTATCGAATAGGTTGTAAACCTCAGGCAAGAAATATGAACAAAGCATATCCCTCTGTAGTGTGTACTTGTCTCAATTAAGCGCACTAAGTGTCACTTTTGTCTGCTGCTTTGTTCCTCTGCTATCTGCATGAGTCACTTCTAACAAGTTTTCCTGACGCCAAGAGAAAAATGGTGACAGGGGAGGGAACTCCAGCTGATTGACATTCTCAGCTCTGTTCCTTTGTGCTGTGGAAAGGGGTGTGTCCCTTTCCTCCAATCAGATGTCAGAGCTCTCCTCATTGAACTCTACAGAGTGTAACTTCAGCTCTCCACCCCCTTTTTTGCTGAACTCTCAATTAAGCTTTAAAATTCAGTACTTTGAACAGAACAGAAGAGAAGGCTGCAGATAGACAGATACAACTTATGTAGGAGGATCACCTGAGGCCAGTCACTTTACTGGGTATATAGAAGGGTTTATAACCAATTTAAGTCAAGTGATTGGCAGAAAAGGACAGCTGTATAAAGGCTTGTTTTATGGACACTGCTGTAAAAAAAAAACACTTTTGTGGCGATTTCTTGTTACATTCATGAACAATATTTTGAAGGTGGCACTGGATCTAAATTTCTTTTTATTTCTCAGTGTGAAAATAAGTTCATACTGTATTGTACAACATCTAAAACAGAGGAGTCTCAGGGGAACCTTCACTGAATCCAGGAAAGTGTAGGGAAAATGAGCGCTAAAATGAAGGGTTGGGAATCCAGAAGTCCAAAGCAGTGCCAGGACGTGGTCTTCTAGCGCCCAAGGCAGAGATGCCCTTCGTCCATTCATGATGATCAAGCTTAGGGGATCCTACGCCCAGCAGTCACTTGCTTGTCAAAATCACTGCTGCTGTCATTTCTCCTGTAATCCTTGCAACAGAAGGAAGATGCCCCAATCCCTACAGAAAACCATTGTGCCCAGGACAGCTGCCCCTCCAGGCCAACCCGTTTTCCTGGCCCTGGTCCCAAGATAACAAGCCAATGGGTTTGAGGGCTACAATTTTCCTCCATCGTTATGGCTTAAAGAGCTGTAATGGACTTAAGGGTGATTTAACTGAGGAATAATTAGCTGCTTTGCTCCTCTCCTCCAAAAGTGTGCTTCAACATCTAAAATAGTCTCACACAAGCACACATCAATCTATTTAAACCAGCACTTGAAGCCCTGATGAAGGTGGAACATTGTAGCCTCTGAAATGCATTGGCTTTTATCTCTGTTTCTGTACTTTTGAACTCCTAAACCTTTGGTGTTGCACTTTTGCTTTCCTTTCACCTTTCTGTAGAACATTATTTAGAGGCACATGAGTTGGGTGTCACTGATCTCTCTGTTTCTCATTCCCATTCAGAGTTGGACAGGAATAGCCCTCCGGTACGTTTCAGCAGGACTTGTCTGAAGAATTTTTTCTCGGTTCTGCTAATCTTTGTCTATTTGCTGCTGATGGGTGTCGCCGTGTTTCTGGTCTACCAAACCATAACGGACTTTCGGGAGAAGCTCAAGCACCCAGTCATGTCTGTCTCATATAAGGAAGTCGATATATATGAGGCTCCTGGTAAGTGGGACTTTTTTAGACTTAAAGTGGTATAAAAGCCCACCTTGTTTACTTGTACCTTCAGGTAAGCCTAAACATGCATCGTTTAGGAGATATTTACAATAATAGCAACCAGTGATGTCAGTGGCGCATGCACACTGCGCTCTCAATAAATGGTGTGCCATCCATTGAGAAAGCCATGCCACGGCCGTGACGCACGCAAGCATGCACGGGAGCGACGTCATTGTGGCTCGGCCATTCAAGCAGCTGAAGCCCACAAACCTGGAAGGAAGACCAGGTGAAGATGAAAGCCCTGTCAATGGTGAGAGCACACCTCTGGAGGGCTTAGTTCCAAGGCAAGTCTTTTATAATCTGCTAGTATGCAATGCATACTAGCACATTATGCTGTCATCCTGCAGGGGACCATTTTTATGGAGTTTTTTTTTGCGGTTTACTGCCGCTTTAAAGTATAAAGCCAGAACATTTTCTTTAGTTTTTGGATAGATTGGAGAGGGATTAGAACACCTGTCAGTGTTTATTGCTGTCTGTGCTGCCGTTAGAGAGATTCTCCCTCTCTATTTGTCCTGTTTACCATTATCATTGAAAGTGAAAGTAAAAAGAAATCCAAAATTTTGGATTGTCCCCAGAAAAGTAATAGAGGGGAAATCTTCCAATAGGGACAATAGTTCTGATGACCTGGGGGTCCGAAAGGGGATTCCCTTAATGTGCAGGGATTTCCTCTCACTTCCTCTATTGACTTTGAGACAGGAAGTGAAGGGAAAACTCCCCAATGGGGGACCGATGGCAAAAAATAATCCAACAGGGGTTATAACCCTCCCTTACTTAAATGTTTTACTTGTAGTTCTGCTTTAATCTGCCTATACCTAAATATATTATACTCAATAGTGAAATGGTTAGGTTGGTAAACATGTTCCTGGCTAGCATGTAAAAGTGACGTTTTACATTTTATAAAGTGCAGGGATACATCCTTTGTGCCTGGGGTGGATCCATAGGTCCTGGGCTGTACACAGGACCTTGATTTCTTCTCAAGTTCAGATTTAGTGCTCATCCTAGTGATATAAAGACATAGATGAGCAAGTTTGGGGTGGAGGAACTTGACTGGCCTGCACAGAGTCCTGACCTCAACCCAATAGAACATCTTTGGCATGAATTAGAGCGGAGACTGTGAGCCAGGCCTTCTCATCCAACATCCGTGCCTGACCTCATAAATGCTCTTCCGGAAGAATGGTCAAACATTCCCATAGACACACTCCTAAACCTTGTAGACAGCCTTCCCAGAAGGGTTGAAGCTGTTATAGCTGCAAAGGGTGGGCCAACTCAATATTGAAACCTACGGGCTAAGACTGGGATGCCATTAAAGTTCATGTGCGTGTAAAGGCAGAAGTCCCTATAACTTTTGGTAATATAGTGTGTAAATTTTATATATATATATATATATATATATATATATATATATATGTATGACTGTCAGATTCCTACGAAAAAATTGTATTATTTTTTTTTCTTGTGTGATGATTGGCTGTTTAGGCCCCCAGGACTGTCACATGGCAGGAAGAGAGTCCTCAGCCCAGTGTAATCTACAAGTCATGACTACTATGAAATATTGTTGTGGTACAGAACACCCCCCTGCCTGTGTCATTGGCTGATTTTCCTAGAAGTCTGCACTAAGATACAAGTCATATTTTTGGCATCCCCCGCAATAGGAATTTCTGTTCTGGTGAGATTCTCCCAAAGGGTTAAATACATCCTAACAAGATGCAGAGCCTTCAGCTTTTCTCATTACAACACTGAGAGTGCGCCAACTGATGATAAAGAACCAGAACCTCCCATTTAGAATTAGTCTGCAAAGGACAAACAGCTTTTTCTCCAGAGCAGATAAAGGAAAGAATATATTCTATTTTAAATTAAGAAACACAATAAATTAAAACTGTCCCAAAACAATTATAACTTTCCTTTAATGAAGTTTTTTTAAAATAAGACCTTTTTAATTGTTTGTTTATAACAGGCATTGCTCTGTATCCGGGTAAAGCTGAACTACTAAGCTGTGAACATCATCTGTATGATCACATCCCGCCACTAAAAAATCCCGGCCAGCCTGGAGAGAACAGCTGTATGACCAAGGAGATCAACTACACTGATCCGTTCACCAATCAGACCATGGTAAAGTAGTATTCAGTGTCTTATGTACATATCCAAGGGAGCTTTGTTTTAATGCCTGACTCTGTATCCTTAGATACAGTTTGGTGAGTGAGCATTGTCCCCCTAGGACAGGAAGTGTGTTACTGGCAGGATCACCAGGGGAAAAAAAAGGAAAAAATAAAATGAATGCAGCCACCACATGTAAGGACTGGATTTGTTCTTGGGTTAGAACCTCTGTCAGGTTTTTCATAGCTGTCCAGTCTCCAATGGTGAGATTCACTCTTGCTTTCCATCCTAGTGACCCATGTCAGCTGAGAGAATATCCAAAATGATTATTTGTAACTGGAACAGTAATGGGGGGGGATATTCCACTGGTGGGCACCTGTTCTATTGACCATCCCCTAATGCCCCATACACACGTTGGGAAATGCCGCCAGCAGAAGACCGATGAGAGCTTTTGGTCGGAAAATGTGACCATTGTATGCTCCATTGGACTTTTGCTGGCGGAATTCCAGCCAGCAAACGATCGAGAGCAGGTTCTCTATTTTTCGGAAAAAGTTCCTATCCGAAAAAAGCGATTGTCTGTATGCAATTCGGATGCGCAAAAAAATCACGCATGCCCAGAAACAATTCGATGCATGCTCGGAAGCATTGAACTTCATTTTCTCGGCTCGTCATAGTGTTGTACGTCACCGTGTTTTTGACGGTCGAACGTCCAGAGAACTTTTGTGTGACCGTGTGAATGCAAGACAAGCTTGAGCGCAATCCCATTGGAAAAGCCATCCTATCTTTTTCCGACCAAAATCCAGATCGTGTGTATGCGGCATAAGAAGGCATTCTGTTAATTCAGCACAATTTCCTATCACTTCCCTTTGGGTCTCTGGGGAAGGTTATTTTCCACAATGAGGGACAGATGGCAAGAAAAGGTTTCTCATTGGATAGTGATTTTGTACGTTTGCCCTCTGACAAAGAAACGATCAGTCTATAATTTTAATGGTCAGTTTATTTTATCAGTGAGAGACAGAATAACAACAAAAATATCCAGAAAAACGCATTTCAAAAAGTTATAAATCGATTTGCATTTTAATGAGTCAATAAAAGACTCCTGTCCACAGAAGCAATCAATGCATCAGATTCCAATCTCTCCACAATGGCCAAGACCAAAGAGCTGTCCAAAGATGTCAGGGACAAGATTGTAGACCTACACAAGGCTGGAATGGGCTACAAGACCATCGCCAAGCAGCTTGGTTAGAGGGTGACAAAAGTTGGTGCGATTATTCACAAATGGAAGAAACAAAAAAAATAACTGTCAATATCCATCAGTCTGGGGCTATAGACTGATCATTTCTTTGTCAGCAGGCAAATGTACAAAATCAGCAGGGATCAAATACTTTTTTCCTTCACTGTATTTATTAATATATATATATATATAAAATATATTATGGCCAGGAACTGCTGATCGACTAAGCAAATGACAGAAGATAGCCCTGTGTTGCTAAACAACAAAACAACACAGGGCTCTCAACGGAGACCAGCGATAGCAGGGAGTAAAAAAATATACATCTCTTAGTAAAAGCAGCACACATTACACTTGTTAGGCACACAGTCAACCCTTTGATTGCCCCTAGATGTTAACTCCTTCCCAGGCAGTGTCATTAGTACAGTGACAGTGTATAGTATTTGCACTGATCACTGTATTAACAAAGATATCAGCCATAATCCAAGTATCATTTTTTTCAGCCGACGGCTGGATTTCTTATGAAACCGTTCTGAGCAGCTCATTTGCCACTGGAATGCTTTTCGAAGCGGCAGGAGGAGGGGGGGGGGGGACGCCCACTCCCGACGCTCGCTTGTTTTTTTTAGGCTTACCTTCCTGCCAGCTTGCCCGAGAAACGATCAGACGGTGCGGCCGGCTGCTCCCATAGGCAGTCAAAGAGTAGATACTCTTTGATTGCCTCTATGGCCTTGGAGGACGGGGGCAACATCATGACATCACTTCCGGTCCAGGAAGAAAATCATTTTTTTTTTTTTTTAAAGCAAAAGATGAAAAAATGTTTTTGTTTTTTTTTTCCTACTTTTGCTTTTAAAGGTAAAGGAGAGATTTTGGGTCTTTTTGACCTCAGATCTCTCCATGTCATCCTTTTTTCTATAACAGGGGATGTTTACATTCCTTGTAATAGGAATAAAAGTGATCTAAAAAAATAAAGGGACGGTGTAAAAATAAACGTAAGTCGCGCACAGATAGGTAAACCATATTCACACCACTATTGTGGTGTGAATACCGCCGGTCAGTGCGATTTCATGTGTGGCTTGCTGACATCTTACATGCATAGTTGCATAGTTACATAGTAGGTGAGGTTGAAAAAAGACACAAGTCCATAAAGTCCAACCTGTGTGTGTGATTATATGTCAGTATTACACTGTATATCCCTGTATGTTGTGGTCGTTCAGGTGCTTATCTAATAGTTTCTTGAAACTATCGATGCTCCCCGCTGAGACCACCGCCTGTGGAAGGGAATTCCACATCCTGGCCGCTCTTACAGTAAGGCTGGGTTCACACTGGTGCGACACGACAGCCGTCCTACTTTGGATCCGACTTTGCCCTGTGACATGAAGCCGGCATGTGTCCGACTTTCAATGAACGGGGATCCGACTTGGATCCCCGCCAATGCCCGGCACTGTGTTTGGTATGAATCTTTAGGGGGAACTCCGCGCCAAATTTTAAATAAAAAACCGGCATGGGTTCCCCCTCCAGGAGCATACCAGGCCCTTGGGTCTGGTATGGACCTTGAGGGGAACCCCCTACGCCGATAAAAACGGCGTGGGGGTGCCCCCCAATCCATACCAGACCCTTATCCGAGCACGCAGCCTGGCCGGACAGGAATGGGGGTGGGGACGAGCGAGCGCCCCCCCCCCTCCTGAACCGTACCAGGCCGCATGCCCTCAACATGGGGGGTTGGTGCCTTGGGGGAGGGGGCGCGCTGCGGCCCCCCACCCCAAAGCACCTTGTCCCCATGTTGATGAGGACAAGGGCCTCTTCCCGACAACCCTGGCCGTTGGTTGTCGGGGTCTGCGGGCGGAGGGCTTATCGGAATCCAGGAGCCCCCTTTAATAAGGGGACCCCCAGATCCCGGCCCCCCACCCTAGGTGAATGAGTATGGGGTACATGGTACCCCTACCCATTCACCTAGGGAAGTGTCAATAAAAAAAACCACAGTACACAGGTTTCAAAATTAATTTATTGGGCAGCTCCGGTATCTTCTTCCGACTTCTCCCGGTGTTCCGCCTCTTCTCCCGGGCCCCGCCGCTATCTTCTTCCAGCTCTATTGCCAGCGAGGGGCCCGGTCTGCTGCCGCTGTCTTCTCGCCGCTGTCTCGCCGCTGTCTCGCCGCTTCTTCTCTTCATCTCTTCTTCCGATGTTGACACGACGCTCTCCCCGACTGGAATGCTCTCTGCGCGCTCTGCTCTGACTTATATAGGCGGTGACCCCGCCCCCTTATGCCGTCACAGTCTCTGGGCATGCTGGGACTGTGACGTTTTAGGGGGCGTGGTCATCACCCGATGACCACGCCCCCTTATGCCGTCACAGTCCCAGCATGCCCAGAGACTGTGACGGCATAAGGGGGCGGGGTCACCGCCTATATAAGTCAGAGCAGAGCGCACAGAGAGCATTCCAGCCGGGGAGAGCGTCGTGTCAACATCGGAAGAAGAGATGAAGAGAAGAAGCGGCGAGACAGCGGCGAGAAGACAGCGGCAGCAGACCGGGCCCCTCGCTGGCAATAGAGCTGGAAGAAGATAGCGGCGGGGCCCGGGAGAAGAGGCGGAACACCGGGAGAAGTCGGAAGAAGATACCGGAGCTGCCCAATAAATTAATTTTGAAACTTGTGTACTGTGGTTTTTTTTATTGACACTTCCCTAGTGAATGGGTAGGGGTACCATGTACCCCATACTCATTCACATAGGGTGGGGGGCCGGGATCTGGGGGCCCCCTTATTAAAGGGGGCTCCTGGATTCCGATAAGCCCTCCGCCCGCAGACCCCGACAACCAACGGCCAGGGTTGTCGGGAAGAGGCCCTTGTCCTCATCAACATGGGGACAAGGTGCTTTGGGGTGTCGGACCAGTTAGGACGGCTCCCATAGGGAAACATTAAATTTCACACGTCATGCGACATGAGCTCCCAATGTCGGAGCGTTTGTCGGACCAGTGTGAACCCAGCCTAAAGAATCCTCTACGACAGTGGTCATCAACCCTGTCCTCGGTGCCCGCTAACAGACCAGGTTTTATGTATTACCTTGGGGAGATGCAGACTAGAATACTGCAATCACTGAGCAGCAAATGATATCACCTGTGATGTATTTCAGTCATCTTACAAACCTGGCCTGTTAGTGGGCTCTGAGGACAGGGTTGATGACAACTGCTCTCCGCAGTTTAAGGTTAAACCTCTTTTTCTTCTAATCTTAATGAGTGGCCACGTGTCTTATTAAATTCCCTTCCACTGAAAAGTTTTATCCCTATTGTGGGGTCACCAGTACGGGATTTGTAATTTAAAATCATATCCCCTCTCAAGCCTCTCTTCTTCGGAGAGAAAAGGTTCAGTGCTCGCATCCTTTCTTCATAACTAATATCCTCCAGACCCTTTATTAGCTTTGTTGCCCTTCTCTGTACTTGCTCCATTTCCAGTTCATCCTTCCTGAGGACTGGTGCCCAGGACTGGACAGCATACTCTAGGTGCGGCCGGACCAGAGTCTTGTAGAGTGGGAGAATTATTGTTTTATCTCTTGAGTTAATCTCCTTTTTAATGCATGCCAATATTCTGTTTGCTTTGTTAGCAGCAGCTTGGCATTGCATGCCATTGCTGAGCCTGTCATCCACTAGGACCCCCAGGTCCTTTTCCATCCTTGATTCCCCCAGAGGTTCTCCCCCCCAGTGAGTAGATTGCATTCATATTTTTGCTACCCAAATGCATTATTTAACATTTTTCCACATTAAACCTCATTTGCCAACCCCATTAATTTGTTCAGATCTTCTTGAAAGGTTTCCACATCCTGCGGAGAAGTTATTGCCCTGCTTAGCTTATTATTGTCCACAAATAGAGATTGAGCTGTTTACCCCATCCTCCAGGTCGTTTATGAACAAATTAAATAGGATTGGTCCCAGCACAGAACCTTGGGGAACTCCACTTTCCACCCCTGACCATTCCGAGTACTCCCCATTTATCACCACCCTCTGAACTCACCCATGTAGCCAGTTTTTAATCCATGTACTCACCCTATGGTCCATGCCAACAGACCTTACTTTGTACAGTAAACGTTTATGGGGAACTGTGTCAAATGCTTTTGCAAAATCCAGATGCACCACGTCTACGGGCCTTCCTTTATCTAGATGGCAGCTCACCTCCTCATAAAATGTTAACAGATTGGTTTGGCAAGAACGATTCTTCATGAATCCATGCTGATTACTGCTAATGATACCGTTTTCCTTACTAAAATCTTGTATATAGTCCCTTATCATCCCCTCCCAAGAGCTTGCATACTTTTGATGTTAGGCTAACTGGTCTGTAATTCCCAGGAATGTATTTTGGCCCTTTTTTAAATATTGGAGCTACATTGGCTTTTCTCTAATCAGCTGGTACCATTCTAGTCAGTAGATCGTCAGTAAAAATTAGGAACAATGATCTGGCAATTACTTGACTGAGTTCCCTAAGGACCCTCGGGTGAAAGCCATCTGGTCCCGGTGACTTAAGTTTTTTTTGTTGTTTTCCAAGTTTATTTCTAATTCCGTCCTCTGTTAACCATGGAGGTGCTTCCTGTGATGTGTCATGAGGATAATCACTTCAGTTTTGGTTACTGAAGCCCCCCGATTCCCTCGTGAAGACTGAGGAGAAGAATAAATTCAATACCTTTGCAATCTCCCCATCCTTTGTAACCAGATTTCCGTCCTCATTCTTTATGGGGCCAATATGGTCTGTCCTCCCTTTTTTACTGTTTATATACTTAAAGAATTTCTTGGGATTTTTTTTTTGCTCTCCTCCGCTATGTGTCTTTCATGTTCTATCTTAGCTGCCCTAATTGCACCCATACATTTCTTGTTGCATTCTTTGTAAAGTCTGAATGCTGATGATGATCACTCAGCCTTGTATTTTTTGAAGGCCTTCTCCTTTGCTTGTATATGCATTTTTACATTGGAGTTAAGCCATCCAGGACTTTTGTTCGCTCTTTTAAATTTATTTCCCAATGGGATGCACTGGCTAATGCCTTTATTTAATATGCTCTTAAAGCAAATCCATCTCTCCTCCATGTTCTTTGTTTCTAAGATTTTATCACAATTTATATCTTCTAGCAAGGTTCGTAGTTTGGGGGAGTTTGCTCTTTTGAAATTCAATGTCTTTGTATTCCCCTTATGTTTCCTATTTGTGTGATTTATACTGAAGCTAATTGACCTGTGAGCGATGTTTCCTAAATTGCCCCTTATTTCCACATCTGTGATCAGGTCTGTATTGTTGGTAATCAGTAGGTCTAGTAACGTTTTGTTTCTAGTTGGTGAGTCTACCATCTGACCCATGAAAATGCATGAATGCATGAAATGCATGACATTTAGGAACTGGCGAGCATTAGACGAATGCGCAGTTCCTTCCGCCCAGTCTATGTCTGGATAATTAAAATCCCCCATTATGATGACACTTCCAATCCTTGCTGCTAATCCAAATTGTGATAGGAGGTCCGTCTCCCCCTCCTCCTTCAGGTTAGGGGGCCTATAGAATACTCCCAGTATTATTTTCCCCTTAGTTTCATCCTTTTGGAGCCATAAGGATTCCACCTCCTCCCTAGCTCCCTTAGTGATGTCATCTCTCACATTTACTTGTACATTATTCTTGATATACAGGCATACCCCTCCCCTTTTTTACCCTCTCTATCCCTGCGATAAAGGGAATACCCTTGAATGGTTGCCAGCCAATAATGAGAGCTGTTGATGAGAGCTGTTGAACCAAGTCTCTGAAATTCCCACAAAATCGAAATCCTCCATGTACAACAGTAATTCTCCCATCTTGTCCGCCAGGCCCCCGGCATTGTTGAACATGCCACATAGTTTAGACGGCTCGCATCTGTGCGATTTCATGCAATAATTCTAGTGCTAGACCTCCTTTGTAACTCTAAATAGGTAACCCGTAAAGGTGTTTAAAGTGTCGTCTACGGAGATTTTTGAATATTGTAGTTTGTTGCCATTCCACGACGTGCGCAATTTTAAAGCATGACATGTTAATTATCTATTTATTCGGCGTAACATCATCTTTTACATTATACAAAAAGATTTAGGTATTGTGTTTTTTTTTTTTTTTTTAATTCATTAAAGTGTATTTTTTCCCCAAAAAATGTGCGTTTGCAAAACCGATCGCTATTTTATTCCCTAGGGTCTAATGTTTGGGGGTTATAAGTAATTTTCTAGCAAAAATTACTGATTTAAACAAAGTGTCAGAAAAGGCCTGGTCGGCAAGTGGTTAATATCACTGGTGCCATTTAGTCAGTTCCCACCTATGGTCAGTTAGTGCCAGATTGATAGTTAGCAGTGGTGGCCCGTCCATTAGAGACGCACGGGAGCCACCCCCCTTATCCATGCATCCAGCCCCCTGATCTACATACAGGGTGCCGGACCATGGATTCCAATGGAGGTGGGTGTTTTTTTTTAAGCACATGTTTAGAGCCAGAGGCTCTAATAGGCTTCAAAACTGCACCCGAAGCCCATCCAGTTGTGTGAGATAGCAATTGAATATTTGCTATTTTCACACTATATCTCCTCCCCGCCAATCAGGAAACGGGTCATGATACCTGTTGCCCCCACCTCGCCACCTAGATGGGGCATGCCCGCCATGCTGGAGGGGACACCAGAGCCGCTGCCCGCACCTCGCACCTCGCCACCTAGATGGGGCACGCCCGCCATGCTGGAGGGGACACCAGAGCCGCTGCCCGCACCTTGACACCTAGATGGGGCCCGTCCGCCATGCTCGAGAGGACACCGTAGCCGCTGCCCGCACCCTGCCACCTAGATGGGGTAAGGAGCGACTGGCAAACAGCGGAGGAGGGAGGTTCGCTAGTGCCGTGCTGTCGGGGGGGGTGGTTGTTTGCCACCACCAGTCGCAACTGATAGTAGTAAAAATTTCAGTATATATATCATAGTTTGTAGACGCTAGCACTTTCACGCAAACAAATTAATTAATTTATGCTTTTAGGATCCCTCACAGCAAAGCTTTACAGGCTTATTTGCAAAAAATAATAAATGCACTTTTTTTTTTGCTGCCATTATATGTGCACTTATTATTTTTTTGTAAAAGGTGGATTTAGCCATAAAGGTAAATACTATAATAATCCAAAATATACCTTCGCTGAAAGTACAGTACAACTTTTTTCAATATTTGCCTTGAGCTCTGCTCTAATGGCGGATGTAGTGGAACAGTTACAGACCTCAGATTTGTTCAGCTTATCTTAAATGCGTCAGTGGATCCTGGAACAGACTTCCTGACTTAACACGGTTATTATGTAGTCACATTTTTCATTATCATCTAAATAGATGTTAGGTCTTAGAATATCCAGTGCCAAAGTAAGTTTCTCAAAATACATAAAAGGTCTCTTCATGCCAGAATCTGTTTTTTAAAGTTGAAATCTTGGCTTATTAAAGAAAAAAAAATCAATTACAGAAGAACTTCATCCAAAGCCCCTAAAGCATGCAAAAGGCTAAACACATGTGTAAGGCCTCATTCAAATGGATGCTGGTACCCGTACTGTTTGCAAGAGGCATTTGTTTTGGCATCTGCGTCCGCCCCCAGCTGTGTGCAGGCAGCCTATGAAAGTGGATGCTGATGGACATTGACGCATGTCAAAATTTGACAGGCATGCTGGAGCAGGTACATAACCCCATATGCACACTGTCTGCATTCTTAACCCTTTTGCTGCAAGGTCCGCAACTGAGGATCCTGTGGCTATGTGTAGCTTTTCTTTTTTCTTTTTTTTTATTCTTTTATTATGGCAAAGCTTCTCAGATACAACAAATTAAGTAATCTCAGAAAATCTTCCAGTCTATCAAAACTATAATAAATCAACACATACACTATATTACCAAAAGTATTGGGACACTTGATTAGCCTGCACAGAGTCCTGACCTAAACCCGATAGGACCCCTTTGGGAGGAATTAGAGCGGTCAGGCCTTCTCGTCCAACATCAGTGCCTGACCTAAAAAACGCGCTTCTGAAAGAATGGTCAAACATTCCCATAGACACACTCCTAAACCTTGTGGACAGCCTTCCCAGAAGAGTTGAAGCTGTTGAAGCTGCAGAGGGTGGGCCAACTCAATATTGAACCCTACGGACTAAGACTGGGATGCCATTAAAGTTCATGTGCATGTAAAGGCAGGCGTCACAATACTTTTGGTTAGGGCCAAAACTAGGGGGGGCAGATGCCCCAGGTGACGTATCTAGGGGGCGTCACTCTGCTCCTCCCACCTGCCAGTGCAATAGAAAGGCATTCCAGAGTGATGCTTAAGCATGTAAGAGCCTTTGTGAAACTGGAAGCCATTTATTAGGACAAGGAGAGGGGTTTGTGTGCAGAAGGCCCTGGACTATAAAGTTGGGTTTGGTATGGCAAAGGATTGGGGGGCCTATGGGGGGTAAAGGGAAGGCAGCCCTGGACTGGGGGGGTGCAGAAGAGGCCCTTGACTAGGAAATGGTGGTTGGTGGGGGCCTTGGGCTGATGGGGTGTGCGGACTAGGAAATGGTGGTTGGTGGGGGCCTTGGGCTGATGGGGTGTGCGGAGGAGACACTGGGGTGGGGGTGGGGGGTGCAGAGGAGGCCCTGGACTTGGGGGGGGGGGGGTACAGAAGAGACCTTTGACTAGGAAATAGTGGTTGGTGTGACTAAGGCCTCTGGATGGTGGGGGGGTATAAGAGAGATGCTAAACTAGGTGAAGTAGGTGCCTGGAGGTCCCAGATTAGAAGAGGGGGTGTCTGGAGGCCCTGGACCAGGACAGCAGATGTCTGGAGGCCTTGGACTATTAAAGGGGGATAGTGGAAGCCCTCTGGACTAGGAAAGAGGGTGCCTGAAGGACCTGCCAGCTTTAGGAAGAAACAGCCTGAATCTAAAGCCTGGGCTGCGGAAGAGCCTGCCTGGGCCCTGAAGGGTGAGTTCATAACATAAAAAGGGACATTTATCAATTGTCCCAAGTAATGTCAAACAGGAGCAGAGCAGAGAAAACAAGATTTAGTGCTTGTTTGGCTGTACTTCTGTGCATCACAGCAGTGCAAATTGTTTTGCACTCCTGTGACCTGGTTTCAGCTGACAGCGAGCTGCTGGCTGACGTCACAGACCCGGTCCAGGCTGGGGAAAGATCGCAACCTTATGGTTGGGATCCGCTCACATGCCTGGACCAGCACCCAACTCAGTCTGTACCGGCCGCTCCCGCCCCCTCCACAGCCCAGTGTTTCAGTGAGTGCGTGGGGCGGGGGGGGGGGGGGGTGGCAGAGCAGAGAGCCAGAGATTGACTTGACAGTCACCAGCTCTCTGCTCAGGGAGCTCTGAGAACTGAGTGATTGGCGGTGTTTGATTACTCGGTTCGCAGCCTTAGAACTGACGGGGGGACAGATGCAGCATTCACCTACATAAATATGATTTAAAAAAAAAAATCCCAAACCCGACATCTCCTCTTTTCTGCTATCTGGCCCACATGACAATTAGGCCTCATTCAGGTGGAGCATATGCATCCATGCCCAGTGTGATGGCCATGTACCGCGTGGGGTTGCATGGTGTTCTGTGCATCAGTGTGCAAGCAGTCCAGTCAAAATCAATTGGGACGCAGCAGCTGTATGGACATAGTCGAATGTCAAAATTTGATATCCAGACAGGAAGGAATGCATATATCCGAATGCACAGTGTCTGCATTCAGATCTGTGCACCCACTTCTACAGGTGAAGCTCTCTGGTGGATGCAGATGCAGCAAAAAGTGGCTCAGTATACAGGACCTGTCTCAGCGCCTGTCTGAATGAGGCCTTAGGAGAATTTATCAAAACTAGAGCAGACAGAATCTGGAGCAGCTGTGCATGGCAACCAATCAGGTCATAGCTTTCATTTTCAGAGCCCAACAAGCTGAAGATAGAAGCTGATTGGTTGCCATGCGCAGCTGTTCCAGATTCTGACTGCACTGGTTTTGATAAATTCCCCTCACTGTGTTTTACATTTCTTACTCCTGACTACTGCATTCTAAGTACAGCACATTCTTTGTTAAAGTGGTTATAAAGACAGAAGGTGCATTCTATGCATGAAGGTAAAAAACCTTCTGTGTGCAGCAGCCCCAATACCCCCCCCCAGGCCCCTTCTAATATTTACCGGAGCCCCCTCTCGATTCAGCGAAATCCACGAGAGCCTTGGCTCTCCCGGGACTTGCACTCCTGATTGACTTTTGGCTCCCGCTGCTGTCAAAAGCCAATCACAACCAGTGAGCCAATCAGGAGACGGAGTGGGTGGGAGTGCGCCTGCTTGGATGCCCCCATAGCAAGCTGCTTGCTGTGGGGGCACCCGGAAGGAGGGAGGGGTGCTGGCTAGGAACCCGAGAAGAAGAGGATCTTGTTTTGCACAGAGCAGGGTAAGTATGACATGTTTGTTATTACATTGTTTTGCATAGAAATTTGGCGTTTTATATTGTAGGCCGGTAATTCTTAGTAATAACACACTTAAATCTGTCCAAACAAGAGTCTAGTAGACATCCCGGGTATGATAAAGTTTGAAACACAAAATAATAAATTATAATATAGTAAATAACTATAAATTATTATAAAAAAATAATAATATAATAATAAAATGAATTTCCACACAATACACGATCGCTCAATTCTGCAAGTGTTCTAATTTACTATCGCCATTTTCTAGCTGATCTAAAACCACTTTTGACGTAAAGGGACATTTTTTGGTTGCTATGGACAATCTCAAGTTTCCAGACAGAAAGAACAGTACAGTATATATAATATAAAACTGCATGCAGGGCACTGGGGACAAAAGGGAGGTGAAATAATTTGATACAGTATTGTAATCTATAAGATTACAGTGTACTGTATGTGTTATGTTTGTACTTTTTGAATTTCCTGCTAGGCTCCGCCCCCATGTGTCCCGACACTCGTAGGGAACGGAGCCCGGCACACAGAGCATCAGGCGGAGGATTCGGCGGAGGACACGGTAAGTATGCTGTAACAGAATTCTGCAATGCAATCCCGAGTGTGGTTCGGGGTTACCGCTAATGGTACTGAAATTTAACCCCGAGCCACACTTGGGAATACCGCCAGGAGGGTTAAAGTGGCTGGGTGAAAAAAAATTAAAAGTCAGCAGCTACAAACACTGTAGCTGCTGACTTTTAATATTAGGGCACTTACCTGTCCAGGGAGCCCGTGATGTAGGCACCCCAGCCGATTTTCGGATCAACTCCCAGGTGCTGCCGCCGCTCTAACTGGTAAGGGAACCTGGCAGTGAAGACTTTCGGCTTCACAACTGGTTCCCTACTGCGCATACGCGAGGACACCACTTTCTAATTGGCCCGGCGGCGGGGGAAGGAGGAGGGGGCCAAACTCCCGGAAGATCTGGACGCAACCCCGTCTCCAGAAGGGGATCTGTCAAAAACAGGTCCCCGTTCCCCCCTCCCCCCTGAAAGGTGCCAAATGTGCCACAGGAGGGGGGAGGAAGCGTATAATCGGAAGTTCCATTTTTGAGTGGAACTCCGCTTTAAGGCTTCATGTACACAGGACGTTTGAAAACCTCTTCTGAATGCTGGAACTTGACAGCTAGTAACCAATGTTTTAAAAACGTCCGTTTTGCCACTTTAAAATGCCGGGTTTAGCGGCGTTTATGTGCGTTTGCGTTTAGAAGCGTTTTTTACTTTGTAAATGGTCAGAAATGTATCCCTAGTGAAAGCGCCTATAAACGAAAAGCTTATAAACGCGAGTTACCGCGTTTAGGCACGTTTACACTTTGTTACAAGCATTTGGCGTTTCAAATACTACTAAACTACTGTCCTGAACGTGATTTTTTTGCTTTCAGAAAAATGCTTCTAACCTAAACTGCTTCTAAAATACTATAAACGCCTGAGTATACATTTTTTTATGTACCAATAAGATAACATAGAGACGAGTTCAGGGGCTGCTGAAAAAAATGCCCAAATGCTCCTAAACGTGAGTTTACCAACTGCATGAGGCCTTAAAGCGGAGTTCCACACAAAAATGGAACTTCCGCTTTTCGGAACCCTCCCCCCCTCCGGTGTCACATTTGGCACCTTTCAGGGGGGAGGGGGGTGCAGATACCTGTCTAAGACAGGTATTTGCACCCACTTCTGGCATAGACTCCCATGGGAGTCTACGCTTCTTCCCGTCCCCACCGCGCTGTCTCCTGGGAAACACACAGCTCCCAGGAGAGAGTGGGGACCACTTGGGACGCGCAGCGCGACTCGCGCATGCGCAGTAGGGAACTGGGAAGTGAAGTCGCAACGCTTCACTTCCTGATTCCCTCACCTAGGATGGCGGCGGCAGCTGCCGAGAACTGAGCTGGTTCTCGGCGTCGCCTGCCGACATCGCTGGACCCTGGGACAGGTAAGTGGCCATGTATTAAAAGTCAGCAGCTGCAGTATTTGTAGCTGCTGGCTTTTAATATTTTTTTTTTTTTGGCGGTGTGGGTGGACCCCCGCTTTAAAGTTTTAAAAAATATTGGTGTATTTTGCCAGGATATCCACCAGATGGCAGCATTGAACCACAGCAACAAAGAACTTTGCTACTCTTAAAGGGAAATTATAATAGTTGTGAGTCAATTCTTACAATGAGTCAGACGTCTCATTGGAAACAATAAATAAATATAGAAGAGCAAGCTTGTAAATATGTAAAGTCGCAGCAAAAGTTCCACTTTAAGGCTGGGTTCACACTGGTGCAATGCCAGACATTGCATGTGATCCGTGCCGCATTGCTGTGCACATCACATGCGATGTCTGTGCGATGCGAATTCAGTCATACAGTTTGTATGGCTAAAAAATGGTGCAGGGCCCTTTTTTGATCCGCACTGGAATCAGATCGCATGGGTGTTCAGACCTATGCGATCCGATATCACAGTTTGCAGTGCAGTTCACAGAGAGCATTGTGACCTGCCTGCGAGTAGGATGCAATGCGGGAACCCGCACAGGAATCACACTGGTTCCCGCATCGCACCAGTGTGAACCAGGACTAATACTAACTCAAAATATACACTCCCTAAAACTGTCCTATATACAGTACTATATACTTATTGTATAGGCAGTTGGAGGGGTGCAGCCATGTTTTTGGATGATTCTGTTTTCCGTTGGATACTGATTTAGGTGTTCTGTATGAATATTGTGTTTTGTAGAAGCATGCGCTTATTGTTAAAGGCCCGTGTGAAGTGCGGAAGAGAGAGCTGGTTTTTCTGCAGTTCCACCTTAATGAGACGGAACAAGACTTCAGCGCTATCGACTACTTACTGTTCTCTTCTTTTAAGAATTTCCTAAATAGGTAAGAATTCTTCTCTTGCCAACAGATAAAAAAATACACTGAATTTAACATGTGTTCCGAAAAGGAACAAACAAGAAATAAGACAGACTGATTACCAGATGCCATGGAAATGAATATTTACCTTCACTGGCACTCCAGGTAGGTGGTACTGTGCAGCAGTATTGGCAGTGCAGGTAGGTGGTACAATACAGTAGTTCTGGCAGCACAGGTAGATGGTAAAATGCAGCAGTTCTGGTAGTGCAGGTAGGTGCTACAATACATTAGTTCTGGCAGTGCAGGTAGGATGTACAATACATTAGTTCTGGCAGTGCAGGTAGGATGTACAATGCAGTAGTTCTGGCAGTGCAGGTACTGTATGTTGTGCAGTGCAGCAATTCTGGCAGTGCAGGTAAGTGATACAATACAGTAGTTCTGGCAGTGCAGGTAAGTGGTACAATGCAGTATTTCTGGCAGTGTAGGTGGATAGTGCAATGAAATTATTCTGGCAGTGCAGGTATGTGGTACAATGCAGTGGTTCTGGCAGTGAAGGTAGGTGGTAAAATACAGTAGTTCAGGCAGGAAGTACAATCCAACAGTTCTTGCAGTGCAGGTAGGTGGTACAAGGTAGCAGTTCTGGCAGTGCAGGTAGGTGGTACAAGGTAGCAGTTCTGGCAGTGCAGGTAGGTGATAAAATACAATGGTTCTGGCAGAACAGGTAGGTGGTACAAATACAGTAGTTCTGGCAGTGCAGGTGGGTGGTATAATGTAGCTGTTCTGCAAGTGAGGTAGGTGGTACAGTGCAGCTGTTCTGGCAGTGCAGGTAGGTGGTTCAATACAGTAGTTCTGGCAATGCAGGTAGGTGATACAATGTAGCTGTTCTGGCAGGGCAGGTAGGTGGTACAGCGCAGCTGTTCTGGCAGTGCAGGTAGGTGGTACAATACAGCTGTTCTGGCAGTGCAGGTAGGTGGTACAATACAGTAGTTCTGGCAGGGCAGGTAGGAAGTACAATGCTAGTAGCTTGGCTGTCATTCTGGTTCAATCATTTATGTGATTTCTAATGCCGCGTACACACGAGCGGACTTTACGGCAGACTTGGTGCGGCGGACTTTTCGACAGACTTTCCGAATGAACAGACTTGCCTACACACGATCAACCAAAGTCCGACGGATTTGTACGTGATGACGTATGACCGGACTAAAACAAGGAAGTTCATAGCCAGTAGCCAATAGCTGCCCTAGCGTCGGTTTTTGTCCGTTGGACTAGCATACAGACGAGCGGACTTTTCGACCGGACTCGAGTCCGTTGGAAAGATTTGAAACATGTTTCATTTCTAGGTCCGTCGAACTTTTGGGAAAAAAAAGTCCGCTGGAGCCCACACACGAGTCTGCCGTAAAGTCCGCTCGTGTGTACGTAGCATTAGTCACTGACCTTGAGCAAGTATACAGATCCAGTGTTCTAACTTTCTGATCTGCATGCTTGTTCCAGGTCAGTGACTCAGAAAGTCCTGCCACCAAACACAGCCAGTCAGCTGGTATTCTTAAGCCCTATACACACTACCAGATTTTCTGCTGATTTTTGTCTTCAGATTTACCAAAGTCCTCGTATCTCTACCTTTAGAGGTTCTCTTTAAATCCTGCCTGTGTTGTATTTTTGTCATGGTTCCTTCCATACAGATGGTATGACATTGGAGGAATTGTGCAGGTTTCCAAGCCCGTGTCTGTATCTCCATAATCTCACCGGGAATACAATCTTCCCTTGTCTTCTGATAAAACCTCCATCGCCTTTTCAATGGGCTCTTTGTGCTCGGCAGGCGCTTCATCTCTTTTATTAGGACTTTGACGTAACTGAAATTTAGAAGGATGATCAGGATGAAAAGAGCATTTTTATTTAGTTGATAACATTAATCTCTGTGTAAACAGGACCACGTGCCCGTACCTGTGCCAGGTTGGGAAGAGAACCCATTATCCTTGGCATGGACTGCGACTGGTGGCTGTGTTTGTGCTGCCCATGGATCCATTATTATTGGCAAGAATCATATACACCTGAGTGTTCAGCATACTAAGGGATGCAGTGCCCAATTACCAAGTAGGCAGAATAGGCCTCGGCCTATGGGTCCCAAGCCATTGAAGGGCCCTGCGATAATGGATCAAAATATTGATTTGATCTTGAAAGGAAATTACAATGAAGCGTTCTTAAAGTTGTAGTAAACTCTGTTACACCAATTGTATCTACAGGTAAGGCTATAATAAAGCTTATCTGTAGGTACTGTTAATATGTCCTAAACTTGCACTGTTTAGGAGTTATTCAGAGTGCATGCTGCGGGTGACGTCATCAGCACATGCACTCTGAAGGTCCGGCTTACAGTGTTGGACCTTCAGAGCCCGTGCCATAAACGGCGGCTCCCGCATGCATGCGTGGAAGTAAAGTCATCACGTCCCCCGCCACTCATGTAACTGAAGGCTGCGAACCCGGAAGGAAGACCAGGGGAAGATGTCAGCCCTCTCAGCGTTGACAGCGCAGAGATTTTATCCAGCACTGAGGGGGTGACATGGCTTCTTTACATCAAAGTCTGGAATCAGCGCTAAATGCACATTAATGGGACATGTGTTTACGTTACCTATAGCGAAAAGGTTTTTTTTGGCTAGCATAGGGAACAGTTAGATCCCAACTCCGAGCACAGCAACAACAAAAAAAAGTACCATGCATTGCCCCCCCCCCCACTGTAAAGGGTTACAAAGGCTAAATTCTCCTTCTATTTAGGAAAGCTAGAGTAAGGAGAAATGCATATCCTATTCTATGCTCCAGCAAGGTCCCAATGGAAGTGCAACCGGTCCCCCACTTGAAGCTCTCTAAGTCGCTTATGGTTCATCGCCACCACATATAATAGAGGATAAGGCTAGGTTCACATTGCGATTTTTGCATATGTTCCCAAAATGCATCATTGGGGCTCTGTCACATTGGAGACCCCTGTACGTACACCCCTGGGATAGGGTATGTAATACAGCCACTTCCCATACTTCCTAGGCTAAATTAACATCTAATTCCACATCAGCCTGCGTTCAGGAAGTGAAAACATAAAATAATTAAACAAAATTACACAGATGTCACACCTTAACTGCTGCTGCTCTAATTATCAAAATGTAAAAATAGTGGAAAATAAAAAAGTGCAATAAAAAACTACTTCTAAAAATTCCTAGGAGAGCTGTGTTGCATACAAAAAAAACATATATTAACAGTATTTCATTGTTATTATATATGATTTTTTTACTTTGTATGTAACAGCGCTGCTAGGAATATTAGTAGTAGTAGTAGTAGTTTAATACACTTTTTATTTTTTAAAATATTTAGCATTTAACCCCACAAGGGTAGATTTTATTCTAATTCTTGGAGTTGGGTTTTAAAAATAACTGCAGTTGGTTTAATCTCTGTGTACCCTTGGGGAAATTCCCCGTCTCTTCCTATCCCAGATGCACAACAGGAAGCTAGAAGAAATCTTGCAAAATTGGTACACTTCCTGATTAATTAATTTCTTCCATTATTATTTACAGTGCAAATCAAACAAAATTCATGCAGGACTGTGAGAGTTCCTTCTCCAGCTGGAAATTCTCCGGGGGATTTCGCACGTGGGTGAAAATGTCTCTTGTGAAGTCAACAGAGGAAGATGGAAGCCAATCGGTGGAATTCAGACAGGAGGTGGGAGATCAGATTCAGTTAAAGAATAAATAAGTAGGCCACTATCACTGACGTCTGTTCAGAAAATGCCAGTTCACCGGCTGTCATGGTAATTGAGTGACTTCGAGTCTCTGAACTGACAAGTATGCAAACAAAGTAGGTATACCCTGGTTTTACTTGCTGCAGACTTGTTCAAAGTCTGTGACTCTGAAAGTATTGAACCCAGAGACAGCCAGGCAGCTATCATTTTCATCAGCGGCAGCCTACATAGTTCTTTTAGCACAGGCTTCATTTAAATCTCACCTACAGTTTAGTTCCATTCACATAATTACAATTGAAAACACTAATATTGCATCTGGCCAGTCCTTAGATGTGGTGGCTGCATTACTTTTAATTTTTCAGGTTTGAGAACATTAACTGCAAGTATCAAAAATACCTATTGAAAATCCGTGTCTTTTCAACTCACTATGATCTGATCTGAAATCCCAAACATTGTCATCTTTCCCAGCTAATTTCTCTAAACTGTGGCCCACAGGCACCATTCCATCCACTGACACCAATGGTGGGGCACTACTCCTTCCACTGACACCAGTGTTGGGGGGGGGGGGGGACACCATTCCTCCCACTGACACCAATGATGGGGCACTATTCCTCTCCTAAATACCAACAATGGAGCTGATACCAACAATGGGGCACTAATCCTCCCACTAAAACCAATGCTGGAGCATTGTTTACTTCCACTGACACCAAGGTGTTTTTCTAATCTCACTGGCCCCAGCCTGTCATTGATTTTGACAGGCTGCTGGCAGTGGGCTGTTCGATGTACCTGAGCCTCCCTTGTGATCAAAAGTGCACATTTTTGTGCCCTTTGTATGGGCCCAACCTCCCATGTGCATTTGTATTCCATTTTTACATCTATGTGGATAACTCAAAACAAAACTCTCAGCCAGCTGGATGGTTATTGTAACTTGTTGAAATATATTTATACTTTCAAGTTGATATCACACTTCGGCATTGTGAAGGAAGCACCACCATATCACACCGTACGTCATCGCACTTAAACAGTACCTGCCATCTCACCTGAAGTACAGCACACAAGAATGCACTGTGGTGCGTTGTGCTGTCAAAAATGGTGGAAGTGTGTTCTTTTTGCACTTTAAAGAAAAAACGGTGGCCAGACTATGGACATTTATATATTTATATGTCCTTAATATGCCAAAATCAGCTTTAAAAACATGTCATCGCTAACCTCTGCAACTGCAGGTACTGTGGAGTAAGTGATCCTCAAAGTATCTTTTATTTGGCTGTAGTAGTAGTACATGCAGCATGGTTTGTTTATAGCACAGAATATAGAGGCTGAGTTACTAAGAGTTGAGAATTTTCACTCAAATTATGAAAATATTCATTTTAATTACCCAATCAAAACCGAATTCCTGTTCACTGTGAATACTGTGCAGATGATCTAAGTAAACAGGGATTTGGTTTTCACATGACTTTCCACCCAAAAGGGGAAGCTCCGCTTATCTACCTCCGCTGCCACATTTGGCTCCTTTGGGGGGGGGGGGGGGGCGCGGGTACCTGGTTCCAGTGGCAGCTGGTGCTCAAAATTTTTGGGGGGGCGCAAACTGAAAAATTCTAAAAAACATCAATTGCAACCTCACTGTGCCTATTAAATTCAGCCACTTTGCCCATCAAATGCAGCCACTGTGCCAATCAAATGCAGCCACTGTGCCCATCATATGCAGCCACTGTGCCCATCATATGCAGCCACTGTGCCCATCATATGCAGCCAGGTGCATCCCCCGGCTGTCAATTTAACACCCCCCCCCCCCCCCCGCGCGGCTGGTCCGGCATCATTTACCGCTCGCGTGGCGGGGCTCTGCTCCTCTCCTGGAGTGACGGGGCTGTTCTCTTCTTCTGCAGTGGCAGGAAGCGGCGACTCCTGTGTCCGATCGGCTCCTCAGGCTTCCTCCGCCGTGCCGTGTCTCCTCTTCCACCAAAGCATTAGGCATCCAATAGGATCGCCTAATACTTTGGCCAATCGGGAGACAGGTCTCACTGACCTGCCTCCTGATTGGCAGGGAGTAATGTTAATGTGAAAATAGCAAAAATTCATTCGCTATGTCACACAACAGGGTGGGATCGGGATGCAGTGCTCTGCACCCCGAGCCCATCCTATTTTGAAGCCTATTAAAGCCTCTGGCTCTAATCACATACTTCAAAATACACACCCCCCGCCTATCCCCGCCATAGTATTTCATGTGTCCGGCGTCCTGAAAGGGGCCGGGCACATGAATAGGGAGGGCGGCGGAGGTGTCAGGGGGAGCGGCGCCTGTGTGTCCACAATGCACGGGCTGCCACTGCCTGGTTCCCACTATGAATTCAGCCCCCTCTCCTTCCCCCTGCAGCGGGCCCATTCACAAAGCGCAGTGCGGGGAAAAACAGGCTGTGAAGCCTCAAGGCTTCACTGCAGGTTTCCCTTAGCCAAGATGGTGGCGCAAGCAACCGAGAGCCAATTCAAGAATCAGCTCAGGTGAGGACACCGCTGGATGCCTGAACAGGTAAGTGCCCTAATAGTAAAAGTCAGCAGCTTTAGTATTTGTAGCTGCTGTCTTTTCATTTTTCTCTCTTTAATTTGTGAAGACTCCCGGCAACTTTATTAAATCAGCTCAAAAGTGTGAGCATAAGCATCCATAAAACATGAGGAGATAAGCAGCATTACTGTCTTTCTCATGTATGTGGTCACCCGTAAAAGGCTAGAAACGTAATGGCAGGGAAAGTCAGTTTGGGTTTTAGGTTCTTGTTCATACAGCGTGATGACCACAGCTGAAATTACACCCCCACTGAGCCTGAGGTGTAGATTCGGTGGGGACATAAGGGGGTCCAAATCTACCCCAAAGTGTCTGTGGCACAGCAGTTAGGCGCTAGCACTGACACCATCAGTGAGGACAAGTGTCCAAAACACCTCACAGCCTCAGCTGTGCAGCTACGGGCAGAGCAGCTGAGGCGGTTGCGGTGCGACCCATACACCTAAAGGGGAATTTCTTTGTCAGCAGTACTGTCCACTGAAGGCCACTTGTTTAATTTTTGCCATGGTTGTGAAGTAAAGCATTGCAGCCATGGCATGTGTATAACCCTAAGCAGGGAGAAAGTGGTAAAACCAATTGTCTTTACCTGCTTTTATCGCCCCCTGACTGCCCATGTGAACAATCCCTAAGTAAACAGTGTATTTGTTCTTTTTATATTAGGGGCTGTGGAAAAATGTAGATACTAAAATCCTATCATGTGTATATTTGTCTATTATGTGTATATATGTCTCTATTTGAATGTATATACAGTGGGGAAAATTAATTTTTGATCCCCTGCAGATTTTAGTTTGCCCACTTACAAAGAAATGAAGGGACTATAATTTTTATCATAGGTGTATTTTAAATGATAGAGACAGAATATCAACCAAAAATCCAGAAAAAAACACATAATACAAATGTTATAAACTTAGTTGAAGTCCAGTGAGTAAAATAAGTATTTGATCCCCAAGCAAAACATGACTAAGTACTTGATGGAGAAACGCTTTCCCTGGGGGCACATGTGCGGGCATGCTCCCATGTCCTGCTGCTGCGTCCATTGACACAGACAGCAGTACCCCCAGTCGATGTCTGCTAGTGACGAAACGTGTAGGGTGGAGCCTATGACTGTGACGTCATCACGCCTTTCCTCTCAGGAGGTGGATGGGCAAACAATCTAGGAAGTGAAGAGAAGCCTATGGAGACGCCGCGTTTCCGTTTTATTTAACAAACACTGCTGTAACGCTTTCAAACGGCTTTTCTCTCGTAAGTGCAATCCACTCGTTTTTATTAAACTTGCCTTTATTAATTACTACACCATGGGAGCATTTTTTTTTTTGTTTTTGAGTATCACTGGTTCCAGCTGCAGTTTCAGACAACTTTTTAAAGGTCCTGGGGAGGCCGTTTCTTTCCCCGAGCTTGGTGAGACTACTTATTAGTGGTCACTGCGATCTGGTAAGCAGATTATTTATTCACCTGGGTGTTGAGCTGGACGCACTTTATATGAAGAACTTTCTCACTATTTCCTCCAATGTAACCTATGATCCTCATTCACATGGATGGGTGTTAACCCCTTGTTGTTTAATTTCAATGGGACTCTGCTTTAGTTTTATTATCACTTGATTAATCGAGCAATTATTTCACTAGCGCTGCATCTGTTTTGCATATTTTATCTGTTTGAGTTTTTCTATTAGACTTTAAGGTGCTGGCAGCTGTGTATATTTATATTCATATATATTAATTTTCTCTTATTTTTCGAGCGCAACGTTGGCCTTTGGGCTCCTTTTTTTTACAAACTTACAAAATCTGCAGGGGATCAAATTATAATAATACTACTGTTTACTATATCAAATTTTTTTTTTTTTTTTGTTGATGATTACAGACAAGTGTGGTGAATTTCATTGATCGAAGATCAGCTGCTGACAAGGGGGACCAGTTGTTCTTTGTGGTATTTGAATGGAAAGACCCGTACATTCAAGAAATTCAGGATGTGAGTATACAGCCCAACACTGAGAATGTGTGAAATGGAATCTAATCAGTTTTACAGCAATGCAAGAAAACTACTGGCACAGCTTTTCTTGTAAGCTTAAAGTGAACCTGCAGCCAGGACATTCAAGTATTTCCATGTTTCCAATATGCAGTAAATAAGCTTTAAAATATGTCTGTGTAGTTGCATGCACTGTGGAGCAATCCATTCCCAAAGTTCATTTCAATAGCATTTGAGGTTCATGAGGTTGTTATTTTCCTGGCGACCAAATACAGGGAACAACCAAACTTGAATAACAGAAAGAGTATTCCCGTGCTACCCAGACCAAAAAACAAAAGTAGGACACTAGTTGCAGCGAACACTGGATTGGTCAAACCATAACCAAAAATAGGAATGTAAATAAAATCAATAGATGGTGCTGTGCTCTAAGTGATAAATCAACAATCAAAGTGCTATGTGCTAAAAAAAACGAATATAGGACTCCAATACAATATACAAAAGTGACAATGCAAACACATAACACATAGTGTATGAGTGAATAATATCCTATATCGGATACATAGAAATAAAGTGCTTGTGCCAAAGGGGAAGTCCAGATACACAGAAAGTCCTCAGATGTATAGTAATGAGCAAAGTGAAAACGTAGGGTGCTGCTCCAACTCACACTCTGTGCAAATATGATAATGTGACGGTGGAATATGATAATGTGACGGTGGTTTGGTGGCTTTTTTCTTCAGTGCAATTACACCTCTATGTGCAATGGCCCCTTACTGCTGTAAGGTAACAGCGTAAACGTGTACAATAGAAATCTGGGAATTCAGGATCCTGTAATAGGTCCCACTGAGGGCTTCTTCTGTATGCAACTCAACAATGATGGATGGAAATATTCCCAAGCCGATGTGTAAGCAATATGTAAGGAGAGAAAGAAGGGGTCCTGAATCGTGAAGTAGTAAAAACTAGGTACTTTTATTGATAACAGCAAATAGAGGTACTCACATAAAAACTAGAGTAAAAAACAAAAGACCGTGAGCGGCGAGCTCACAACGTGACGTCACTTCCAGTGTCTATCTGTTCTGACGCGTATCGTCACGATCACGTGACTTCATCAGGGAACCAAACATGAACTGACATTAAATGAAGAGGAAGGGAGTGATGGTAAGATCATCATGGCATAATTTCCTTCTCCGAGGGGATATCAAATAGAGGCAGGCCCTGCACAAAAAACTCATCCTAAAACACGTGTTAAGACGCACATCGTAACATATGTAAATGCACTATAATGCATGTCAAAACGCATTGATACAGTGGCTTGCGAAAGTATTCGGCCCCCTTGAACTTTTCAACCTTTTGCCACATTTCAGGCTTCAAACATAAAGATATAAAATTTTAATTTTTTGTGAAGAATCACCAACAAGTGGGACACAGTTGTGAAGTGGAATGAAATCTATTGGATATTTTAAACTTTTTTAGCAATTAAAAAACTGAAAAGTGGTGCGTGCAAAATTATTCGGCCCCTTTACTTTCAGTGCAGCAAACTTACTCCAGAAGTTCAGCGAGGATCTCTGAATGATCCAATGTTGTCCTAAATGACTGATGGTGATAAATAGAATCCACCTGTGTGTAATCAAGTCTCTGTATAAATGCACCTGCTCTGTGATAGTCTCAGGGTTCTGTTGAAAGCGCAGAGAGCATCATGAAGACCAAGGAACACACCAGGCAGGTCCGTAATACTGTTGTTGAGAAGTTTAAAGCCGGATTTGGATACAAAAAGATTTCCCAAGCTTTAAACATCCCAAGGAGCACTGTGCAAGCAATCATTTTGAAATGGAAGGAGTATCAGACCACTGCAAATCTACCAAGACCTGGCTGTTCCTCTAAACTTTCAGCTCAGACAAGGAGAAGACTGATCAGAGATGCAGCCAAGAGGCCCATGATCACTCTGGATGAACTGCAGAGAACTACAGCTGAGGTGGGAGAGTCTGTCCATAGGACAACAATCAGTCGTACACTGCACAAATCTGGCCTTTATGGAAGAGTGGCAAGAAGAAAGCCATTTCTCAAAGATATCCATAAAAAGTCTCGTCTAAAGTTTGCCACAAGCCACCTGGGAGACACACCAAACATGTGGAAGAAGTATATATAATGGATTGAACTACTGAAGGAAAAAATTATCAATAATTGCCTTCAAAAAGTTGCCAACATCCCGAGTTAGTGGAAAAAATAAGACCCTTGGGTTAGGGAATTTATATACCCCCCAATATAATGGGACTTTGTAGGCGAACCATACAATGGATTAGATAAAAAGTGTTTTATTTATTTGAAAAATCATAAAAACATGATACATTTAGCAATGAGATCCATTGAGATCCATTGCTAAATGTATCATGTTTTTATGATTTTTCAAATAAATAAAACACTTTTTATCTAATCCATTGTATGGTTCGCCTACAAAGTCCCATTATATTGGGGGGTATATAAGTTCCCTAACCCAAGGGTCTTATTTTTTCCATTATGTGGAAGAAGGTGCTCTGGTCCGATGAAACCAAAATCGAACTTTTTGGCCACAATGCAAAACGATATGTTTGGCGTAAAAGCAACACAGCTCATCACACTCAACACACCATCCCCACTGTCAAACATGGTGGTGGCAGCATCATGGTTTGGGCCTGCTTTTCTTCAGCAGGGACAGGGAAGATGGTTAAAATTGAGGGGAAGATGGATGCAGCCAAATACAGGACCATTCTGGATGAAAACTTGTTGGAGTCTGCAAAAGACCTGAAACTGGGACGGAGATTTATCTTCCAACAAGACAATGATCCCAAACATACAGCAAAATCTACACAGGAATGGTTCACAAATAAACGTATCCAGGTGTTAGAATGGCCAAGTCAAAGTCCAGACCTGAATCCAATCGAGAATCTGTGGAAAGAGCTGAAAACTGCTGTTCACAAACGCTCTCCATCCAACCTCACTGAGCTCGAGCTGTTTTGCAAGGAAGAATGGGCAAGAATTTCAGTCTCCCGATGTGCAAAACTGATAGAGACATACCCCAAGCGACTTGCAGCTGTAATCGCAGCAAAAGGTGGCTCTACAAAGTATTAACGCAAGGGGGCCGAATAATTTTGCACGCCCCACTTTTCATTTTTTTATTAGTTAAAAAAGTTTCAAAAATCCAAAAGATTTTGTTCCACTTCACAATTGTGTCCCACTTGTTGGTGATTCTTCACAAAAAATAAACATTTTATATCTTTATGTTTGAAGCCTGAAATGTGGCAAAAGGTTGAAAAGTTCAAGGGGGCCGAATACTTTCGCAAGCCACTGTATGTGTTATGAGGTGTGTTAACATTCAGTATAATGCTACACGCCTTGAAAAATTAGAAGCTCTCCATGTGATAGCATTGATTGACACAGCTAATTGCTGTGATAGGTTCTCTTTACTGAGATATCAGGGGTCTATTAGTCCACTAATGTCTATCCTGTGCGCTACTGAAGCTACTGGAGCACAGATTGTGCTCATTTCGCTTTTTCCATGGCCACTGCAGCCAGGGAAAATGATAGCTGAAACCGGAAGTGAGGAAATCCTGTGAGCTGATTCACCTCTTTATTTTCTATGAAGGGGTGAACTTAGCCTTAAAGTAACATACCCAGCAAATCCAGGGTTGTTCTGCTATATTTCACTGCTCTGCTGCTGCCCTGCCATCTTCCTTCCTTACGTCATCGGAAGCTGGCTGTCTCTTCCTGGTCCTTGCAGCCCCCAATGGCACTCTGCCAGGTTCATTGTCCGCCAGCTGCTAGCTGGAAGCTGATGGCTTCTGGGATATCGGACATGGTCGCTTCAGGAGCAGGGAATGGAGTGGAACGTAAGTTAAAAGAAGGAAAATCAGCAAAAAAGGCAGCTTTTTCCGTATATAGAGGGGGAAGAGTTCCAGTGGTACAAAGTGCTTTTTTTTGTTTGAAGGTCCTCTTTAAAGTGATATTTAATACATGTGGTGGCTGCCTTTTTTCCCTTTTTTAGGCTTTTTTAAAATTTTATTTCTACCTGCTGATCTGACCATTACCACAGTTCCTGTCTCAGGATGTCTCCACTCCACTGGAGGAGCAATGCCTTTCAGGGGAGAAGGCACTCTTAGATGGACTATCAGATTTAGGTGATCTTACATAGTTAGGTTGAAAAAAGACACAAGTCCATCTAGTTTAACCAAAAATAAATAAAAAAATACAATCCCATATACACAATCCTTCACCCACAGTTGATCCGGAGGAAGGCGAAAAACCCCAGCAAAGCATGCTCCAATTTGCTACAGCAGGGGAAAAAATTCCTCCCTGATCCCCCAAGAGGCAATCCGATTTTCCCTGTATCAACTTTACCTATAAATGTTAATACCCAGTTATATTATGTACATTAAGGAAAGAATTCAGACCTTTTTTAAAGCAATCTACTGAGCTTGCCAGAACCACCTCTGGAGGGGTGTCTATTCCACATTTTCACAGCTCTTACTGTGAAGAAACCTTTCCATATTTGGAGATTAAATCTTTTTTCCTCTAGACTCTTTAGTGCCCCCTTGTCCTCGGTGTTGACCGTAAAGTGAATAACTCAACACCAAGTTCACTATATGGACCCCTTATATATTTATACATAGTGATCATATCCCTCCTTAATCTCCTCTTCTCAAGAGTGAATAAATTCAGTTCCTGTAATCTTTCCTCATAGCTGAGTTCCTCCATGCCTCTTATCAGTTTGGTTGCCCTTCTCTGCACTTTCTCCAGTCCAAAACTTAACTGAATATTCCAGATGAGGTCTTACTAATGATTTGTACAGGGGCAAAATTCTCTCTCTCTCTCTCTCTCTCCCCCTCTCTCTCTGGAGTCCATACCCTCTTAATACAAGAAAGGACTTTTCTCGCTTTGGAAACCGCAGCTTGGCATTGCCTGCTATTATTGAGCATATAATCTACCAAAACCCTCAGATCCTTCTCCACCTTTGATTCCCCCAATTGTACTACCTCTAGTATGTATGATGCATGCATATTCTTAGCCCCCAAGTGCATAACTTTACATTTATCAACATAAAACCTCATTTTCCACTTAGTTGCCCAAATAGTGCATTGAGGTCAGCTTGTAAATTGGAGACATCCTGTAAAGACGTTATTTCACTGCATAGCTTAGTGTCATCTGCAAAGACAGGAATGTTACTTTTATTCCCAGAACCTATATCAACTATAAAGATATTAAAAAGTAAGGGTCCCAGCACTGAACCTTGGGGTACACCACTGATAACCTCAGACCATTCAGAGTAAGAGTCATTAACCACTACTCTCTGAAATCGTGACTAACAAATTAAAGCTGATCTCCAGCCAACACTTTTTAGGTAGTAAAGCCTCATTCACACTACAGCATATGCCGGTACAAGACCATGTTTACCCACAGTTGTCAAACCGGGATCAACGGCTGTCCATGTGGCTGCTGCGCCCCAATAAACATGAGTGAGACTGCCTGCATGGGAATGAACGGAACACCTGTGCATCCCTGTGTGTGGAAATGTGGCTCTAGTTCCCTACAGAAACAGGTTTTTTTCTTTTGGGGTAAAGGTTTTACATGAATAAAAGCTGATCATTCTAAGAACCCCTGTCAGTGGTTAATGGTTTTCTCAACATCTAACTATCGCTTTTGCTGGACAGCTTGGTCTGTTACAGTTAAAAAGTTAGACTGGATCACAAGGTGAAAATAAAGGGAAAAAGCCTTAAAAAAATAAATAAAATCAATGCATCCATTACATCTAAGAATTGGTAAGTACATTACATATTTGATTTTGAGGTTAATGTCAGCTTGAAGTGTCATTAAACCCACATCATAAAAAACTGTCAATAAATGGTGTATTACATGCTGTTCATACTCAGTCACTATGAGATTCATTTTCTGTATTTTACAAAAAACCTGGTTGACCCTGCTGCTCCACCTTCTGTTCATGTCTATCCATCTGTACGCTCTACTCTGCTGAACTGACATTACTGTAACATATTTGGTAAATGTCTTCTGTTGTCATATCTTTAAACTTCTATATTTAATGCTAGCTATATAACAATCACACTACAATAGCAACATTACTGGTGATTGATTCTCAACCCCAATTGGCTTGAGTGATCAAGAGAGGTCATTCGTTTTACGACCCTAGCCTGTGTCTGGTCTGGTATTGGCCATCTCCTCTCCCATATTCAGATGTCTCAAATCAGACCCTATGATGACCAATAGAGAAATGCATGCCTGCTCAGTTTCCCTATAAATTTATAGCAGTCTATGGGGTGGCGCAGACAACATGGCTCTTTCCTGAGTGGCTCTGTCATGAGAGATGCGCAGTTTCACTGCCACAGTTTAACAAAAGCAGGATAACTAAAGCTGGATGAAGATACAACAAAAACCCTGCTCCACTCTGCAAGACGGCAAGCAAACCAGCATTTGACATTTATTTTATATCAAGTCAGATTCAGACTCTATCCACCAACATGCTCCTCATTCTCTTTCTTCTCACATCAGCATCTTCTATCCTCAAATTATCCTTACTGTACCCCTCCTCTCTACCCTGCAGCATGCACATATCACCCTCACTCCTACCCTCTCCCTACTACTGCACTTATCATCTCCTGCATTTGCTGCACCCACATGCTGACATAAACACCAGGGCCACCAGACACGTGCGCTCATGCACATCCCACTTCCATCTTGCCTTCCTCGCCCTCCTCCTTCTCCTAGTCTCAGGTGAAATTTCTCCTAATCCTGGTCCACCATTTTCCAACTGCAAGCCACATATCCAATATCCCTCTTCCTCTGGCAACCACCGCAATACACTCAGTTTAATTTCTATCCCTCTGCTTCCTTAAAGCAGCCCACCTATCTCATGCACCCTTTGGAATGCCCGCTCCATCTGTAACAAGCTAACATCTGTACATGACCTTTTCATCTCTCATGGCTTTAACATGCTCGCCGTAACCGAAACCTGGCTTCAAAATTTGGACTCAGCTTCTCCTGCTGCCCTCTCCCATGGTGGCCTCCATTAGACTCACTCCCCCAACAGACAGAAAGGAGGTGGAGTTGGATTCCTTCTATCCCCACAAACCACCTTCCAAGTCCTTCCTATCCCTCCCTCTCTAACCCTCTCTTCTTTTGAGATGCACTGTATTCGTCTGTTTTCTCCTATTTCTATGAGGATTGCAGCAATTTATCGCCTCCTGGACTGATATCGCTCTGTCTTGATGACTTTGCTGCCTGGCTACCCTACTTTCTCTCCTCTGAAATATCCACGATCATTCTTGGTGACTTCGACATTCCCGTCCATGTTAACTGCCCAGCTACAGCTAAACTTCTCGACTTAACCTCATCTTTTGACCTAACACAATGGACACATACTTCCACTCACTCCAATGGTAATACCCTTGACCTTGTATTCTCCCATCTCTGCAACCCTGGCAACCTCACAAACACCCCCTTTCCTCTCTCTGATCACAACCTCATTAGTTTCACTGTATCCTTGCCTCCAACCGCCCATCCCTCCAAGCAGCAAACAATTACTTGTAGGAACCTTCGCCGCCTTAACCCTTCTCTTCTCTATTCTGCTACTGACCACCTATATGACATAATCTCTCCCCTGTCCTGTCCTGACCTGGCCACCTCTGTCTACAACAGTTCGCTCTCATCATCACTAGATGCACTTGCTCTAACCACACGCAGAATCAGGCCTCGACCGTTACATCCCTGGCAAACTGACAACACTAGAAATCTCAAGAGACATTGTCGTGCTCTTGAACGACTGTGGCGTAAAACCAAATGCCTGCAAGACTTCACCCTATATAAATCTGCCCTTCTAAAATACAATTCCTGCCTCCATGCTGCCACACAAGCCTACTTTGTTTCTCTTAATAATACTTTGTCATGCAGTCCCCGTTGGCTCTTCTCAACCTTTAACTCTCTGCTTAGTCCCCTACCCCCTCTACCCACTAACTCACTGCCCATGAGATGGCCAATCACTCCAAAGACAAGATTGATGCAATTCATGAGGACACCTCCACTGTGCGTACATCTTCCCCAGCAAACATACCTTGCCTAACAGCACATTCAACACTCTCCTCTTTTGAATTGGCTACTACTGAACAGGTTAAAAAACTTTTCTCAGATGCCCACCTAACCAATTGTTCCTTGGATCCTGTTCCCTCACAACTAATATGGTCACCCTCTTCTTCTATCCTATGCTCCCTCACTCACATCTTCAATCTCTCCCTCTCTAGTGGCACCTTCCCCTCCCCTCTAAAACATGCGCAGATCACTCCCATACTTAAAAAGCCCTCACTGGACCCCACCAACCTGAACAATTTAAGACCCATCTCATTGCTCCCATTCACCTCTAAACTTCTAGAACGCTTCGTGTACAACCATCTTAGCTCCTACCTCAGTGAAAATAACCTTCTTGACCCATTACAGTCTGCCTTTCGCTCGCAGCACTCCACGGAAACTGCCTTACTAAAACTCACTAACGATTTACTAACTGCTAAAACCAACAGCCAATACTCCATACTCCTACTACTTGACCTCTCTGCAGCCTTCGATACTGTTGACCACCCGCTCCTCAATAAACTACTGTCCCTCCCCTCACGCCAGGGTACTAGGTGTAATCCTAGACTCTGACTTGTCATTTCAGCCCCAAGTCCAATCGTTGTCAAAAGTTTGTAGAATTCACCTCCGTAACATCTCTAATATTCGCCCCTTTTTAACAAATGAAATCGCCAAGCTCCTAATTCACTCCCTCGTTATCTCTCGCCTTGACTGTTGCAACTCCCTTCTCATGGGCCTGCCTCTCCATAGGCTATCCCCTCTTCAGTCTATCATGAATGCTGCTGCCAGACTTATCCACCTTACCAACCACTCAGTGTCTGCCAACCCTCTCCTCCAATCCCTACACTGGCTTCCAATCACCCAGCGAGTTAAATTCAAAATACTAACCACAACATACAAAGCCATTCACAACTCTGCCCCGGCCCAATCACCAATCTTGTCTCCAAATATCACCCAAATTGTCCTCTCCGCTCTTCTCAAGACCTCCTACTCTCAAGCTCTCTCGTCTCCAGGATTTCTCCAGAGCCTCTCCCATCCTCTGGAACTCACTACCTCCACTGGTCCGGCTATCTCCTACTCTTGCTACCCTCAGGCGATCCCTGAAAACTCATCTCTTCAGGAAAGCCTATCACGTCTCCAACTAATCTCCTACACTTCCATCAGCTCATTCCCCACAGTTACAACTTTTTGTACCACCTGCCCCATCCTATTAGATGGTAAGCTCTTCTGAGCAGGGCACTCTTAATCCTCTTGTATTTTATTGTATTGTAACTGTATTGTCTCCTTTTATATTGTAAAGCGCTGCGGTGTTTTTACTTCCCTGTTATTCTATGACACAGGCTGGAGGGATGTGACACAGCCTGTGACTGGCAGAAATCTGCCCGCACCATGTTATTGCCAAAAAATAATAAAGATTTAATTTCAAAGATATATTTGTATGACAATTTAAAACAGTTTATTGATATCTTATTATTTATTTTTGCTCTGTATTCCGAAGGCTGTTTTTTTTTTGAACATGTGACCAGCAGCAGAGGACTAGAAGCTCCTCCTGCTTATGTTTCCTTGCAGACAGGCTGGGAGAGAGCTGGTTTATGTGACAGCTGTATATCAATTAGGATAAAGGTACTTTTTTTGTAATTAAAATAACTACAGTGCCATTATCTACATACAGAAATAGAAGGGATAATGTAAAATAAACCGTGTGTGTTTAGTATCACTTTTAATCTGAACATAGTACTACCTAGTGATGTTAGTCTACCAGCATTGTCTGCTTCCTCTGTAGACCTGAGATGTGTTCACACTTCTGGTACTAAGGAGCGCATGACAGCTGGATAGCAAGTAATGCAATTCAGCCACATCTGCTTCTCATACACTTAATCTGCTTCTCTCTAGTTATTTCCTTTCCTTATTTTATTCCCGGTCTGCAGATCATCACTGCCAACCCCTGGAGCATGATCGCTCTGCTCTGTGGCGTCTTTCTGGTTTTATTTAAGGCCGCCGACTTTGCCAAGCTCAGCGTGAAGTGGATGATCAAAATCCGCAAGCGGCATCTGAAGAAGAGAGCGCGGGAGCTGAACCACATAAGCTGAGATGGTGATTGGACCAGCCATAACTTCATAGTGTTACAGAGGGAGCAAGAAGGTCAAGAACCGCTGTCATTTGTCCCATAAAAAGGAGAATCAGCATTTTAGGCGTTAACTGTAATCTAGGATCAGCATAGTCTTAGGTGGATCCAGGGCTGGACAGGTCCAGGAGCCAGGCAGGAAGTGACCTTCAAAAGGTGGAGCTGGTATGTAAAGAAGACCTCCAGAAATGCAAAAGCCCATCTTTTAAACTTTGCCTCCTCCCTGCTGTATTTCCTGTATATGGTTTCTAATACATTTTAATGCAAATATCTTTTTTTTTAAACTTTTTCCAAGTGGTCAAGTGACCGCAAAGGTCCAGAAAGTGTGTCCCCTGTGTGGAGGGCTAATGACGCCGCTGAATCCATAGAGCAGTGATGTCATCCTACTGGCATCCATAGCTCTAAGGTGTTGTCGGCCATGAGAGAGTTAATGCCCACCAGCCTGTGAGCTAGGTGCGGGATTGCGCGGGGGGCAGTGAACACACAGAATGTATCAAAAAGTAACAGCACCACAGATATGTGTGCTCTACTGAACAGCTGCTGCTCTGAATATTGCGAGTGACAATAAATAAACAATGTGAAGTGATGAGAGCAGTGCTATTCCACACCACAATATCCAGTCTCCTCAATATACTGTGCAAATAATCCTATGAAATACATCTAAAAAATCCCATAGACAACTATATACAGAATATAAAGCGCAAAATATAATAAAGTGCTAGTGCATCAAATTTAGTGCAGTTGTGCAACAAAATTTAAGTGCTTGTGCAATAAATTCATAAAGATTTTCCCAAAAAATTATTAGTGTGTGGCGAGGACGCTGATGACATCGCGGATTCTGGTTCACACTCGCGGTCTATGATACGTCCGGAGGTGAACAGTTATTAACAGCTGAGCGTGTTCTTCCCTAGTGTCCCTGTCAGACGGGGAACCTGTTCCTACCCTAGCAACTCGCATAAAGTGCTCCAAGTCTGAGCGCCGGAATGTTAAATAGACTCTGCCTGACTTAAGATGGTCACCAGTCACATAGGGTGCCAGCATCCAATCTGTGACCGAGGAAACCAAGTTGCTCTCAACTTCCTCCCCCATCTGCATTGCCGCTGTGGCTGTGCACCACCTGCAGTGGAGAATCAGACAAACACATTTGCTGGAGCTTTGCAGTCATGTAACCATTTACAAAACGTTTAAATAAAGGTATTTGCATTGAGATTTATTAGAAACCCTATGCAGGAAATATTAGGAGACATTTAAAGGCAGACATTTAGGTGGGCGATTGCACAGCCTTTCCTTCCATTTTAATTTTTAAGTTCTGCTTAATTAAATGTTAGTGTATTCAGAAAAAGTGCATTTATCCTGTTTGCCCCATTAGCTGATCTAACCAATGTCACCCTCCTCCCTTGTTCCAGAGAAGCATACTTGCCTCAAAGTGATGATTGTTTACATCCCATACAGTAATGCCGCGTACACACGACCGGTTTTGCCGTCGGAAGAAACTCTGAAGGTTTCTCCGACGGAATTCCATTCAAGCGGTCTTGCCTACACACGGTCAACCCAAAGTCCGACCATCCAAAACGAGGTGACGTACAACACTTACGACGGGACAAGAAAAAGGAAGTTCAATAGTCAGTAGCCAATAGCTTCCGTCTCGTACTTGCTTCACAGCATGCGTCGTTTTTGGTCCGTCGGAACAGCATACAGACGATTGGTTTTCACGATAGGAATTGGTTCAGTCGGAAATATTTAGAACATGTTCTATTTCTAGGTCCATCAGAATTTTCGAAAAAAGAAGTCCAATGAGGCCTACACATGATCAGAATAGACGATGAAAAGCTTCTGTCTGACTTTTTCTCTCGGGCATTCCGCTTGTGTGTACAGGGCATAAGTCCTCTGTCTACTGGTCATGCCTGTGCAATAGAGCTTTATAGAAGTTTATGGGGCCCACCTACCTCTGTCTCCTGGCTAAGTGACGAGCCCAATGTACTTCTATGGGGCTCTAACTGGACAGGCATGGCCAAGTGACAGAGGACTTGTACTGCAAGATGTAAACAACCCCTGGAGGCCACGTCCATTAGATCGAGGTAAGTAGGCATTTTCTTGAGAGGGGGAAAGAGATCAATTAGGTCAGCTTGATAGGGCAAGTGCACTTTGTCTGATAACTTGCACAACATTATGGAAATAAAATGTGTACAAAAATAAGAAATAAGGGAAAAAAGATTATCTGCCCCAAACACAACTGTGCTCCACCCTGACATGCCACCCTCTCCATGCCCACAAAACCTTTACAACAGTATTAACAATTAAAATACAAGTGCACTGAGCTTAAGATGCAAAATAACAAATAATAGTGCTGCTACTTAAATCACAAAAATATAACATAAGGTGAAAACATAAACATAAATATATATATATATATAATATTCCACAGTAGCGCGAACGGAGAACATCGTTTTACAGCAGCTGTTTAATCCTTGAGCTTTACTGCCAAACACAAGAGTGAATGCCAATATCATCCGGTGAGCTTGCTTCCTAACGGGAGTTGATTTCCCAATTATCACTTTGGTGGAAGAATTGGTGTCATCATATATACACTTATATAATTTTTTCACTTCTCAAAATGACTGTTTTTTGTAGGTATTTACAAGATTTTTTTCACTGTTCATTTAAAGACATTTATTTGATTTGTCTTTTTTTTTGACACGTTAAATATAAGAGCACTACTGTATATACACTGTTATATATTTATGTTTTCACCTTATCTTATAACAGTATTAACAGGCTAATGCACAAATGGGTCAGATTTTCACCACTGGAGCCTGTAGGCACCCAAAGTGATAACCTTTTATACAGAATATATTCTTGTTTTACTCATCTCATCCTGTTCTAGGTCCAACAGTGGGGTGATTTACTAAAGAAAAAAGAAAAAATATTAGAATCGCGCTACCACATTTGACTCAATGTTGTGTAAATTGGTAATATTAATGTCTATGAAACAGAAATATGTGTGGCATAATCAGATTCCACAAAGTGATATAGTGCCAAAAATGTAAAAGTATACAAAATATTAAAAATAAGATAACATATTCAATCAAAAATAATGTCCAACACCTGTGAACAAATGAGTATTAAATTACGGAAAAGTCCAACGATTAATAAACATGTGTTATCTTCTGTGACATAGAAAATGCTGTGTTCAATCCACCACCAGTGAGAAATATTGCCCGCTTACCAGAGCCCTGTGATCCCCAACTACAGAGGATCAGGGGAAGCCTGTGTAAAGTTAGCCCTCCAGAGCTCAACGATTGTACTTGGATCCAAGATTCATAGGTGGTGATTGGACATCCAGAGATACCAAATGGGGTTATAGAAACTCAGATTCCATCATGTCTCCCCAGCTCTTCAAATCCCATTTCAAATAAACATTCAACAGCCCCTGGGACCGGCAAAAGTCTGGTAGAAAATGCTGTATTCCCAGTTCCTATGGATCTGTATTTTTCCTCATTTGGACTCCTCAGTATATTGTCGGCATAGGTGAGGAGGAGCTGAGAGGCGTCCAGGAAGACCTGCCGTTTGTCTTGAACAGAGTCTGAGTCAAATGTGGTAGCGCGATTCTAATATTTTTTCTTTATTTTACACTGTTTTTGTTGTGCAGAAGAATCGCAGCTTTTATCATTCATATCGTTCACTTGTACAATTTTTTATATTGTGCTTCCAGCATATTATCTTATACACCTGCGCAGTTTTTCTTTTTTGATTTACTAAAGGTTGTGCACTTTGCAAGTACAGTTGCTCCAGAGCTTGGTAAATGAGGGGAAGTTTTGCTGACTTCCATCATCCAATCATGTTTAAGCAAAAATGCACCCTTTTTTAAAATTTTCCTTGCATGTGATTGGGTATTTTTTGCAAAGTGAAGCTGCACCTCTTTTACTAAGCTCTGGACCAACTGCATTTGCGGAGTGCACAGTCTTTTTGTCTTTAGTAAGTTAACCACATTGTGTAAGGCCAGCCATACACATGAATTTCTTTCCTGCAACCAGACATTTGCTCGATTCCCCCATCAACACAGCTAGTGTTGATGGGGGAATCCCTCCTGTTGGGCCATTGGGGGGGCAGGGGAAGCCATCCCCGCCGGGAGAAGACCGTGATTATTGCTAGTGGCTATGGCAGCCCCTATCGATATTCGCAGGTAAAACCCAGCATGCTGGTTGTACCCAAGTTGATCAGTTAATCAGCTTGGTACATTTAGCCTGCCCATACACGGTTCAAATCTCAGCCGGTTCCTGCTGATCCAGTCAAGATTCAAACCAAGTATGGCCTGCCTAAGTAAGAGGACTGAATTTATACTAATGGGAAAAATGTATGGCCCATTACTATATAGCAAAAAGCCACATCTTTACTTATGCCTTCTACAGGCATGTGCCTACTGTACCTAATTGTTGATCTGGCCCTGTCATATAGGCAATCCTCTGTAGTTTAGTAATGTTACCAAAATGACTAACGTTTAATATCTAACTAATTCAGTGCTACACAGATGGAACAACTGGCTCCCAATGGTGTAAGCTGCACAAGTACACAATGTAGTACTGTAGTGACTGATCGCCCATGATTGCACATCGCTTCACATCTGTATGATTAATCTCAAATACATCATGCTTGTGTAGTGTACACTATTTGGAGCCATTTATGTAGCAATCGATTGCTACTCTTAAGCTGGACATACACCTGAGAAGTTGATGTAGCAGACTTTTCATTTTGCTTTTTGCTTTTAATTTAGTTACAAAAGCAATCAGACATACAGTAATATCAACTTGTAGACCAGTCCTTTTCTGGCACTTTTTTTACAAGTTTAAATTAGTATTTTTTGCTAGAAAATTACTTATAACCCCCAAACATTATAGTTTATAACATTATATTTTTTAGTACAGACCCTAGGGAATAAAATGGCGATTGTTGCAATTTTTTATGTCACATGGTATTTGCGCAGCTGTTTTTCAGGTGCAGTTTTTTGGAAAAAAATACACTTTAATGAATAAAAAAAATAAATGTATACCCCATTTGTTTGTAAAATGTAAAAGATGTTACGCCAAGTAAATAGATATCTAACATGTCACACTTTAAAATTGCACATGCTTGTGGAATAGCCACAAACTACAGTACTTATAAATCTCCAAAGGCGACGCTTTAAAATTTTCCAGGTTACCCGTTTAGAGTTATAGAGGGGTTCCAGCACTAGAATTATTGCTCTCGCTCTAATGTTCACGGCAATATCTCACATGTGTGGTGCGAACACGGTTTACATATGCGCACGTGACATACATATGCTTAGCTTCTGCGCGCAAGAACGGAGGGATGGGGGAATTCTTTTCTTACTTTTTTTTAAAAGGGACCTATAAAAATAATATCACTTTTAATCCTATTACAAGGAATGTAAACATCCCTTGTAATATAAATAAGGTTGACAGGTCCTCTTTATGGAGAGATCTGGGGTCAAAAAGACCCCAAATCTCTCCTTTACCTTCAAAAGCAAAAGATCAAAAATCTTTTGCTTTAAGAAAACAAAAACATTTGTTAACTTCCGCCCTGGACTGGAAATTATGTCATTACATCGCTCCGGTCTTCCAAGGCCATAGAGGCAATCAGAGACGATCTAGTCTCTCAGTGCCTCTGTGACCAGCTGGCCGCACTGTCGGATTTTTAGGTGCGCTGGTAAAAACTTGCCTAAGAAACACTGGCGAGCAGGGGGATGTTCCCTCCCGCTGCTTCGGAAAGCAATCCATGGTGGATCCATGGTTTTCATCAACTGCAAGGAGATCGGATTGAAAATGGCCTGATCAAATGCAGTGGAAAAATCCTATTGGCTTAGGTTAAATTGACATAATGCCAATGTTTTCCAATGAACAATTCTTTTTCCAATCGATGTTTCAATAGGCTGTATTAAAACTGTCAGTTTTTAACCCAATTTTGAGTTCTCAACTGACCGAATTCTGGTAGTCAGTTGAACTCGGAGGTTGCTTTTTTGAAAAGTTGAAAGTTATATGTATATGGCCAGCTTTAGCGACTAATCTATAGCAATTTAAGCAGCGTGAGTGAGCTACTGAAAATTTATCAGGTACTGCACTCCTGATAAGTATTTGTATTTTTTTTAAAAAGGGAAAGCATATTTTTTGGTCAATGTTATTGTAATTTTTTGACAGTTTACCAGTCTATAAGCTGATATGTTAAATATTTTTTAGAATTGCTCCTAGAAAATTGTGTATTACAAATTAATTTAATACAGGGTGCATTCATGATACTTCATTTACAAAGTCTGATGAGTTTGCAATGGGAAAAAAAGGGCAGTATGGCCACTTGCTGCAGCCTATGGGGGAGATTTACTAAAACTGGTGCACACAGAATCACAGCATTGGGAGGGTGTATGTGATCAGCACAGGGCCAATCAGCACTGTCCAGATAGAAGGTCAGGGGTCCTGCAGCCTCATTGGTTAGTCAGAGTAGAATGAAAACTCCTCCTACAAGCTTTAACCAGACACTGATAGAAGTCACAATATTGCTATATACTGCTGATGAGAAAAGGTATTTAGCAGTTTATATTTACAAAAATAATTGCATTTCCATGTTCTGGGTACTGTGAGAGACCAGATATAGTGACTGCAGGGTCCTGGGTTTAGTAAGACTCTAACTGAACAAGCTTAAGTTAGAAGTTAACCAGATTCTGTGTGCACAGGTTTTAGTAAACCTCCCTTCTATGTGCTGCTAAGGCTGTCCATACTTTATACAATTTTCTTGTGTAATTTTCCATTAGATTTACCAAAACCATATAATGAGGTCAAACCTAAACACTTTCAATTTGTATACAATCCGGCAGGCCCTTGCACTACATAGTTGAAGGTAAATCTAAAGGACATTGAATAAGAAGAAAATTGTATAATGTATGCTAAAATAATTTAGATACGCCTTTTTAAATGACATTTGAAACAGAGAAGGGGGATGTCCTCAATCTGTGACTCATTATACAATGTATGTAATCTGATTTCCCTGCTTTTAAGATCCGTTTGCTAACCCCAACTGTTAACTGAGCCACGAGAAAGCTGCTGATACTGTGTCAGAGCTTGCCGCCTGCTGGCAGGTAGCGAGTATGAAATTAATACATTTGTAAGAAATATAGTTTTTAGTTGTCCATATAATAAAGAAAATATATAAAAAACTAAATATTCAACACTTTTTTTTAATTCTTTTTATTGACAGATATAGAAAAAACATATTGGTACAACAATCAGCACACTCAACATGAGCGTAATTCTATGATCTTTTTAATTGTGAAAAAACAGGCCCGGGTTCTCCACCCTTCACCAGAGGCAAAGGAAATACTCTGAAGTATCCAAAGCATAGATAAATGTATTATTCAGGTGTAAGACTCCACCCGCTCAAATGTGGTTCACCCAAAACGGGTTTAATCTTCGAGATCTTAGTGATTAAAGCCTAAGTTTAGCTAAAGTCAAAATTAAAAAAATTCAGTACGAGGAACACAAGTTATAGTTACCGTGTGCCTTGTTCTGATTCTTTTTTACTTTTTGCTACAATAAATATCCTCAATTTAAAAAAAAAAAAAAAAACACATTTCTTCATCAGTTTTTATATATCGTATAACACGCACTGGCGTATAACGCACACCCCAATTTAAGAGGGAAGTTTCAGGATAAAAAACTTTTTTTTTTTTAAATACGGGATGTCAGTGCAAGGAGATGTCCAGGGGGCAGGACTGAGCGTGACTACGAGCCGAGCACACAGGAGATCCGGTTTTCTGCCGAGAAAGGTCCTCTCGGCGGATAATGACCCCCCCTGTACTGCGCAGGCGCAGCGCTTGCACAGTACGAACAACAAGGGAGCCACCGAAAATATCCGAAGCTGAACAGTTGTGAGCCAGCTGTACACGCGCCTGCGCAATGAGCAGGACATTGTGCCTGACGCTGCCGCATGCTCCCGATGCTCATGCTACTCTGCAAGGGGTGGGTGTATTACTGTGATATCACATAAGCATAATAACAATATACTGTGGCAAGTATTGTGAGAAATATTGAAATCACCCATGAAGATTGCAAAACCCGCCCTTAATGTGTTGAAACACGCCGTAATATAGCCACCCCTTGCAGAGTAGCATGAGCATCGGGAGCGTGCGGCATTGTCTGGTAGCATCAGGAGCGTGTGGTAGAATGTGGTGTTCAGTGTGGTCTTCATTGCGCAGGCGCGGTGCACAGCTGACTCTCAACTGTGTATGTTTGGCTATTTTCAGCTCGGTAGTGCTTCGTACTGCGCAAGCGCTGCGTCTGCGCAGTACAGGGGGGCCATTATCCGCCAGGGGAACTTTTTCGGCAAGACACTGTGCTGCGCAAGCACTGCGCGTGCGCAGTACAGGGGGGTCATTATCCGCTGGGAGAACTTTTTCGGCAACACACCGGCTCTCTTTCAGCAAAGCTCTTCCCCTCGGTGGCAGCCTATATTTTCAGGGGGAAAAAGTGTGTGTTATACGCCAATAAATACGGTATATTCTTTTACATATTTTTGGTAAAAAAAATTTTAAAAACGCAATAAGCGTATATTGATTGGTTTGCACAAAAGTTATAGCCTCTACAAGCTATGGAAAAGATTTATGGAATTTTTATGGCTTTTTATGGCTTTTTTTTTTACTAGTAGTGGCAGTGATCTGCGATTTTTAGCGGTACTGCAACATTGCGACAGACAGATCAGACACTTTTGACACTTTTTTGGGACCAGTGACAATTATACAGCGATCAATGCTATAAAAATGCACTGATTACTGTGTAAATGTCACTGGCAGGGAAGGGGTTAACACTAGGGGGGCGATCAAGGGGTTAACTGTGTGTTCCCTCAGTGTGTTCTAACTGTGTTGGGGTGGGAGTGACTAGGAGAGTGGACATCGTTTTTCCTGCTTAGTAGGAATAAATGATATGGCTCCTCTCCTCTGACAGCACAGGGATTTGTGTGTTTACACACACAAATCCCCGTGCTGGCGCTCATGCACGTGATCGTGGCCTCTGGTGGCCGAAAAAGGGTAGGACGTACCCGTATGGGGTTTCGCCCAGGAGAGCCATTCTGACGCAGTTTATCTGCGTGAGCTGGTCGGGAACCAGTTAAAGGGCTGTCAAAAGCTCTCAACAAGAAAGCATGACTATGGTTGGCCATACATCAATACAATTTTCTTGTACAATTTTCCTTTAGATTTACTAAAACCATAAAATATGAGGTCAAACCTAAACACTTTCAATTTGTATGCAATCAGGAAGGCTCTTGCACTACATAGTTGAAGGTAAATCTAAATGAAATTGAATAGGAAAACTGGTTAATGTATGGCCAGCTTATGTCTGCCTTTTCTGCTAGATCCGCCATTCACAGAAATTGTTCTACAGCTTCTCTGAATGACACAGGATCTCTGAATGGAGGATGGGAGGATAATGGGCCCTTCCATTCACAGATCCTGTATCATTCATAAAAGCTTTTCAGTGCGACCTTGTATTAACCCTCCGCTGCACTGGAAGATTGGGGGTGTAGGGGATAGGAGGAAGATTTCTCCTAAAAAGAGAAGGATCAGCACAAACTGTAAATTACGTCCCTTGTGCTGATTTTTTGACTTTAGCTAAACTTGGCCTTTAAGCCCATTTTTTGAGTGAAACACGAATAATGGAACTCAAAGGTAAACATTCAATAGATCTCTGCCCAACTGTGTGCACTCACAAAGAATTGAGCAGTATCTACCTTCATCCACAAAAACAGCCTCTTGTGGCTGAGCCAGTGTTCTGGCTGAAGCGTCTTCACACTCGGATGGCAGGATTAGTAGTATATTTCAGCCAGCTACTTGGTGTCATCCATAAAATGCAAATCTTTATTAGCTACATAGTAAAATACAACTGTGACAGCCTAACACAGGGGTAGGCAACCTCGTCCCTCCAGCTGTGGTGAAACTACAAATCCCATCATGCCTCTGCCTCTAGGAGTCATGCCTGTGATCGTCAGGGTCTTGCAATGTCTCATGGGACTTGTAGTTTCAAAAAAGCTGGAGGGCCGAGGTTGCCTACCCCTGGCCTAACACGTGTGCTATTAGGAAGGCTGTTAAAGTCGAAACACGTTAGCCAGTAACAGTCATGTTTTGCTATGTAGCTAATAAAGATTTGCATTTGATGGATGGCACCGAGTAGCTGGCTTGAATTTACTACTAATCACACATTGCAGGGACACCTTGGCATGGAGATGTGGTTTCACATACATGAATGTGATTGGGAAAACGACCTTCATACTGCAAGACAATCAATTGGCCACCATGCCGGGCATTATCTCTGGCTCCTGGATCGGATTGTCTACATTAACCTGTCCACCCCTGGCTTAGTAAATGTAAAAACCTGATGCCAAAACTGCTTTTAACAGTCTATAAGTGATATAGCACCTCCCAGACAGAAATGTAACCATGCACAAGAATTCATAAACTTTCTGAGGGTCCACCACTATGTGCTTGCTGCTACATATGGAGGAAACTTCTCTCCTTTTGTTGCAAGACTAAAGCCCGATGTTAATTTGAACCGTTGAGAAGAATGTGAACAAAGACTGCATATTCAGCATGGAAAACCCCTGGGAGTAAACTGGATCTGGACATACTGCCAGTAAATAGATTTTGTGTCTGTATGTAAATAGTTCAATGTTTTAACTACTAAAGGGAACAGAGCCATCAAAGTGCATTTACTTTCAGCTTAATATTCCTGAGAATGTTCATTAGCCGTGGATGGATCAGGTCACAGAAATTCAAGAAGTTGAAGTCCTACTTTGGCCTTATAAGTGAAAGTCATTTGTGGAAAACCTATAAGAATAAGTAAGAACCAGGAGGAACCATATTCTTGCCTTTTTGTTCTTCAATGCAGCAGGGAAGAATAAATGGGAAGGTTTGATTGGTTACACTGGGGGGAGATTTACTAAAACTGGAGCACTCAGAATCTAGTGAAGCTGTGCATGGTAGCCAATCGGCTTCCAACTTCAGCTTTTTCAAAAACTTTGACTTTAAAACCTGGAAGCTGATTGGTTTCTATGCAGAGCTGCACCAGATTTTGCACTCTCTGGTTTTAGTAAATCTCCTCCATTGTGACGATCAACAATGGAAATGTGTGGGAAGTGTACTGGGAATCAAATAATCAGAGGAGCTAATATTTAGTAGATATTGGATGATCTCCGCCCTACTGCATATACTTCCAGTGATCTGGGGTGTTGGGTTGAAGTGGAGATGAAGGCAGAACTATTTTTGCTCATTTTGGATAAAGTAATGCCGCGTACACACGGTCGGAATTTCCGACAACAAATGTTCGATGTGAGCTTGTTGTCGGAAATTCCGACCGTGTGTAGACTCCATCGCACATTTGTTGTCAGTATTTCTGACAACAAAAATTTGAGAGCTGGATCTCAAATTTTCCGACAACAAAATTTGTTGTCAGAAATTCCGATCATGTGTACACAATTCCAACACACAAAATTCCATGCATGCTCGGACTCAAGCAGAAGAGCCGCACTTGTTATTGAACTTCATTTTTCTCGGCTCATTGTACATCACCGCGTTCTTGAAGTTCGGAATTTCCAACAACATTTATGCGACCATGTGTATGCAAGACAAGTTTGAGCCAACATCCGTCGGAAATAAATCCAGGATTTTGTTGTCGGAATGTCCGATCGTGTGTATGCGGCATTAGGCCTGGTTCACATCAATGCCTTTTTTTTGGTGCTTTTTGCAGAAACACAATACAGTTCATTTAACATAGTTTCCTATGGGACACGTTCACATCTATGTTTTTTGTCAGCCACTGCATTTTTGGAAAGGGTCAGGGACTTTTTTAAACACAGAAGAGTGCTTCTACCATGATTTTACTGCAATTTTGCCACAATTCAGGTTTTTTAATCAGTCCAACAACAAATTGGCTGAAAAAAAAAAACATAAAAAGCGCAAATCACAGCAAAATTGCGTGTGTAAAAATGCAAAATGCACAGCAAAAAGCACTGCAGAAACTACCCAATGCAAACTGCATAGGTGTGAATCGAGCCTAAGGAAGGCTCATAACCCCTGTCAATTTGTTTCCAGCTGTGTCCTATTGGGGAGATTTCCCTTCGCTTCCTGTTCCATAGCCAAAACAAGAAGTGAGAGGAAATCCCTTCTGAGTGAATGAATTCCTTGTTGTCAATATAATAACTAGTGTCCCCTTTGGAAAAATAGGATTTTTTCTTCATACTTACCTGTAAAATACTTTTCTTTGAGTACATTATGGGACACAGAGTCAGGCTAATATTCAATACCTGCTAAGTTATACTCCATCTTCAGGTGAATGGACACTTGTAGACCAAAGGTCTTTAGACAGGAAGTGATCCCCTATATAACCCTTCCCATACAGGAAGTACTTCAGTTTTGTAGCAAGCACTGAATCCTCAAAAAAGAGGGGAGGGATCTCTGTGTCCCATAATAATGTACGCAAAGAAAAGGATTTTACAGGTAAGTATGACGAAAAAATCCTATTTTATTTTTCATACATCATGGGACACAGAGTCAGGCTAATATTCATTACTTGCTGGGACGTCCCAGAGCAATAGCCTTGAGGGGAGGGAGACACCCTGCCAGTAATAGCCATCAGACCTTATACGGCAGCCCACAGTACACTGTGGCCAAAAGCCAAATCCTCGGCTGCTCGAACATCCACTTGATAAAATTTTGTGAACGTATGCACTGAAGACCAGGTGGAAGCCTTACAAATCTAAGCCACAGATACCTGATGGCAAAAAGCCCAGGAGGTTCATACACCCCTGGTAGAATGAGCTCTCATCCTAGAAAGGAGGAGCTTTATGTTTCAGACCGTGGGCCTGAATGATCAGTTTCCTGCCCCTTCTTGGGTCCTTTTGGTAAAACAAAAAAGGAGTCTGATCCTCAGATCTCCGCAGATCTAGACAAATAAACTTTACTGCCCGAACAACGTCCAAAGAATGCAGTCGTCTCTTCCGCCGAACGAGGCTGAGAGAAAAAAGAAAAGAAAAGAAAAGGTAAAATAATGTCCTGATTTAAATGAAAGGCCAACACCACTTTTGGCAAAAAGGATGGAACAGGTCGTAACACGACCCTGTCATGAAGGATCAAGTATGGTTCCCTACCCTTCTAGCCGAGGTGATGGCCATCAGGAAAGCTAGCTTGCATGACAGCAAGTCTAATGGAATTTCCTTGATGGGTTGAAATGGTTGTTTCTGTAACACAGACAGCACCAAGTTCAAGTCCCAAGGACACATAGGTGACCTAATGAGGGGAAGCAAACGAGTCGCCCCTTGCATAAAGGTTCAGACTAACGAATAGGATGCTAAAGGCCTTTGGAAGAATAATGACAAGGCTGAAATCTGACCTCTGATTGTACTCAAAGCCAATCTGATTTCCACAGCCGACTGTAGCAAAGAGAGAATTCTCCCAATCACGTATTTGCGAGGATGCCATTTTCTGGCTCCACACCAAGCAATACAAGTCTTCCAGACCTTATGATGAATCTTCCTAGTGACAGCTTTTCTAGCATTCACTAGGGTAGACACAACTGGTCCCCAGATGCCATGGTCCTTCAGCACCCTGGCTTCAATATCCATGCCGTCAAATTTAGAGACTGTAAATTGGGGTGGAATATAGGACCTTGAGACAGTAGATCGGGGCGACGTGGAAGCGTCCATGGCCCGTTTATTGTCAGTCTCACAATCTCTGGGAACCAGGGCCTTCTGGGCCAGGCTAGTGCCACAAGAATGACTGGAACCCCCTCTCTCAGTATCCTGCGCAACAAATGTGGAAGGTGAGGGATTGGAAGGAAAGCATAAACCAGGGAGTACTGGCTCTCTGGAACTATCAGAGCATCTGCTCCAATTGCATGAGCATTCCTTGTTCGGGACACAAATTGCTGTAGTTTGTTGTTGAACCTGGATGCCAATAGATTGACCTCTGGCTATCCCCAACGCTGGCAAATTTCCTGGAACACTCCTGGGTGTAGGGACCATTCCCCCGGGCAGATCTGCTGGCGGCTGAGATAATCTGCCTTCCAGTTCTCTACTCCCGGAATACGGACTGCCGATAGAATCGGCACATGTTCCTCTGCCCAGGCTAGTATGTGGTTCACCTCCTTCAGAGCTGATCGACTCCTGGTACCGCCTTGGTGGTTTATATAGGCCACTGCAGTGGCATTGTCGAACTGAACCCTGATAGGGCAGTCCTGAAGCTCCACCGTCCAGAACCGTAGGGCCAGATGTACTGCCCGTAATTCCAGGATGTTGATGGGCAGGATCTGTTCTGTCCCTGACCATTTCCCCCTGAGCTGTGAGCGCTTCTAGGGTCACTCCCCAGCATGAGGGACTGGCATCTGTAGTCAGTACTCTCCAAGTTATTGGGAGAAAGGATTTTCCCTTTCGCAGGTTCTGATCCTGCAACCACCAGTTTAGACTTAAGCGTGCCCGAGGAGATAAACATATTGGATAATCCAGGGCTTGTCCTCTTCTGTTCCAAGCCAACAAGATGTCTTGTTGTAAAGGCCTGGAATGAAACTGGGCATAGGGCACTGCCTCGAAGGAGAATACCATCCTCCCTAGAAGACTCATACAGAGCCAAATGGAGGGTTGTCTGGTGCCCCTTATCTGACGCACCTGAACCTTCAGGGCACAGATCCCTACAGGTGGCAAGAATACTCTTGCTTGAACCGTATCAGACCTAAATACTTTAGACTTTGAGCTGGTTTCAAGGCTGACTTTTCTGTATTTATGATCCAGCTTAAGCTTTTCAAATATCGCACTGTGCATATTTTGCTCTGTTCTAGAGCCTGTAATGAGTGATCTCTGAGCAGGAGGTCATCCAGATACCCGAGCACCAGGGTCCCTTGGGCCCTTAAAAGACCCAGTACTGGTGCTAGGACCTTTGTGAACACCCGGGGAGCTGTAGCAAGCCCAAAGGGTAGAGCCACAAACTGAAAAAGACATTCCTCTACTGCCAAACGTAGACACCTCTGATGAGGCTGAAAAATAAGTATGTGTAAATGCGCGTCTTTTATGTCGATGGAGGCTAGAAAGTCTCCCCTCTGGAGTGAGGCTACTACTGAGCGGACAGACTCCATCTGAAAGGACTGTATCAGTAGATACTTGTTCAGGGATCTTAGATCCAAAATGGGCCTTGTGTCCTCGTTTGGTTTCTGAACCGTAAACAGGTTTGAGTAAAACCCTGTGTGCCCCTTTCGTATACAGGAACTTCTACAGTCACTCCTTGATGCACTAGATGATGTAGTGCCTGAAGCAATAAGTTTCTTTTTGGAGGATCCGAGGGAACGCTGGATCTTAAAAACCTCTGAGGGGAACCCCTGCAACTCCAGCTTGTAACCGCGAGATATAATTGAGGTGACCCACTCGTCCTGAATTTTTGTTCTCCAAATGTCCGCAAAGTGCAGCAGCCTTCCCCCCCACTCGATGGAGTTGAGGCATCCCCTCAAAAGGAGGGCTTGGTGCTGGGTTTAGAAGAGCTTTGGACACAGGGCTTCTTTTGGCCCTGCGGCTTGCTCCTGGCCCTAGCGCCCTGTTTGCGGAGGAACCGCCTTGACCCTGAGACATCTGAGGTTTTAAATTAGGGACGTCTGGTGCTTTTCTTCACAGGAAGTAGAGAACTCTTCCCTCCGGAAATGTTTTGGATATATTTGTCCAAATGATCACCAAATAAATGTTCCCCATGAAAAGGGAAATCTGCCAATAACTTTTTACAAGGAAGCTCGGCTGACCAGTTCTTAAGCCACAAAAGTCTGCGCATGTACAGACAAGAGAGCCGAACGAGAAACCTGCTGTTTTGAATCCTTTAAGGTGTCAACAGCAAAACACAGTGCTCGAGGAATATCTGTCTTATTTTTCAGGCAGATCATCCTCCTGGTTAGGCCTATCAGGCAGTTTGACCTGATCATTTACGGACTGCCAGATACCAATTGCTGCAACAGCTGGCTGAATAGCTGAACTGGCGAAAGAAAAGAAAGCCTTTAATAATGACTCCAATTTCTTGTCAACAGGGTCTTTCAAGCCCTGTGCGTTATCTACCGGACAAGTTAAGTTCTTGTTTAAGGAAGAGACTACTGCATCTACGGCTGGCATGCTCCATTTTTTAATTAACTTTTCATCCATGGGATATAAAAGGGAAAACCTCTTAAGAACAACAAAAATCCTGTCAGGATGTTCCCAATCAGCAACCGGGGGTGTAAGGGGAAAGCCTGTGCGGCCTGAAGAGGCCTCAGGGATCCCAAAGAGGACCAGGGGGGCTCAGTCACCTCTGTAAAAGGCAACCTAAAGGCAGAAAGCACCATTTTGGTCAGAGTCAGGATCAAAAGCCTCTGTGACCAAGAGGCAGAAATCAACTGGATATCTTCTTTTACAGATTGCTCGGAAGCAGACTCATTGGCCGGGCCTGCCACAGAATCCTGAGCTTTAAACTCTTCCCTATCCTCAACCCATCCCTGCTTCAGACTAGGAGGCTCCAGGGAGGGGAACTGTCACGCTTCTTGCCACCCTGCGGGAATGGAGGCAATCCTGTCAGCAATCCTGTGCTCTAACCCGGCTAGGGCCAAGGACAGTTCATCCTTGGTGATAAAGGTTGAAGCAACAGCGTTGACTGTAGGCACAATAGCAGATAGACTCAGCGGCTTAGATTGCCTGGAAGCCTCTGGTAATTCAGGGGATACAACACTAGGGATATGACTAGGTTCATCAGGAACTACTGACAACATAGGTGTGCCCTTCCCCATAGTGTTAGTCCGGCTCCTCTTTTTTGAAGACATTTACCAGCCACAAAAAGAGAGTACTTGGGTGTAGTATTAAAACACCTCAGAAGGAGGACCCTTTAATAGGGCTCACCAAGCCCCTATGCAACAATCCTGCTAAGCACCTTAGCCTGCCAAGCAACACTTGGTGACTCGCGTGACCCAGGTAAGGAGAAATGAACCACTGCAAGTGTGTGTTCAGAGCCTGCTCTGTGTCCCACAGCTGCATTCTGGAAGCACCGCATGCTTGGCCTACACAGCTAAATAAGCTGGATGTGCGCCGGAACGTTCTGTGTGTGCGTGCGTGCGCGCGCATGTGCTTGGTCCTGGCGAACAAGCATGGCTGTATTTGTGTATGACGCAAATCTTCGTGCGCCCAGATAAAGGCTACTGCGCATGTGTGGTGAAGCTGCATGCGCCATGGCTGCCAAACAAACTGCTAAGTCCAGCGGCACTTTTGCAAATGCACGTGCGCCATGCCGGCCAAACTGCTAAGTCCAGCGGTGCTTTTGCGAATGCATGTGCCCCATGACCACCAAACCACAAATGCTGAGCAGAGCAGCACTCTTGCGAACGCACGTGTGCTATGGTGAACCAAGGTGAAATGGCGCACCATCGTGCGCCATCATACAGGTAAAAAACAGCCAGACACAAGCAAAAAAAGGTACACCTTGCAAACACCCACAGCTAGCCCAAGACTCCCCCGTACGGTCACCGCACACAGATGTTCAGCCTCTAGCTAGCCTGACTGTTTGTTACAATCACTGGGAAACCCCACAATAATAAGTAAAGGGGTTTCACTTACCCGTCCAGGCACACGGCAGCTTAGAATCTAAGAGCCCAAACTTCACCCATCATGGCCCAGTGCCAATGGAAGCCATGCATGCCCATGCTATCACACTGCAAGCGCCACCATGTTTTACAGATGACGTTGTGTGCTTCAGATCATGAGCTGTTCCAAGCCTTCTCCACACTTTTTTCTTCCCCTCATTCTGGTATAGATTAATCTTAGCTTCATGCGTCCAAATAATGCTTTTCCAGAACTGGTCTGACTTTTTTAGATGTTTTTTGGCAAAGTCTAATCTGGCTTTTCTATTCTTCAGGCTTATGAATGGTTTGCATCTTGTGGTGAACCCTCTGTATTTGCTCTTGTGAAGTCTTCTCTTGATTGTAGACTTGAACAATGATATGCCCACCTCCTGGAGCGTGTCCTTAACTTGTCTGGATGTTGTGAATGGGTTTTTCTTTACCATAGAGAGGATCCTGTGATCATCCACCACTGTTGTCTTCTGTGGACGTCCAAGCCTTTTTATGTTTCTGAGCCCACCAGTGCATTCTTCTTTCCTCAGAATTTTCCAAACTGTTGATTTGGCCACTACTAATGTTGCTGCTATCTCTCTGATGAATTTGTTTCATTTTTAAAGCCTTACAATGGCATGTTTCACTTGCATGGACAGCTCCTTTGAACGCATGATGTAGGTTCACAGCAATAGGTTCCAAATGCAATTACCACACTTAGAATCAACTCCAGACCTTTTACCTGCTTAATTGATGAATAAATAACAAAGGAGTAGCCCGTACCTGGCCATGAAACATCTTTTGATTCAATTGTCCAATTACTTTTGGTCAGTTGAAAAAGGGGGGATGGTTGGTTATTCTTAAGAGCTGTAATTCCTAAACCCTTCCTCTGATTTGAATGTAATACCCTCAAATTAAACCTGAGAGTGTGCACTTTCAGGCCATATCCATTATATAACTATAGATTAAATATGTTCTGCTAAATACCTGGAAAAAAAAATAAAATTGTGCCTGTGTCCAAATATCTATGGACCTAACTGTAGGTGTAACATGTTCCTAAAGTTGAGCTTATCATTTAACTGCCTCCCGCCCGTCGTATAGACAAATGACAGCGGGCGGGATCCCCTCTTGTTCTGGGTTGATGTTATATGATGTTTCCCAGTCTCGCCACGATCGCGCAACCACAGGGGGCGCTGTGTCCCTTGGACATTGCGCTGCCAAGGCTCTTTACCCATGTGATCAGCATTACCCATGTGATCATCAGTTCAATCACAGCTGATCACATGTCAGCAAGGAAATGCCGTTTATCTGCTCTCCTCGCCTCACACTGACAGAGTGTGAGGAGAGCAGAGCCGATCAGCGGCAACTTCTCACACGGGAGACCTGTATAGGTAATCAGGGCACTGATCATCAGTGCGATGATTACAATGCAGCTTTAACAGTGCCCATCAGTGATGCCACTCTGTGCCCAGTCTGTGCCTATCAGTGAAGCCAATTTGTGCCCATCAATGATGCCAGTGCTGCCTTTCAGTGCCTACCAATGCCGCCCATCAGTGCCGCCTATCCGTGTCACCTATCATTGCCCATAAGTGCCACCTATTAGTGCACATCAGTGCTGCATATTAGTGCCACCTATCAGTGCTACAAATTAGTGCCACCCCATCAGTGCCCATAAGTGCAGCCTCATCAGTGCACATTAGTGAAGGAGTAAAATTAGTTATTTACAAAATTTTCTGACTTTTTTTTTTTTTTGAATTTTCGGTCTTTTTTAGCAAAAAAAATTTTAAAAACAGTGGTGATTAAACACCACCAAAAGAAATCTCTATTTGTGGGAATAAAATGATAAAAAAATGTATTTGGGTACAGCGTTGCATGACTGCCCAATTTTGAGGTGGTTAAGCACAAGTGAGGTTATGCTGCTGGAGAAGGGACCCAGTATATGAACCTTATACTTTACCCTGCATGGGCAAAACATAGGTTAAAGTGGAATTTAATTATATTTGAGCACCACACACTAAAAATGCTATTTATAGTGAAACTTCACTCTCTTAATCAACATTGATTATTTGTAATCCTGCTGCTAACATTAGTAAATAGATAGGTACATCTTATTTACTTGTTTTATTTATTTTTTTACATTTCTTCAGGTACTTCCTGGTTTCCATGCATGGGCAAGCAATGTTATACATTTATATTTTTTGGTTTATAGCGCAAACAATAAAAACCGCAGAGGTGATAAAATACCACCAAAAGAAAGCTCTATTTCTGGGAAAAAAAGGACATACATTTTATTTGGGTACAGAGTCGCATGACTGCGCAATTGTCAGTTAAAGTAACCCAGTGCTGTAGTGCAAAAAATTGCCTGGTCATGAGGGGGGGGGGGTGTAAATCTTTCAGGGCTAAAGTGGTTAATATTGTTAAATGTGAGAGTTTAGTTCTGCCTTGAGGCTGGGTTCACACTTATGCAAATTGGGGGTGGGTTTTCCTGCATCCAATTCGCATAACGGGAGACTGTGATTGGCTCTCAATGGTGCCGGTTCACACAGCTCCGAGGAGGCCGCGGTTCGCACAGGAAAAGGGTCCTGTGCCTCTTTGACTCTGTTTCATGTCTGAAATCAGGCAACACGGGACCCACTGGACCCCATGGTGTGAGCTGCAGGTAAGCAGGCTGAGCGGGCAGGTAAGTGTTGGTTTGTACAGAAGACAGCAATTTTTTAGTAGTTCAGTTTAGTTCCACTTTAGGCTGGGTTCACAGTCATGCGAATTGTATGTGGGTTTCCCTGCATCCAATTCGGCTCTCAGCCGGTTCACACAGCTTTGGGGCGGCTGCGGTCCTTATTGGAAAAGGATCCTGTGCCTCCATTTCAGGTGCGAATTCAGGCAGAGATTCGGACCTGAATTGCACCTGAATCGGTGTACAGGGGTGCACTGGACCCCCTGCTGGGCATGCGGCCTGATCAGTGTAAGCCCAGCCTTAGGCCCCTTTCACACATGATGTCAGTTTGTTCGTTTTTCATCCATCCGTTGACGAATGAAAAATGGACATCAATGCATCTTTATGGAAAAACAGATGTAAATGGGTGATCATACATTTAAATCCGCATCCGTCATTATCTGTTTTTTTAAACTGATCAAAGCTCTATTTTTCTTCCATTAAAAAAATGGATCGGACAAAAAACGGATGTAAACTGACAAATGGTCAGTTTTTCATCGTTTTTTGCATTGTTAGTGGATGTACAAAAAAACTGATGAAAAACGGATCTGTTTTGACGTGACTGAACCGATGAAATGAACGGTCCGCATGTGGAGCCTTACAGAAAACCTACACAGAGAAAATACACAAGCTATGGTTGCAGAACTCTCCTTGCTAGTTGCCGGGCCTATATACCTATCCACAATGTTTTTTGTCACATACTGAGAGCAAGTATGAAGATCAGGGGTTCTGACATTCTTCAGAAATTCAATAGCTGCATATTTGTTCTGGACTTGCGATTCCAAAAGTATTGGGGTCAGAAATAGAAGGAAGTCATCACATGACTAATTTATAATGCAAGTCTGCTTTTAATAACGGTCTTTTCTAAAGATCCTTTATTCAGTTCCCATATGTTTTAATGTAAGTAGTTAAAAGATTTCCGATCTGTTTTGGAAAATAAACATGTTGAGCCATTTAGGTCTGTGATTAGAAATAGTAATTAGATGCTGCAGTTGGCCCCATGATGGTAATATCATTTCTGAAGTTTTTTTTTTTTTTATCATTTTCTGATGTGTCCTAGAAGTTTGCAGGGATGGAAGGGGGAAGGAGCTGGTACCTGTCAAAACCAGGTAATCGCTCCCTTCCCACCCCAAAAAAGTGCCAAATATAAGAGAGGAGGAGGGAGGAGGACTTTAAGCCCACGTTCACACTGAGGGCAGGTTTGAAATTATGCGAGTTCAGCTGAACCCATACAATTTCAAACCTGCATTTCATTGCGAGTTGGGGGGCGATTTGACAGACATCTGTGCGGGTTCATGCAAAGAGGTCTATTGAAATCACCCCAGAAGTTGCCAAAAGTAGTGCAGGAACTACTTTTGGGAATCTGTGCGGCGCCGCGAAGTCTGTTGTACTGATTCGGACGGTGCCAATGCCGGCAATAAGCTCCGATTTGACATGTCAAATTGACCCAATGGGAACATAGGCAAAGTGGAAAATTTCCTTTGTATAGTGTACTATAGTGACACGAAATAGAGTGGGGGTCAGCAACCTTTAGATCGGGATCTACCAAGAGATCGCGGACAGGTGACTACTAGATCACAGTCGGGGCTTGCTGACCCGCTATCCCAGAGCATCAAACAGAGTGCAACGCAGAGGGACTACTTGTAAAGTTGGAACTGTAGTAGGGAGCAAGAGCCGCATAAGCCGATGCCTCTTCTGTAGTGCTGGCTCCTGTCCCATGTATAGTGATACCAACTGCACTCCACCTTATATCCTGGCTAGCGGTCTCCAGAGTGATGCCAGCAGCAAAAAAAGAAGAGATCAGGTCAGTGTGAAGCAATACACTGGGAATAATAGTATAGGGCTCCTTTCACACCGATCTGCTGCGGTTTACCCATAACACAGGTGCAGTGCAGTGTTCCTGCAGCTTTGCTCCTCTTAGCCATAGACTTCTATTATATTCGGTGGGTTTTGTGCACTTTCTAAATTTTGGTGAGTTTTGGTGAGCTTTCAAAAAGTGCACCATGCCTGCAGGATATAATAGAAGTCTATGGCAAAGCGCACCTAACCCAGGAAAGATGCAGATGCACTGCACTGCTCCCACAGTGCAGGTAAACCGCAGCACATCAGTGTGAAAGTCGCCTCAAAGGGGGCTCAGAACAGTAAGGGTTAATTTACCTTTGCAGTTTAGGGGGTGGTAATGCCCCATAGTTAGGATGTGTTTTTACCACCCCCTCCCCAACCGCTGCAGTGGTCAGGAGTGTACAAATGTCTCAGCGGCAGCATGAGTTATACGCCCTGTCATGGCTGGGGGTGTAGCACCTGCCAAGCATGACCCATTCAAGTGAATAAGGCCGCTCTGCAAGTGCCCTGCAACCTTGTGCTTTAACCCCTCGGACCCCGCTGGAACATGCAGTTGCAGGGCACTTGTAGAGTGGCCCCATTTACTTGAATGGGTTGCCATTGGCAGGCGGTAGCCCCCACCAAAAGCAACAGGAGGCTTAATAGCTGTTGCAGCATGTGTACACCTTTGACTGCTACCTCAGCAGGGTTTTACCACACCCCAACTTTATACATGAATGAGCCTAAGGGTGGGTGCCGCTGCCTAATGCAACTAAGGGCTTATTCACAAGTGCAGAAGGCTCTGCTGCTTCTCTGAAAAGTGATCCGAGTGTGTTTGACAGGTGGTGAGGAGGGAATAGGATTGCTGTGCAATGCACGTGATTGCGACACAGTAGTACGGCAATTAAAGGTTTAAATAAGTTGTGTGGAGGCGACACTGTGCCTGGTGATCTTTGACTTCTCCCATGTTGTTCAGGTAGATCTCCACCTCTTTAAGGCTGCCCACCCCGGAATAGAGTATATAGTGACACTGAACTACTCTGACGACTGTCAAGCATCTGTGGTAGTGAGCCCTTGTAGATCGAACTTGGGGTTCCCCAGGGCATGAATTCTAAGCCTCAGCCTTAGGCCTCATTCACACGAGGCGGACTCGGTTTCCATGGAGCCCGCCTCGGTCCGCCGGCTCAGCAGGAGATCTCTCCGTTGATCTCCGCTGAGCCGGCGGATGACAGGTCCCTCTCTGCTCACTGCATGTCCGTTTTCGTCAGATCTCACCCGATCCGATAGCAACGGATCCGGACGTAGGGCCATCCGTCTGCTTTTAGCGGATCGGACGGGGTCAGATGTCAGCGGACATGTCTCCGCTGACATCCGTTGCTCCATAGGCTAACATGGAGCGCCCGTTCAGGTCCGCCGTCAAAACTGACAGGCGAACCTGAACGGTCCGATCGTGTGAAAGGGGCCTTAAGGTTGCCACCTCATCCCTTTGAATTTAACACATTAATTACACAGGTTCTGAGGCTGATTTAATGCAGAAAAGGCACCAAGAGAGTTTAATTACCACCTTAACCACTTAAGGACAGAGCCTCTTTCTGAGATTTGTTGTTTACAAGTTAAAAACAGTTTTTTTTTTTTTTAGAATATTACTTAGAACCCCCAAACATACATTTTTTTCGAATACCCTAGAGAATAAAATGGTGGTCGTACAAAGTATGAACTGAACAGTGATCTGTCATCTCCCCCAGTCAGTCCCCTTTTTATAGCATTGATCGCTGTATTAATGCCAATGGTCCCAAAAATTGTCCAATGTGTCCGCCTTAATGTCGCAGTCATGATAAAAATCGCAGATCGCCGCCATTACTAGTTGAAAAAAAAAAATCATAAAAATGCTATAAATCTACCCCTATATTGTAGACGCTATAACTTTTGCGCAAACCAATCAATATATGCTTATTGCGATTTTTTTTACCAAAAATATGTAGAATACATACCGGCCTAAAATGAGGAAAAAAAAAATTTTTTATACATTTTTGGGAATATTTATTATAGCAAAAAGTAAAAAATAATGTGTTTTTTTTCAAAATTGACGCTGTACTTTTTTTTTTTAGCGCAAAAACTAAAACCCACAGAGGTGATAAAATACCACCAAAAGAAAGTACTACATTTCCCATGATGCTCAACTACACTGCAGTGGGCATGAATATCATGGTAAATGTAGTTCCAAAACATCTGGGGGTGCCAAGGTTCGCCATCACTGCTATAGATAGATCATATCTATAGGTAGATGATGAGAAGGAAGGGATTTAATAGACAGACTGGGGTAAAGCTATTTCCAGTGCTGGCATGGAGGGAGAGAGAGAGAGAGAGAGAGAGAGAGAGAAAGAGAGAGGGGGTGGGGGAGGGAGAGAGAGGGGGGCAGGGAGAGAGAGATAGGAGGGGGGTGATTAGAGGGCAGGGGGAGAGAGAGGGGGCGCAGGGGGAGAGAGACGGGTCAGGGTTTGGTCACAATTCTCACTCACTTGGATGGTCCTTGGGGGCTCTCATTCAGCAGCATCTCTCAATGTGGCTGTTAGCTTTTTTTAATCTTCCCGCCCCCACATCCCCTTCACAGACACAGCAGCACACAGGCAGGGAGAGAGGGGCGGGAGAAGGGATGTGTGTAAGAGAGCTCAGGCATGCTGGAGGGGAGGGAGCAGAGTGGGAATCCTCTCCTTCCAGGACAGCCGCATCACTCAAGCCGCCTGTCACCGCACAATGAGACTAGGGATGGTCAGGAGGATGGAGCGGCCATCAAATGAGGGGGAGGAGAGGAGCAGGTGGATGAAACCACTGGTGTTCCGGAGGGGGTGTGGCACTCATTTCTGCACCCCTCAAGTGCTCCAGCTACCCCTGCACATTACACCACTGGCTGGGAGTCAGGAACCAGTGTAGCTGGCGGCCCCAGCGGGAGTTGTGACTAGTGTAGGGGGCAGAAAAGAACAAAGAGGAGGTGCCAATTTGGGGCCCGGGCGTCCAGATAGATAGGGGGCCCCTCAGGACGCCGGGGCCCCTTACATCTGTATGAGCTGTCCCCCCCTGATGGTGGCCCTGTATGGGTCCACTACCATATGGACGGTTTGATTTGATTGGAAATAAAGATTGGTTCATCGACATCGACACTCCATTCCACTGCCTCAGAAAATAATTCTGATGTGCTCATGTGCCACTGGGCCCACTGAACCATTGGTATGGTTGCTGACATTGAGCTTAGAGCGCTGAGGCATGCTCTGGCTGGAATCAATACTGCTGCCAGTAATCTTTTCATTTCCTGGATTAGGAGAGTTGTCTTCTCTTGGGGAAGTTGTACTCTGTTTAATCGGGTGTCTAGCTCTGCTCCCAGGAAGATCATCTTCTGCGTGGGTTGAAGGTTGCTTTTTTCCCCAATTTATCAACCATCCAAAACTTTGTAGTGTGGCAATCAGTGTTTCCAGATGGAAAATGAGAGATTCCCGCCTGTCTGATAGGAGGAGGATGTTGTCCAGGTAGTGATGGACTTTTAGACCCCTCTCTCTCTCAGGAGGGATATCATTGGTAACAGGACCTTTGTGAAAGTCCTGGGGGCAGTGGAAATTCCTAAGGGTAGACTCTGGAACTGAAAGTGTTGATGTTTTACTGAGAATTGGAGGAATCTTTGGAATGTAGCGTGTATGGGGACATGAAGATATGCGTCAGATAATTCGACAGATAGCATCCAGTCTTCCAGATTTATCGCGCAAAGGGTTGATTGAAGACTTTCCATCTTGAAAGACTCAACCATGATTTTCTGCTCCCTGTTCTGCTCCCTCCAGAATCAGTTTTATCAATGTTAGACGTCCAGCTGGGGATGGCTCTTCCTACAGCTGCTAAAGCGATAGCTGGCCTACAAGCTCCGCCTGCTGCCGCATAGGCTCTTTTTACATCAAGGTCGATTTTCCGGTCTAACACATCTCCGAATGTCACTGCATCCTTGAGAGGTAGTGTTACATGCCTGGCCAAATGCATTAGTGATGCGTCTACCACTGGAGCTGACACTAACAGATTTACGTTAGGCTCTTTTAGTGGGTAGAGTTTTGTCAGTCTGTTGAGACTGTTTTTTTTTTTCTCTGGCTTCTACCACTCATCTTTGATCAGTTTCTCCAATTCATCAATGAATGGGAATTTGTTTGGGATACTTCTTCAGGTTTGGAAAATATTTTTTTGTTTTCCATGGGGCTTCTTTAGGCTCCTCCTATCCGATTGCTTCCTTCGCGGATTTAACAAACAGCTCTATCAAGGTAAAGTCAAATGCTGTTGAGGACTCTAATTCTTCACTATCAGATGAGCCCTCTGCTGTTTTTGATCTGCTAGGGGTAATCGCTGAGGTAGTCTGAGCAGGCGTATCTGTTTCAGGTGTTGATATTTGTTGTATCGATTCTCTTAACGATTCTCTAATGATGTCAGTCACCTCTCTGGCATCTGTCTCTTTTTCTCTAGTAGCTTAATCGAAGCACGAACGACAGGCCAATTTGTGTGTAAGAGCTATGGTGCCACAGACCCAGCAAGCATTTGCGGTCGGGCGGGAGTGATGGTTGGCCGAAGATGTTCTGTGGGAAGAGGACCTTCTGTGGTATGAGTGACGGTGTCGAGAGGGTGACCTAGAGGGACTTCGTCTGCGACCTGAGCAGCTTCTCTGAGTTGAGTGACTTCTTTGGTGCCCAGAGCGGCTTCTTCGGTTATCTGAGCTACTTCCTTTGTGTCCTGAGCTGCTTCTTCTGCATCTTGAGTCTGATGATCTTATGGACCTTATAGGGCTGTCCAATAAGGCAGCATTAGTGGCAAGGCTCTCTTTTTCTCAGTCTTCACTACTTACTAATTTCAGTGGTCTCCATGAGGAGTGAACAGAGGCTTCCACCTAGAGTATGCAGTAGGAGTTAGAGAAAATACATAGCGAAGCAAACCAGTCACCCATAGTAGAGACTAAGTTAGGCTTACCTTAGTGGAGGAGTAAGGATTGAGAGGTTAGCAGCAATCCAATATGAATCCTTGTTGTCTTGCAGTGACAGGAGATAGAGGAAGAGCTGGAGGTTTTAAATTTACCGCCCTTGCGACGGAAAGACGTCACGACCGCGCATGCGTGATAGCGCGCCGAGGAGCCCATTGCCATGATGGATGCTGGCAAAACAAGCTCCTGGTGGCGTCACTTATGCTCACATTTACGTAGAAGCGATCTGACGCTCAGGGGCCATCTTGGGGATGTCAGGATGGCTGTATGGGACTACAGATCCCAGAGAATCCCTGCAAGTGTTAGAAAGGTAAAAAACTGATACCACTGCATGTAATCTAAGCCTATTTAAAGTTGTTGTACACCCTGTACAACTACTTTTACCTACAGGTAAGCCTATATTAAGACTTACTTATAAGTGCTAGAAATATATCCTAAACCTCCATGGTTTAGGAGATATTTACAATAAAGCTGTGCGCCAATGTCTACGACGCATGCGCACTTTAGAAAGGGCAGATTGTGCCATTTCTAAAGTGGTCATGCCGTGACTGGCAGTTCCCGCACGCATGAGCGGGAGTGACATCACGCGACTCCGGACAGTCACAGAGCCGGAGTTCGTGGCCCTGGAGGGAAGAGGGGTGAAGATGGACACTGGCGGCTAGTGGGGACAGCAGGGACATCGCAGGCTTAGTTTCAGGTAACTGACACATAATGGGCTACTATGCTATGCCCATTATGCTTTACTTTTGCAGGGAAATAAAGAGCAAGTAAAGCCCATCAGGGTTTACATCCTCTTTAAGGCTTGTAAAGTACCAGGCAACACACCCCTGGGACCATCAGAGTGGGGTTCCTTCCATCTAGCTCATTTAGAGGCTGTAAAGGCAAGGACTTCCATCCAAGAGAGGCTTGAACCTGGCTGGGGCGAGATCGGTAAGGGGTGCTGAGTGTTCCATCCAGTCCCGGACAGGTGAGGAAAAAAAGGAGAATACTGAGGTGGGTCCTCCCTTTACAATATATAGCTATTCAGTCCTATCAGGTTGTGATGGGCGGAGTCACAACCCAAATGTATGCTGCCATGATGCGACAGGAAACGTGTATTGAAAATACCTGGAATTTGCAAATTGCAACCTGCATAGGTGTGAACCAGGCCTCCTTATAGCACTCAACAGTACAACATAGCAGTGCGCAAGTACACACATTTTTAATTATCTTTTTTTTTTGTTTTTTTACCACTCACTGTCACTAGTCAGTATCCCTACCACACCAGTCAAATGGTCATAGTTGCTGTAGTGCACTGGTGACAGTATCTAAAAAACAAAAAACAAAATGGGGAAAAAACATTTTCCATTATTCTGAAACCATTTAACCCCTTACACATGGGGCAGGCTCTGTTTGAGTCCGCCTGCTCAGCAGAGAATCTGTCCGATGATCCCCGCTGAGCAGGCGGATGGCTGGTCCGTGTCTGCTCCACTTATGTAGAGCGGACAGAAACAGCCCACTCTCCTCTATGGGCGGTCGGATGTAAATCGACCGCCTGCCCGTTTACACCCAACTGACATCTGATGCGCCAGACAGATCCCCATCCGCCTGTTTTTAGCAGATCAGATGTTCGGTGGCTGTCAACAGACAACTCCATAGAGGAAACTGACAGGCGGACCCAATCGGTCCACCCATGTGAAAGGGTCCTTAGAATGAGCTTGTATTTAAACAAAAAAGTCCTTGTTATATGATTTTGTAGAACTTGTATAACCAACATTAGATAACAAAATAGAGACTAGAGTTATTTTGCTAATACAGTCAAGAAGTCTGTACTCCCAAATCCCTACAGAAATCACAAAACAATTTGCAGGTACTGTCGGGGACTGGAAAAATTTTATGACGGTGGCACAAAGTAAGAAGGTTGATGAAATGTTAGCAGAGAAATTGTGTGACATACCAATCTGAATTATCTGGGACATCAATGATAAAGCAGAAACCAAGACAAGGCCTGGGAGCCAAACAACTCGGCATTCAAGTAATTGAGCATCCTTTAAATGTATTAAGCTGGAAATCAATCTATAAGGAGGGGAATATGGAAAATTTCCAGTGAACAGCACCCATGATGGAATTGCATATAAACAAATTCCTTTTATTGTATGCACAGGTGACAGATCCAAATAAAATCTGAATATTGTACCAGTACTTAGAAAAATAACTACATTGTACAGTATTTGTTTACTGACATTCTTGTCCCAGTCACCTCATATTAGAACTGTGTGTACAAATCTACCCACGTGATGTGGACAATGTAATACCAAACACAATACATTTCACTGACTGAAACAAAGAAGAACTTGTTTCAGTCTTCCCGGTTTGTATACTGTCTTGTGCCAATTTCCTCCTGTGTCTGCTACACTTTCAATTAGAAAAATTCAGACATAATGAGCTATTGCAATATTGGAAACCTGGTCTAAGAAAAAGATAGGGCTGCCATTGATAATTTTTTTGCCTGGCGGTCATGCGGTATGCATGTTTTTTCTACTTTTCGAGTCAATTGCCTATACAGCAAGTATATAGATGAGGGGTACTTTCTTTAGCCACTTCTCACCCGGCCACTGCACATATATGGCCGGGTGGGTGCTCCCTTCTTTCTGTGTGGACGTTTAGGAACGTCCCTCAAAAGGAGGGGGATCGCGCGCGTGCCCTCGCAGCGGTGCGATCCCGATGCACTTGTGTCACCCTGACACGGCCCATCTCCGATCGGCAGGAGGGCTCTGTGATTGGCCCTCCTGATCACATAATGGCTGTGTCCAATCAGAGCCGACATGTGATGTAAACAGAGAGCTGGTTGCTAGGCGATCGGCTCTCCTCTCCTCACACGGAAGTTGTCAGTGAGGAGAGGAGAGCAGATCGCTGCAGCCAGCCGGTGATCAGTATGAGCTGTTTTTACAGCTTTTTACACACTGATCACCGGATCAGTGTCCCCACACAATGTAAACACACAGTGTCCCCTAAATAGTGTCCCCACATATGTAAAACTAAAATCATATGTCCCAATGATCATCTGCACACATATGTCAGTGATTATTGCGTACATATGTCCATGATCACACAAACCAATTATTATACACTTAATGGGATTATTTTTTTTACCAAAGACATGTAGCAGAATACATTTTGGCTTAAATTTCTGACAAAATTAAATTTTATTGCATTTATTTTAAAACAGAAAGTAGAAAATATTTTTTTTTCTCAAAATTTCCGCTCTTTTTTTCGCTTATCGCAAAAAAATAAAAAATTGAGTTGTGAATAAATACCACCAAAAGAAAGCTCTATTTGTGTGAACAAAATGATAAAAATTTCATTTGGGTACAGTGTTGCATGACAGCGCAATTCTTATTGAAAGTGCGAGAACGCTGAAAGCTGAAAATAGGCCAGGGAAGGAAGGGGGTGAAAGTGCCCGGTATTGTAGTGGTTAAGCGCTGAAGCCAGAGAGAATCAGACACCTAGAATTTCGGGAAAAGACAGCTGTGGTCTCTCACCAAAATAGGCTTCCTCTAAAACAGAACAAAATGTTTTTTTTTAACTTTTTTTTTTTTTTTTTAATGCAAAGATTCTGAAACTCTAAGTTACAAGCGGTGCATGCATGGTTGCAAAATGATGTGTCTTGTGTTTTTTTCAAAAGGTTACTCAGCTGCTGTGCAGGTTTAGCAGCAGGACCTGGAATTTATTGCAGTTGGCTGCACTGCTCAAAAGTCATGGGTTGTCAACTACACCTCCCTCTTGGTACAGGTATGTCGGTGGGCTGCTTTAAATGCATAAGGGGCATAGACCAGCAGTGCACATAAAAATGTGGTCCAGTGACAGATCATGCATGACAAAAAAATTTGTTTAGTTTAGATTTGTTAATCTAGTTATTTCGTTTTGTTAAATTCGGTTGATTAGTTCAATTTGTATTCGTGATGCATATTCGTTGTATGTCTTTTTCGAATTTTCTTCGAATTTACCGACTCCCCTCCTCCCACCAATTCGAAACGATAAATTTTGAATTGGTTGAATCAAACACTTCAAATTTTTTTGTTTTCGATTAGAATGTGAACAAACAAAAGAAAAATCTTCATCAAATGATAACAATAACTCTATAAATCACCTTTGGCTTAACAAAAACAGCATTATTTCGAAATAGTGCTCTAAAACACAGACTTTGATTTCAGAAATATGTTTACAGTTAGAATTCGACCGGAGTTTAATGTAAAGTTTGATTTGAATTTCAATCCGAATTATGGAAATATGAACAAATTTTGTTTAGTTATTCGGAGCATTCATAAATTTCGTTTATACTGTAAATCAGTTATAGCCGAATAACGAAAAATCAGTCCAAATATTTATTCGGAATGAACCGAACTGCACATGTCTAGTTCTGATCTGTGCATTAGTCCCGCACTGATGTACACTCTGAGATCTGTACAGATTGCTGCAGCTGTCCAGCAGTTGTAGATTTTAACAGGCTAGCTGCATGGGACATCTGTGCGAGTAGACGGCCCTTGACCTTACAGAACGGTATGCCCATGTGAGTGAATAACAGTGGCACTCCTCTTTTTTAATTGAATGATGGTCACTCAGCGTAAATCAGCCCACGCCTTTCCCCTACTTGTCCATGGGCTAGATACTGGTCTCAGAGGAGGTTCTTCGAACCCCCCTCTCCACTGAGGACATGCAGGATCGGTCCTCTGTTGGACCCGGAAACCCAGAATGGTTACTCACTCCGGGAGGCAATACATACCCGCCTAAACACACCTCTATTAGCCTAGGTAGCCTCTGTACCAGCCAGGTAGCTTATCCCCTTATGGGAAAGGTCAGTATTGCATGGGTAAGATGTTCACAACCTACTGCTGCTTGTATTAATCTGTGTAATGGATTCCTGCCTTCCAGTATGTTGATGAAGTTCATTGTGTGTATACTCATTATTTTTCATTTTTGTTTGTCATAAATAAAGATTACAGAAAAAAAAAATGAGCCCACTTCCCGTAAATTCAGGCAGTCCTGAACACACCCCTCAGTGAGGTATTATTGGCCTGGGCTTATAGTACAAGGTGTGAGGACAGCTAAAGCTGCTAGAAGGGAACCCCAGGATATCTGACCAGCCAGAGGACTTTCCCAAAAAGTATTGATACAGGGAATTAAAAAAAAAAAAGTTAGGCTTTAGGCTAGGTTCACACTGATGTGGTGCAAGTTGAATTTATTTTTCAGTGCGATTTGAAGGAGCAGCTGCTGTGCAAGTTGATGCGGTTCAGATGTGCATCTGATCAGTTTTTCATGAGATTTGAATGCAGCTACAATTTCTGTCCTGGTCTCTCCTCAGCAGGCAGGTCAGGAATACAGTAAAGACTTCCAGAAAACTGAAATCGTGTTATCTTAGGACAGATAAGTGTTTTGCATGCAGTTATCATTCATGTCTACGTAGCTAGAAATCACATCGCACTGCTCCAAACTTGCACAGGGCCCTTTTTAAAGCTGCATTCCAAATAGATATAAAAGAAACAAATTAAAGTGGTTGTAAACCTTATCTTTTTTTAGGAAAAAAAAAAAAAGAAGGTTGTTATATTTACCTGCTCTGAGCAATGGTTTTGCACAGAGTGGCCCCTTGCCTCCTTTTCTGGGATCCCCCACCAACTCTCTGCTTCTCCTCTTCAAGTGCACCCATAGTAAGCCGCTGCTATTGGAGGGGGGTATATCATACACATGCACTCCTGAGCCATGCTGTGTGCATCCATAGACACACACAGAGCGAGGCTCATCACTGCACCCCGCTTGAAGGATTTGATTGATAGCAGCAGGCGCCTTTGTGCATACAGTAAAGTGCTGGGGCTGGGGGGGGGCGGCTATTGAAAGGTTCTTTACCTCAAAGCAGAGAATACATTCAAGTATATATAAAAAAAAAAACACAACAAACAAAAAAAAAAAAAAAAACACAACAAAAAAAAAAAAAAAAAACACAACAAAAAAAAAACACAACAAAAAAAACGCAAAAAAAAAAAAAAAAAAACAACTTTTTGCTTTAGAACCAGTTTAAAGTAGCTTTGTTTTCATAAATACATCATTAAATGTCATTTTTGTTTATTTTTTTATATGAAATCTGTGTAAGTACCTGAATTTGACTTAGAATTGCCATTTTTTTGTAATGAACTGTGCAGCAGAGCCCAGAGGGGAGGGATAACGAGAACAAGGAGCCAATGAGTATTCTTGCAGTGGTCACATGCTAACAAAGAACATGCTAATAGGAGGAAGGCCCAGAGAGATGCACTTCTTGGTATGCTGCTTCCCTTTTACTGTTTGGTCACAGGCTATGAGAGAGACAAGTGAGCTTTTTCTGCCCCACTTATATGTTGTTTTCCTGTGTTTTATTGAACTGCAGGAAGTGGTTATTGGTCTGTGCTATGCTGACATCCGTAGTAAGTGGTTGGGTCGGCTGCACTCAGAGGAGAGGGAAGAACATCTCCTCTCTCCTCTGTGACGAGTGAAGCAAGTAACAATGAGGATTTTGTCACTTCCAGTTTCAGTGATGCGTTTGTGGCCAGGGTAGCCTCCAGTTAAAATGATGTGTTTGATTGGCTGCCTTGAAGGGCAGAGAAGAAATCAGGAGACTAATCGATTCCTGATCTCACCACAACAAGTACCTATCACTGCCCAAGTCATCACAAGAAGTGTAGTTCACCCCTTCTGAGAGCTATAAATTTGAATGAAGAAAAAAAATCAAAAGTATCCCTGTCCCCATGCGTGCGCATGCAAACGCACATGTAGGTCCCACACAGCTTTGTAAACTGTGGTTGCACCACACGTGAGGTATCACCATGAACACCAGAGTGAGAGCAATAATTCTAGCACCAGAGCTCATGTTTTACCTCTAAGCTGGTAATTTTTAATTCTAACATGTTTGGCATCTATATACTCATAAACCTCATTATCTTTATATGTTAGCAAAAATTTGTGTATTATATTGCTTGTGTGCACTAAAATTAATTTAAGTATTTTTCCTGAAAATCAGCATTTGATAAACGGTTACACAAATATCACATGACAAACAATTGCAACACCCACCATTTTATTCTACAGGGCCTCTGCTTTCAGAAAACATATGTTTGGGGTTCTAAGTCATTTTCTAGCAAAAAAAAAAAAAAAAATATATATATATGTTTAACGTGTCACAAATTTTAAAAATAGCTTTGGGCAGCAAGTGGTTAAACTAACATTATATGATGATGGTCCTAATCAGGCAGGTTGCTGGCTTTTCCTTTCCAAGGTACTTTATACAAGTAGGAGAGAGTTCAGAACGGCGAACTGTTTTTTTTTTTTTTTCTCTGCAACTTAAACGTTCTGGTTTTCGGCTTGTCAAAGTGCATCGAAAACAGGGAATAAAGCCTCATACACACGATCGGATTGTTGGCCAACAAAGCGTCAGACTTTTATCTGAAGGGCGTGTGCTGTGAACTTGTTTTGCATACAAATGGGACACAATTGTCGGTCAACAAATACGAACGTAGTGACGCACTACAAGGCATTTCAGCTCTTGAGCGCCACCCTTCAGTCACCTTCTGCTAATATCGTGTTGGGTGAGCATTTATTCTGAGCATGCGTGTTTGTACTTTCAACTTGTGTGACGGACTTGTGTACAGGCGATAAGAAAATCTGACAGACCGCTGTCTGCCGAAAATTTACTAGCCTGCCATCCAACATTTGTTGAAAGAAACAACAATTGTCTGATGGAGCGTATTAGCAGTCAGATTTTAGGCCTAATCTGTGCTTCCCAAACATCACCTCCTGTACCAGCGCTGAAGGATATTAATGACGGTTTTGACGTTTTTACCATTTCGCTTGATTTTTACTGTAAAAGTGTGAGTACCCTTTCATTTTGTGTAATAAAACTTTTTTAAAGCAATTTTACGCTATGGGCACTCCCTCTCTTTTTATATATGATATACCACGATCCTGAGCCCGCCAGCGATCGCTGTACAGTGGCGATAAAACTGTAACTGCCTACTACCCCCGCAGGGGTGAAGTGATCTGGTGAGTGGCTGCACTTTCAGAGCAAAGAGATATTATAAGTGAAGGATTATCACCACAGCACAAGAATATGACACAAGAGACTTACTAAAGAATTTTGAAGCACGTTTGCACTTTTATCTTGTCACTGTTGCCTTTTGGATTGCACCAGCACATTTGCACTTTATTTTGTTATTGTAATTTTCCTTAGGAACAGATTTCCTACACCCCTCCCCACCTCCCTATCTCACTCCCTTCTCCCTCCTCCCCCCCCCCCTTTCTTCCCTCCCTAGCAATATTACATATGTAAGCATTTAAGTTATGTCTATGTATCACCTATGATTGCACAATATTGCAACAGAATATTTAATTGACACATGCACGGTATACTTGGGAATTCATATTGTTAATTTGTATTTAATATTTGATATATGCACGGTGCACCTAAGAATTTATTTTAATCTAGTAACCTATATGGAGGTAGGAAACTAAATAGGAACAGCGCCAAACCCTTCTATCATTTCTAAACAATCTGTCATCACACAATTCCCGGACGAAAATCCGATTGTGTGTACGAGGCTTAAGATTATAAAAAAAAACGGAATGCTCCGCTTAACAGCTAATTGTCCTCTTGTAAGTTCAGTTCTACTTTAATGGAGATCACAGACTTGTTTTTGCACAGCTTGCTGCTCACATGATTATAATACATAATTCAGTAGACAGTTCAGGCCTCATTGAGAAATGCCTTGTAAAACTGTGTGTTTAAGGTACTTTTTATGTGCTTTAAATAATGAATGATCTGAATGATGCAAAAGTTTAGTAAAAGCAGAATATAAAGTGCTTAAACTGGTCCTGCACTCAAATGTAAAGATTTGCTAAATTATAGGAAACATCTAGAGATATTAATTGTGCCTAAGGCAGGCCATAGAGTGCACCACAGGCTGCAGGATAGAAAGTCGCACGATTCCCCCATCAACACAGACAGTGCTAACAGGGGAATCAGTCCTGCCGAGCAATTGTCTGCTGCTGGCAGGAGGGGTCGGGGAAAGCAGTCCCCGCCGGGAGACAGTCATTATTGCTAGACGCTATAGCAGCCACTAAGCAATAATCGCAAGTGAATCCGACAGGCTGGTTGTTCAAGTTGATCAACTTGGTACATTCACACTACATGCAGTCCAGTGCATTTTTTTTTCTGCATCAAAAATGCATGGAAAGTAGGTTATATGGTTTTCAATAGCATAGTTCACACCAGTGCTTGCAGTCCCAGAAAAAAAAAAAAGTAGAACATGCTGCAGTTTACCTGTACTGGAACACACCATGTTCTTATTGAAGGTTAAGAGGGAGGGGGAGCAGGAAATGCTCTGGACTGCATCAAAAACGCACTGGAAAGCGTAAAAAAAAAAAAGTCTCAAAAACGTGCATGCAGAAAAAGCATCTATGTGTGAACTGGCCCTTAGTGATTCTTGTTCTCCTTGCTGAAGAGAAAACTGTACCTGAGTACATGGAATACAGACAGCCGTTACACAGACGGCGTGGAACAAAGCATGGCGACTCAGTAAGGCCCCTTTCACACAGGAGGACCGATCAGGCCCACCTGTCAGTTATTAGCAGATCTTATGGGCATCCAGTGTAAATAGACAGGCAGTCCGTTTACATCCGACTGCCCATAGAGGACAGCGGCTCTGTGTGTCCACTCTGCATAAGTGGAGCGCACACAGACAAGCCAGCCCCCTGCTCTGTGGGGATCACCGGACAGATTCCCCGCTGAGCTGGCAGAGTCTGCCGCCTTACATGAAAGGGGCATAATGGGGAAAAGATTAGCTTCTGAGAGCCCACAGGCTGTTTTGGTGTCTAGCTTTTGCCTTTTTTTGGAGGGGCACAGCTTCCACGGTATAGGTCCTCTCTAAAGGGCCACTGTAATAGGGCGTACACACGGTCGGACTTTGTTCGGACATTCCGACAACAAAATCCTAGGATTTTTTCCGACGGATGTTGACTCAAACTTGTTTTGCATACACATGGTCACACAAAGTTGTTGGAAAATCTGATCGTTCTAAACGCGGTGACGTAAAACACGTACGTCGGGACTATAAACGGGGCAGTGGCCAATAGCTTTCATCTCTTTATTTATTGTGAGCATGCGTGGCACTTTGTCCATCGGATTTGTGTACACACGATCGGAATTTTCGACAACGGATTTTGTTGTCGGAAAATTTTATCTCCTGCTCTCCAACTTTGTGTGTCGGAAAATCCGAGGGAAAATGTCCGATGGAGCCCACACATGGTCAGAATTTCCGACAACACGCTCCGATCGGACATTTTCCATCGGAAAATCCGACCGTGTGTACGGGGCATAAGAGTCCTAATCCCAAAACATATTAAATTGCAGCTTATCAATCATTTAGATGTGGTGGCTGTATCAGTTTTTGCTTCTCTTTTCAACTCATAATCTGGCCAGTAACACGTAACTCTGGAGGAATGTGCACAGGAGGCAAAGTATTGCACAGCATTGTCAGTCTGGGGGAGGGTAGTGTTAAATGTATTAGCAGATACAATTACACTAAAAAAATTTAAGTCAAACTCCAGCTCACACTTTATCCCAAAAGGAAAAAACTGTTGTAACTGATTATAAAGGTTTTGCATGAATAAAAGCTGACTATTTTAATCACCCCTGTCAGAGTTAAGTGGTTTGTCTCATCCGTGTAAAGTGATACATACTGCTTGAGAAAAAAAAAAAAACAACAGACGTGCAGGCTGGATCACCAGATCAAAATACAAGAAAGCCTAAAAAAGGAAACTAATACAGCAATTACATCTAAGAATTGGTAAGCTGCAATATAATTTTTGCTTTTGGGTTTAAGGTTTAATTCAGACTTGTACAACTTCAAAGTTGCGCCAACTTTGGAGTGCAACTTTGGATGGGGGCAACTTGGATACGACTTTGGCTTTGACCAGTAACAATGGACAACTGTTGCATTGTATAACATTCAGGTACAACTTTCATGCAACGTTTGAGGGTTAACATTGGAGTCTATGGCCCTCAAGTCAGACCAAAGTAGTACATGAACTACTTTGAAGTCGCACATATATGGATGGTTATCATTGGAAAAGGACTTGTCATGAGACTTTGATGTCCAAAGTTGCATGATATGTCTCACAAGTGTGAATGGAGCCTTATACGGTTTTAACTTTGAGATAGGAATAAATAAATGTGTGACTGTACTTGGAACATTATGTTTCAAAAAGATAAAATGAAATAGCCTATTAAAAGATAAAGCCAGCTTTTGCTGAAATATTTTTCAGTTCAGAGACTCTCCCTCTCATCCAGTACTTTTTTTTTCTGCTCCTAGATGGCCTGCATAATTCAGCGCACTTCCTCTGAGCCCTGATCTGTCCAAGTCTGTGACCATTCAGGGACAGAAGCACAGTTATGAGCTCATCTCTCTGCATTCTCTTCCTATCAGCATGCCTCTTGCCAGCACAAACTGAGTGGCACCTTGTGCGGCTTCTTCCTTTCACACTTCGGCCCTGCTTTACAGGGACAACAATATGCTATCAGGTAAAATTCAGGTACATACACTGCTTGTATTTAATAAACAGATTTATTGATGGATTAAGTATTACAGAGCTGCATATGTTCTTTAACCACTTAAGGACCGAGCCTCTTTTTGAGATTTGTTGTTTACAAGTTAAAAACTGTTTTCTTTTGCTAGAAAATTACTTAGAAAAACAAACATTATACATTTTTTTCTAACACCAGAATATAATGGCGGTCGTTGCAATACTCTGTCACACCGTATTTGCGCAGTGGTCTTACAAGAATACTTTTTTTTGGAAAAAATACACTTTTTTGAATTAAAAAATAAGACAACAGTAAAGTTAGCCCAATTTTTTTTTATATTGGGAATGATAATGTTACGCCGAGTAAATTGATACCCAACATGTCACGCTTCAAAATTGCACCCGCTCATGGAATGGCAACAAACTTTTACCCTTAAAAATCTCCATAGGCGACATTTAAAAAAAATTCTACAGGTTGCATGTTTTGAGTTACAGAGGAGGTCTAGGGCTAGAATTAATGCTCTTGCTCTACCGATTGCTGAGATACCTCACATGTGTGGTTTGAACACTGTTTTCATATGCGGGCACTACTCATGTATGCGTTCGCGTCTGCAAGCAAGCTTGGCGGGACGGGGAACATTTACATTTTTTTTTCTTATTTATTTTACCTTTGATTTTTACACTTTTTTTTTTTTAAAGTGCACTTTTATTCCTATTAAAAGGAGTGTAGACATCCCTGTAATGTAAAAAGCATGACAGGACCTCCTAAATATGAGATAAAATATGAGGTAGTGAGATCCGGGGTCAAAATGACCTCGGATCTCATTTACACAAAAAAAAAAAAATAAAAAGGCCCTTTAGGAGCTGAAGAGTAAGACTAGGCATGCTCAGAAATAAAAGAACATATACAAAACAATTCAACACATTACGTCACTTCTGACGTTGATGTTTTGACGTCGCTCCCGCCCTGCAATGTTATGGAGACGGGTGGGGGCCAGCTTCCCCTCACTCGTATCTATACCCAGCAAGGGGAAACATCCAATCGCTTCCGCCACTGCTGACGGATCCGGTAAGCGGCAGAGGGCACCGGATCGCGGCGGGAGGGGGGGATAAAAGTGATAAGAGACCACTCTTATTGGAAAGCGGACCAAACCCGGCCAAAGAAGAGGATACCAGGGCTATGGCAGCTAGATGCTGCCATAATAACGATATTCCTCTTCAAAGTTGGGACGTATATCGGCGTGCGGCGGTCCATAAGTGGTTAATAGCTGCTTACAGTTCAGCTTTAAGCTTAGGAGAGCTAATACAAAGGGTTTAGTAGTGCATTGAAAGTCCTGCTGTACATGCTGACACTTTATAAATAAAAACTAGGATAATCGTCTCCTGAAACACTTTCTCCAGCTCTTGGCCAAGCACTGATCCAACAGGGAATATTCCACCTCCAGAAGGTCAGTGTTTGTTGTAACATGATACATAAACTAATCCAGTGACAAACCTCTATTCTATAGGCTGTAAACATTAGTGGCAGATGGAAAAATACCATTAGGCTTATTAATCAGAGACCAGTTTAATACTTGATTGCCTCAGAACAGAGCAGCGTTAACTAGAGCTGACAAGGCATGTGGGCTTGTTCTGCAGCGAGTGCCAATTTTCAGGCCCATTTACTTGCCTGGGTAAATTCTGTGTGTAATAGCAGACAATGTGAGCACAGCTAAGCCTATTTCTTGCCTACAGGTGGATAAAGGGAATGGTTAGTAAAGAAAATTACAAACACAAAATGAAACCAAAAGAGAATTTTTGCTTTCCCGTGTTTGTATTTTTTGACTCATCATTCACATTAGACATCGCTTCCTATAACTACAAAGGTATATTTGAAAAACAAGGGTATCTACGTTCAGCACAACACTAGCTATCCCAGACTGTGTAGTTCAAGTCTAAAGCAGTGGTTTTCAACCTTCCTAGTGGCGTGACCTCTTGATAAAATTTCCCACGTTGTGAGGACCCCTAACAGTAAAATTATTTTCGTTGGTCCTTTGCTGTAATTTTGTGACTGTTATGAATCGAAATATAAATATCTGATATGCAGGATGTATTTTCATTCTTATAAATTGAACATCTTAAAGCATAGCGATTAATCACAAAAACAATCTGTAATATATAGTGCAAAATATTTATTTATAATGAACATATAAGTTACAAATGAATAAAATATTTACGACTTGCGTTTATTTTTTATTCATTGTGTATTGAACTGTATTCACCGTATTGTATAATCATGTGAAAACAAAGCGTAACAATGGTAACAATCTTAGACAGCCTTGATAAAATAACAGTAAAAACGACATTGCTACAAATTGTTGCGAAACCATGCATCAAAAAACTAAAGCATCAGTGCGAACGCTGAGGTCGCTTCTTTCTCACCAGATCAGAAATTCTCGTGGTAGTCTTTGCAAGAGCACAACGAAGATCATCTTCGGCAACAAGTCTACTTCTGTATTTAGACTTGATAACCAACAAGCTTGTTTCACAAAGATATGTTGTTGGAAATGGAAGAAGAAGACGCAACACAATCTCAGACTGAACAGGATATGACTGCAAACACTTGATCCAAAATTTATTAACAGACGTGGAAGAGAAATCATTTTTTGCTGCATCGCTGGTAATGAGATCAATGAACTCCTCTTCTGCATTCTCAGTAACATCTTTAACTTTGACTGTGAATGGACTTCTAGCAAGCGCAAAAGGGGTGTCAGGAAAATTTGGAAAGTACGATGAAATTTCGTCCGCAAGCATTTGCAAGTGTTCTTTGACAGAACGTATTGCTTTAATCCTTTTGTCAAGTTCAATGTCATTTTCCTCAAAGAAAGCAGATAAGTTGGGCAACATGTAAATTCTATTTTCATCCAATTTTTGTTGCCAAAGTTGAAACTTCATTTGGAATGATAGGATCTTTTCAGACAAATCAAGGCATGTTGCATTTTGTCCTTGAAGTGATAAATTTAACTCGTTTAAGATTGCAAAGATGTCAACCAAGTAAGCCATTTTCTGCGGTTCATTTTCATCGCTGAACAGTGCTTCAAACTGTGCTTTTGCTTTCTGATTAAAAAAACGTTTTTAGTTCATTACGAAGTACAAAAACAGGTTTTAAAACTTTTCCTCGACAACCATCTCACTTCAGTGTGAAATAACAGAAGCTTCCAATTCATTACAAAGTTACGAAAAAAGAGTCGACTGTTTAAAGCACTCGCTTTTACAAAATTGACAGCACTTATGACGCTTTTCATTACTTCTTTTAACTCTTGTGGCAGCGTCTTCGTTGCTAACATTTGTCGATGAATCATACAGTGAGTTCCAATGGCTTTTGGTGATTCATTCAATACCAAACGTTGAAATCCAGACCGACATCCTAGCATAGCTGGAGCTTTTTCCAAGAGATCTCGTGTTTTTCCAGAAATGAACCAAAAATTGTGTCAAATACATCACGTGCAGTAGTTGCTGTTTCAAGAGGTTTGCAAAAAAAAAAAATTAAAAAGGAGAGCATAGTGTGACTTTGTGTGAAGTTTTCAAAAAAGAAACTCATCTTTAAAGTCGCCATCATGAATATACCTCATGTAAAACCAGTAAATGTGAACAGTTTGCAACATCTGTAGATTCATCAAGCTGGATGCTAAATGTTCCAAGTGGAGCAGATTTCATTTCCTGGATTACCTGATCAATAATATCAGCAGACATGTCATCTATTCTCCTGCTGACAGTGCCATTAGATAAGGAAATTGCACTCAATTTCGTAACAAATTCAGCTCCAATCATAACTCGAACAATGTCTGACTGCTGGCAACAGCAAATCCTCGGCAATAGTGTGAGATTTCTTAGCTCTGGCAATTCTGAGAGCCACCAAATATGAAGCTTCAATGGCTGCTAGGTTTTGCTTGTGGTACTTGCCACCAGTATCAAGTCTGCTTTTCTTGACATCAGCTTTGTTTTTTTAAATATTGTATATCCTTGCCAGCAAAGCTCGGATGCTTGGTATCAAAATGACGTTTCAGTTTGTTGGGCTTCATAGATTCGGCTGATAGAACTTTATTACAAATAATGCATTGCGGTTTCTCAATTCCTGCTGCAATTATTGAAGTAAAACCATACATGAAGAAATAGTCATTGTAGCTTCTCTTCTTAAGGTTCTCTCTATGATCCATTATCATGGGATCACCTCATATGACTTCCAGTCAGGATAACACAACCACTTTGCACACGTCATATTGCTATATGGCAGGCAGGAAGTGGTTAAATATAACAGATTGAAGTTGAGTTCCTTTCAAGGGTGTCACAGGTATTACATCAAAAGCATTAGAAAATTCCATCAGAAGGAAAAAAGTAAGCTAGTGACTATTGGTTCATTTTGCAAGAGCAGTAATAAGGAGATCAATCTAACAGACATATTCAAACTAGAAGAGATCATGTGTATATAAGTATTACACAATATTAAAAGAAAGGTAGAAAACAAAAAATAGAAGTAGATAGAAGAGTGAAAAAAAAAAGGGGGGAGGGGTTTACAAGCGGTGATCCGATCCCAAATGAACAGAAATTATAGTCAAGGCAAATAGAGTAAAATTACCAAGGCAATAATAGTGTGTCAAAGTCTGGAGGTAAACAATACTTAACCCAATGAAGCCAGAGTTTCTCAAATTGACCAATTCGATCTCTTTCGATTGCTTCCATTTTACCATATATAGGAGCTTTATTAGTTCTGGGTATGGCTTCAGCTAGAATTAAAAAGATGGCGTTTTCCATGCCTTAGCAATGGTTTGTTTTGTGGATGTTGGGAACTGTAAAATAAGGCGAAATTGATTCTGTGTGATCCCATCAGGTTTAATAGGGCTGTAGCAGTATTGGGCTGTATAGGTGTATCAAAGATTTTGGAGACTCAGTTTCATATTTAGTGGGATTGCCCAAAAATTCTGGAAGGCAGTGTTTGACTTGGCCTCGAGTACCAGACTTTGAACAGCCGCGAAAACAAGCTCCAGGGTAATTAAAAGCATATTTTGATATTCTAGTGGGCACCAAATACCAACAGGTTAGCACCTTAAAGTTAATTTCCACAGCAACAACATTAGAAGCAGACATAGTGGCAGACCATATGCTGAGACAATTCAGAAGCATTAAATGAGCGACTAAGGCAGGGGTAGGCAACCTCGGCCCTCCAGCTGTTTTGAAACTACAAGTTCCATGAGACATTGCAAGACCCTGACAATTACAGGCCCGACTCCTAGAGGCAGAGGCATGATGGGATTTGTAGTTTAACCACAGCTGGAGGGCCTAGGTTACCTACCCTGGATTAAGGTCTAGTTCCCATTTGGAGACATATGAGGGGGGGACCAGTGTTAGTACTAGCTAAAATGTGCTTATAGAGAAAGGAAACAAGTCCTCTAGCATGGGGTCAGAAATACATATGCGTCCAAAAGGCGACATCTGGGATATTTGGGAGTTGGAATTGATAAGGTTGGAAAAAAAATGATTTGCAAATATTGGAAAAGTTCCGATTGAGGAAGTCCAAACTTACCACACAAAGTAGAAAGACACAATCTGGAGTAGGCAGATACCAAATTATATAAAAATGGGATAAATTTGCTGTATTCCATGCTTTGAAAGAATTAGAAGTGATCTAGGCAGGGTAAAAAGTGGGATTTTTAACAAAAGAAAGGAGTGGTAAATGAGGAGTGAAGGCCAAGAGAAGTTTTGAATCTTAAATATAATGGGTAGTCTTGCGAGCAACTAGAGTACAATCAGAGTTATATATGCAAGCAGCAAGTAACACTCCCAATATAGATGTACAAATTAACTCAAAACAAATAATGCTGCGCTAGTGATAATAAATGTATCCAACAACTTAGGATATCAATTCTCCTGTGCAAATAGGAGTGCCAATAACATGAATATACAATAATATAATACATTCATGTGTATTTCGTCTTGTGATAATATACTGTAAATCCTGTGCTTGAGTGCAATCAAATATTTAATTGAATGAAAATGTCAGAAAAAAGTAATTTGGGTCTTCACAAATCCTCAAAAATGTATGCTTTGTATCTATTCACCTCAGTGCTCCCCCATAAAAAATACACTCACCTCACATAATGTTCTATGCACATTTTTTAATAAATTGAATATTGTTTAAAAACGATATAAGCACTATTTGGAGCTCTTTTTCTCTCATATATATCTAGTCATAATGGAGGCACATCAATGGCGCACCAAGGAGGAAAGAATAATCTGTTAGTCCGGGGTGACTAAAAAGTTTGAGGTCACACTTTGTGAGGTGAGTGCACAACCACTTTCGGACCTGCTCACGACGATATACGTCGGCACTTAGAAGAGGATTATCGTTATGGCAGCAGCTAGCTGCCATAACCCCGGTATCTTCTTCAGAGAGCAGTCCAATTTCAGATAAAAGTGGTCTCTGTGGTGGATTTGATGCAAAATCACTTTTATCGGTGGTGGGAGAGGGCCCCCCTCCTGCCGCGCTCCGGCAGTGGCTGAGGCGATCAGATCCTTCTCCGTTAGGTATGGAGCTGAGTGAGGGGAAGATGTCCCCCACCCAGTTCCATACCATTGCAGGGCAGAAGTGACGTCAAAACGTCACTTCCACCCATAGCTCTTAAAGAGGGACTTTTTTTTCAAATTACTTTTTTTATTGCATTTTAGTGTAAATATGAGATCTGAGGTCTTTTTGACCCCAGATCTCATATTTAAGAGGTCCTGTCATGCTTTTTTTCTATTACAAGGGTTGTATACATTCCTTATAATAGGAATAAAAGTGACAATTTTTTTTTTTTTTAAAGAACTTAAACTTCCGCAGCATTGTGGGAGACAGAGTGGATTTAGAGGTTCAAGATTTCGTTTTACCCAGGGCCCAGATAAAAGGAGATAATTCTGCACTGTATAAGCCATAAAACATGAGATGGAACTGGGATGGGCAAGACTCTAAAAATATATAAAAACTTGGGCAATATAGCCAACTTAACATTCATTTTGCCTATCCAGGATAGAGGGATAGAGGACCATTGTTATAATAATTCAGTAACCTGTTTCAGTAATTGAGGGAAGTTAGTGGCGTATAAGTCAGTTATCTTAGGAGTGAGTTGTATTCCTAGGTATGGAAGTCTATGAGGTGTCCAAGAGAAGGGAAGTGAATCTTTAGCAAGCTGAAGGTCTGAAGGAGGCAAGGAAATGTTGAGTGCAGTCGATTTTTGATAGTTAACTGTTAAGCCCGAAATGTGTGCAAAACAGTTTAGGATAGAGAGATTAGGTGCTGTGATATGGGGAGATGACAAGAAGAGTAAGATGTCATCTGCAAAAAGACATACTTTATGACATCCAGCTAATTCAATACCTTTTATGTTTGGATCAGATCTAATTAAATGGGCCAATGGTTCAATAAGCAGTGCAAATAGGAGGGGGGGGGGGGAGAGAGGACATCCTTGACGGGTATATAAAAAAAACCCAAGAGGGTAAAACCTGCGCTCAGAAACCAAAAACGAAAAAGTGAAAGAAAAAAAACAAACAAAAGCTGCTAGCACTCTAGAGTTCAGTATCCAACTCCAAACGTACAGTATAAGCATATAGGGTGCAGCATATAAGATATATGGGAAATGCTTAGGATCATTTGTAAACAAGATCCTATAGTGAATATATAGTGAACAAAATATCAACCAATGAAATCAATATGAATTGCAAATACATGTGAAAAATACATGTGAAAGAGGAATCAGAAAAAAAAGTCCATGCAGGGGTATTCAATCCATAGATAAATACAAGAAGCACCCATCAGTGAGAGATGTGAGGAATAAACGTCAATAAATAATCCACCCTGAAGTGAGTATGTAGATCCTGCGTACCGGATGGCGATGACTGCTATTACGGCAGTCTCGCCCAGCATAGGGATTAAGGTCTCCCAAAACCCAAAGGACACAATACAGGAACAACGGCTTTAGCAGTGGGTCGTTTCCGGAAATATAAAACAAAATGCTCCCATAGTGTAAAAACGTATAACAGAGGATTTATTATATTAAAAAGAATTGCACTTACAATGTTGTAGATAACATGAGGCGTAAGGGATATCACAAAGCATATAATAAAACTAATGGGTCCAATCAATATGAATCAAATATTTGATTTAGTACAGGCCAGTCTGTAGTCACAGAACTGTACTAGATACAGAATACCTAAATACTAAGGTTTTTCAATACCCAATTGCAGGTGCCTTGCCCCCCCCCCCCCCCCCCTTCCTCCCCTCCAGGTCCAAGCATGTGGCCCCTTGCAATTCCGATGGACTGTGGATGCACCTGGAGAGCGCAGAGGGAACATGCATGGTCACTGGGATCTTTGAACTCAAATGTTTTTAACAAGCTGGTTTGTGTGATGCATCCTCACTTTATCATCTACTTAATTGTAAATATACCTCCATGTATATGGAGAGACTTTTTTTTTTTTGCACAATTTGAAATGTTGCAATAATGTTCTGTATATTGACAAAAGTCTTAAATTAAATTTTATTTTTTTGATACATTTCCCTAGAATCTAAATCCCCCTGAAGACCAGAATGGGCCGAAATGCATTGGGGTATTCATGTGGATATTAATGTTGTAAATGCAATTGGCAAACTATGTTCTCCCGGGGGCCTCTTTGCCATGAGTGATGTTCTATGTTTGTGAACATGAACCAGAGTTTGTATTTTATAATAAACCTATTGCATATTTGACTCTATCCTGAATTTCTGATCTACTCCATATTTTTATAATATTTAAACGTTTTGCTGCTTAAAAAACCCCCTGGGGAAACTTTCCAATTTTTTTCAGGAGCTTTACAGGCGCTGTTTTTAGCGCCTAAGCGCCTGAAAAACGCCTCCAGTGCGAAAGGGGTCTTAGGAAGATCAGATCAATCCTAGAAAACAATTTGTGTGGATGGGAGTAATATGTAAAGTGTTTAAAAGCTGGATTGAGGAAAGTGGGGAAATGGCGCTACCCTGAAGTGACACAATATATATGTGTAAACTAAAATAAATAATGTATAACCCCAAAATATTTATACACAAACGTGTGTGCAAACCTATATAAGTTGAACAGGTTTTAAAATTGATGGTATATATAAGTTCGTGAACATAGTATGGACGTGCAATAAACTATATCAAAAATTGTAACAGTGTATACACCCTAATAGTATAATACATGAGTGTCCGAAAAAAATATGTATATATATATATATATATATATATATATATATATATATATATATATATATATATATATATATATATATTCCAATTCCCTCTCTTCCAGATGAGGTTATTTGTAGGAAAATACTATAACAAACCAAAAAAATACGTGTATATATATGTACAAATATATTATTATAACAAAACCTTTTAAAATCATATAAGGTGTATTTTCATAATCCAGACTGGGATTTACTTATACTGTGGTTTTGCATACTATTAGGGTGTATGCACTGTTACTATTTCTGATATAGTTTAGTTTATTGCCATTTCCCCACTTTCTTTTACATATCCAAATAGGTCTCATTGGGAACTAATCAGGGGGAGGCTGCAACTCTTTAATTTCTTAAGCGCGGATCTTTAATTTACCAAGAGCTGGATTGAGCTCAGGCCAAGAGTATAACATGTTATGCTTAGAGATAAGTTGCTGAAATGAAAGCTATGGGGAACAGGAGGGGGGGGGAATAACTTTGAGTCACCACATAATATCACTGTACCTAACTTGTGTGAATCAATGACATGAAAGAGATGGAAAAAAAATGATAATGGATGTTTATTAGGAGCATAATATGATACAATGGTTACAGCAACATCAGAAATGTGTCCTATAAGAATGAGGAAGTGGCCTTGAGGATCTTTAATTTCAGATAAAAGTACAAATGGGGTTGTACGGTGAATAGCTAGAAGAACACCCCGTTTACTAGCTGTCAAGGCTGTATATACCTTTGGATAAGAGGAGCTGAAAAACTTAGGAGTAGATTGTTCAGTAAAATGGGTCTCCTGTAGGCAAAGAATGTGGATTTTAGCTGCGGCAAATGGCATGCTTTAGTGGGTTTTTGTGGTATATTAAGACCTTGGACATTTAGGGTCAAAAGAGTGGGCCATATTGGTAATATAAGGAGTTGCATAGTTAAAAAAAAAAAAAAAAAAAAAAAAAAAAAAAAAAAAAAGTAAAAGGTTTACCAAACATCTAGTTAGTTGAAAGTAAAAAGAAAAAATACTTGACATCGAGTCAAACAAAAAGAAAAAAAAAGTCAGTCCATAGAGTCCTCAGGAGTTGGCGTAGGAGAAGAAAAACTACCATGTTTTCATTTCCCCTTATTTCCTTCAGTACCAGCCGATTTTTGCAGGGAAAGGGTAAGCATTCGATTTCCTTTGTTGCTTTGGTTGAGAGGGCATTCTAGAAGCTGGATGTTTTGTAAAGATTGGAGTTCTTCAGCAGAACAGCAGACACCTTTAGATCCTTGGTAAGTGAAGCAAATTGAAAATGGAAAGCCCCATTGATAGGCAATTTGATGTTGCTATAAAACTTGAAGAAGAGGCTTCAAAGCCCGACGCTTAGAGTTGATAGGTATGTCCCTGGAAAATCAGTGAATCTTTTGCTCTAGCTGCAGCTAGTTGTTCCTTAGTATGGAAATAGTAAAATTTGGCAATAATATCGTGCGGTGGTCCATCAGCTTTGCGAGGTGTGAGGGCTCTATAAACCCTGTCCATCTCCATTCGGTTAACTTGTCATTAATGTAACTCAAGAATTTAGTAAGGTTTGTCCTTCATCGGACAAAATGAATATGTTCCAAGCTAACCAGGTTTTGGAATGTTTGTCTTGTTTGTGTTGGACAGTAAATACCGATTCAGGTATTCTACGTATATTGGAAAGCCAGGCCCTATTTTCATAATCTTCTAAATGAGATTGAAGGACTACGTTTTCCTCTGAGATTTTCGAATTCAACTGCATAAGCCTGGGTATCAAGTTCAAGATTAGCAGTGCGTTGGCCCAGTTCTCCGATTTCAAAACTCAGATTGTTTGTTATATGATCCAAGGTCTTTTTAAGGGCTTAGTGTGGCATTTTTTAAAATTTCCTCAGAAGGGAAGAATGAGCAGGGTCTCTAAAATATGTAATTTGTGAAGTTTGTCTATCCGAATCTGAGTCATATTCCCCCATGTTGCCACAGAAACTTTAGAGCGCTGAGAGGATTTCACTGAATGCGAGGTACCAGGGGGAGTGGGAGTGCCATTCTGACTGAAGCCTGGGGCAGCACTTTTGTTGCTGTTTAGCTTCATTTTCAGGCGAGAACTCCCAAGAACCATTACATTAAGTGGCGGGGGTTATTAGCAGACCAAGTAACAATATTTACTGGGTGAAGCTGAGATGGGACAGGGTATAAGACGGCAGAAACATCCCTTCAGGAGCAGGCTCTAAGCTGGCATGTCTGCTTAGTTAGGCTCTGTCCATGCGCCTCGTATACCTTTTTTTTTTCAATGCAGCGCACCATTATACAGAAATGCTTCTCATCTATAAGTCGTGCTGCACTCTAATCCAAGTGTGTTACTACCCAGCATTCATATGTGGTAAAAATGCTCATTTCTGAAACGTAATTAAGATGTTGGACTCATCAGGATGAAGTTACGGGTGTGGTTATCTGCTACCCCCCACAATTTATCTATAGGGCTGCTATGCTTAAGAGTCTCTGGGGGAAAAAACAAAATCAGGAAGTCAGAACTTAAAGTGGTTGTTAATGCTACACCCCCTCTTTATAGTAAACGATTTGCCCCAGTGTATGCGTTTTGTAAAAAATACGCCGCTAAATACCTTATTTTATAGCGCCACTCACGTGACCAGCCGCCTCTTCCTCCCTTGATCTGACAGCAAAGCAGGGGTGGCCGAGAATCTTCTGCTGACGTCAGCCAGAGAGAGAGGAGGTTTATCATGTGAGCGCCACTATAAAATAAGTTATTTAGTGGCGTATTTTTTACAAAACACATACACTGGGGCAAATCATTTATTATAACAGAGGGGATGGTAGCACGAACACCAAGTGGCTTAACAACCACTTTAACCACTTCACGACCGCTCACTGTATATATACGTCATTTTTTTAAAGATGGATATCTCGGTAAATGCAGCAGCTGCTGCCACAACCGAGATATTCATCTTTACAGCGAGCGGTTCTGTACACGATAATGGTGGTCTCAGCGGCGGGTTCGCCGCGAGATCACCGTTATCGGCGGCGGGAGAGGTGCCACCCCCCCTCCCGCCGCTCTCCCGCACCCTCCGCCGCTTACCGGAGCCGTCGGTAGCGGCGGAGGAGATCGGGACCTGTCACCGCTGAAGTACTGAGACGAGTGAGGCCAAGATGGCCCCCACCCGTCTCTATACCATGTGACGGCCGGAGCGACGTCATTACGACGGCTCCGCCCACTTCTCTTAAAGGCACAATTTTTTTTGTGTCATTTTTTTTTAAACGACTTTTTTTCTTTTGCATTTTAGTCTAAATATGAGATCTGAGGACTTTTTGACCCCAGATCTCATATTTAAGAGGACCTTTCATGCTTTTTTTCTATTACAAGGGATGTTTACATTCCTTGTAATAGGAATAAAAGTGATCCAAATTATTTTTTTTTTTAAAACAGTGAAAAAATAAATAAAATAAATAATAAAAAAAAAAAAAAAAATTTAAAGCGCCCTGTCCCGACGAGCTCGCGCACAGAAGCGAACGCATACGTGAGTAGCGCCCGCATATGAAAACGGTGGTCAAACCACACATGTGAGGTATCGCCGCGACCGGTATTGCGAGAGCAATAATTCTAGCCCTAGACCTCCTCTGTAACTCCAAACATGCAACCTGTAGAATTTTTTTAAACGTCACCTATGGAGATTTTTAAGGGTAAAAGTTTGACGCTATTCCACGAGCGGGCGCAATTTTGAAGCGTGACATGTTGGGTATCAATTTACTTGGCATAACATTATCTTTCACAATATAAAAAAAATTGGGCTAACTTTACTGTTGTCTTATTTTTTTATTCAAAAAAGTGATTTTTTTCCAAAAAAAGTGCGCTTATAAGACCGCTGCGCAAATACGGTGCAAAAAAAAGTATTGCAATGACCGCCATTTTATTCTCTAGGGTGTTAGAAAAAAAACAATATATAATGTTTGGGGGTTCTAAGTAATTTTCTAGCAAAAAAACCTGTTTTAAACATGTAAACACCTAAAATCCAAAACGAGGCTGGTCTTTAAGTGGTTAAGTTCTGACTTCCTGATTTTTTTTTTTTTCCCCAGAGACTCAGAAAAACAGCAGCCCTTTAGTTTAGTTGTGGGGAGTAACAGATAACTACACCAATTATAACAGAGGGTATTGTAGCACAAACACTAAGTTATGATAGCAGGAGGGGAGGGCCGGGAGCGATCAGAGCTGACAGGCAGGGAGGGAGGGATTTGGGGGGGGGGGGGCGGCAGAGGATGACAGAGGAAAGCTGTGGATGACGGAGGCATGTAAACTGACCATGGCGTCAGGGCTCAGCAGCCATGATGAACCGTGGTCAGTTTACAGGGGGGGGGGGGGCAGAACCAGGCAGGATCAGCCAGGTATTTCAGGTGTTAAAGGGGGCCAAATGACAGAGCAAGCACTGTGCTGTACAACATGCTTTAAAGGAACAGGATCTATATTTTTTTTTCTTTTAGGGTTGTGTTACTAAACCCAGGAGCCTGCATTCACTATATCTGGTCTCCCACAGTACACAGAACATGGAAAGGCAATAATTTTAGTAAATATAAACTGCTAAATACCTTTTGTCATCAACAGTATTTAGCAGTCTTGTGACTTCTATCAGTGTCCAGCAGAGCACTGGTTAAAGCTTGTAGGAGTTTTCATTCTCCCCCGATTGTCCTATGAGGCTGCAGGACCCCTGACCCTCTGTCTGGACAGTGCCGATTGGCCATGTGCTGATCACATGCACCCTTCCAAGGAAAAAACAACAAAAAAAACAAAAAAAAAAAAAAACACACAACTCTAGCAATACACACTAAACTGAGCATGTGCAACTTGCCCCCAAGGTCTTTTCTATCAGGAAATGATTTAGGGACTGTGGAAGGGGAGGATCAGAGAAGACAGGATCAAACAGCCTTTTTACACAATATGGAAGATTAACCCTTTAGTATAACCAGCATGTTTTTCTGCATATACAGACTGATTTTACTGTTGTGGGTTTAGTAACACTTTAAAGTGATACTAAAGCTAAAAACATTTGCCTTAAAGCATTTGTTGCAATAATGTAAAAAAACGTTTTCTATTTTTCTGTATCCCTCCCTGTGTGAAGGGGAAGAGAGGGGAGAATAGATCTAGCGCTGTGCACAGTTGCATTTATTCTCCCCTCTTCCTATTCACACAGAAGTTGGGGGCAGGGCCAAGTTCTGCTGTGCACGTCTATGGAGCACGGCTCTATAGAAACACAGCTCAGGAGCGCAGACACTGTGTGCCTCCACAGCAAGCAGCGAAAAGGAGGAAGAGCCAGGATCGCTGCTGGCAGACCCAAGAAGCAATACCACTGCACAGAGCAGGCAAGCATAAAATGTTTATTTTACTTAAGAAAAAATGCTTGACTTTAGTAACACTTAAGATCTCAAATCCAAACTGCATACTCACAATAATAACAAAACTATATAAAGACAAAGAAAAAAGTGCACTTTAATGTCCCCCTTTCCAGCAGAGCATACCATTTCACTTCACTCCCACTACATTGAGCAGCCATGAGTGAAGAAAAGAAGACCCTGTGTAACCTTAAAGTCACTCGAGTTGGAGCTTACACAGGGTTCAAGATCCTTTCTGGTCCTGTGGGACAGCACTGGGCCCATCACCAAGCTCCAGTGCTAGACTATGAGAAGGGGAGTGGGTCACATGCTCCTTCATACCTAGCAGTACCAGGGAGGGAATACAGGGAGGAGAAAAATGTGCTGCTGGAAAAGCGGCTGCATTAAATACAACTTATTACTTCTCCCTTCTTGGGCAAACCAGAGGTGAGCTTTTAAAAAGCCAGGCTATTTAGGAAACAAAATCCTGGAACTGGGCTTTAAAGATAAAATATGGAGCTCTGGCTCATCTCACCTTAGGCGCCCCAAGATTCACTGCTCTGAGGTTCAGCACCCAGTGGCATTCAACCTACTCCCTTGTGAGTGCAAGGCATTATGGATACATCCCCTGGAGGCACATAACATTACAATGCTGCAAGGATATCCATTATTACATCCGCATCATTGTGACCACATTGGAGAAGAGGCAAAGAGGAAGAGGTCCCTGAAAGTCATGTGTCTGGCCTGGAGACACATGGGACACCTTCAAGGGCAAAACTAGAAGGCCTGGGAAGTCAGGCTCTGGAGTTGGACTTCAATACAGATATTTCTGGAACGACGGAAACTAATTCCATGTGGACACAACCTGATTGACTTAAAAGAGAAGAGAAAATTTTTTTGTAGTAAGAGCCTGGAAAGCTTGCACCAGCAAATTGTTGATGCCACGCAGGTCTCCTGCACACTGTCGTATCAGCTTATCCGTACATCCCATATGGGTAAGCCGATACTTTAACCTGCAATGGTTAATCTGATAGGTAATGCATATAACACACACAACACATGAACACACCGGGACAATATACAAACAATAAGTTTATTAAATGCTGTTCCCCAATGACTGCCTTTAATTACAAAACAGGGTATCACAAGACCGCAAGTGATTGGAATGGTGTGCCTGGAGAAAGACTCAAAAAAAAAAAAAAAAAAAAAAAAAAAAACTTCATCAAGTAGATGCAAGACTCATTTAACGTGTTTTATATTCAAGAAATACTGCATTTTCTGTTACATAAAACAAGGCATTTTTCAACTAAAGTCTACAAGATGGAAAAAGACAGTAATCAATTTACAGCAGAATAAATCATCATATTCACATTCCAATTCCCCGATAGTACAGTTATTTTGCATCAGTATATCGAGCTCTTTGCTTTACGACTGGAGTGAAATGCTTTGCACTTCAAGCCATCCTTAAAGCAAACAGGAAACTCGACAAGGGTATGGTCACCATCATATAATAATTCACACTATACAATAATAAAGACTCTGCAGTATCCTAAAGCTTATCTAATATAAACTCTGCTTTTAAGGAAATGTTACATGAAATTTAAAAAATATATATATTTGTCACTGAATATAGCACTCTGTTACGAAAATAGTCATTGAGACACAAACCCCGGGCAAATGGATGAAATCCTTCATTTCTGGTACTATAGAATTCTTTAAAATGAAAGTTTTTTTTCTAAAAGGAACACAAAAAACTCAGTGTTAAAATTTAATACAAAGATCTCCACGTTTAATATTGCAAATCGCTTGAGCCTTCTTAGGGTGCTGGATGGATTTAAAGTTGAAATTACCCTGGAAAAAAAAAAAATATCCCTGATTCATAGAACAATATTATTGCAGGTCCCTGTAATAGGGTAAAGGGGAAATATGAGTGGCTTACCTATGAAAGACCTCATAACTGAAAGAGTCTAAGGCCTTGTACATACGAGCTTCAGCTTGTATAATAGCTGTATTTACAGCAAGCTTTTACCAAACATTTGCAAAGCGTTCAAGCAATTTTGTCAAAGCTTGGCGTACACACTGCTCTTATACAGGCTAAATAATGAACCAGCCCTAAACGCTAGGTGTTGTCCACCACAAACAACTGCATCCACCCCTTTAAATTCTATTCCATTTCTGAAAATTGAAAGGTTGTTGAATAGTAGCGATGGGTAACAAATGGCTCTTTTATGTAAAGTACTGATGAGCATTTTTTTTTCATCATAGCTGAAGATGGGACAAGAACTGAGTAAAAGTCTTGTCAAATGTGAACACAAACAAGAACGCTTTTCTAACCCCCCCCCCCCCCCCCCCAAAGTAGAATGGGGAAAGGTTGGAACCTTTGTCAGGTTTGTATTTCTTCCTGCATTCTTGATGGGGAGACTTCCCTTACTTCCTGTCCAAGTGACAGAAGTCATTAGCAAAGGAAGGGAGGGCAAAATCTCCCTGGCTAGAACACAGACACCAATAAAAGACCTTTGGGGTGAAATGTAGAAGCACAAAGAATTCTATATCTCCACATATGGAAGCAAGCAGGCGTTACAATATACATCACATACTTCAGTTTAGTCTGAGCCCCACCAATAAAACCTGACAGTGTTTTATTTAACTCTACCCCAAACAAAATGTTTTGGTTGGAGCCACGCTTTGAGATTTGTATTTAATGCAGCCAAATAGAAGTTAAAGGGTGCCTGCAAGACACTTTCATAAATAATTGCTTAACATGATTCTCATTAGACTAAAACTTGCAAGCTAAGTGTTCCGAACCTTAGAGACTTTCAATTATGTTGTTCATAAAGACACAGACTTATGACTAACACTGCATACATCTGTTAACAGAAAGCAAGCATATATATCCTGGTTCTCCATGTTTGAGGAACTACATGTTCCCACATGCCAGAGAACCAAAAATTGCTTAACTTTGGCATAGAGTTTCAAACACTACCAGTCGTGGCAATGCTGGCATCAGCACAACTCGTCTTTGCTGTGTAGGTAGTAAAGTTTTGCTGGCCCCAAGCTTTCAAAATAGCAAGTAAGAAAAAACAAATACATGGATCAAGATCTGCTTATATACGGTCACATTATAATCCAGATTATGGAATGTTACCACTTGCATTTAATCCAGAAGAGTTCAGAAACTCTCAGGACTCAATACAAGAATTAAAAGCTTTCTCCCCCCCCCCATGCAGGGGGGGTTGAGCCCGCACTGCACAAGTTAACTGCTCGTTTTTTTTTCCAGGGGAGAGCAGAGCGAAGATATACTTACCTAATCCTCCGATCCTCCCAGAACAGTTCGGCACCCCCGAGCTTCAGCGGTCTTAAATAGTGGACCGTTCCTGATGTCATCTTGCTCAGAGAGGCTCCATAGACCAGCAACAGTCCATCGCTAGACCAAGGGGAAGCACCGTTTTCCAGAGGATTGAAGGATCAGGTGCGAGTAAGCTTTCTGCTCACTCCTAGACAAAACAAGCAGTTGACTTCCAATGCGTACACTCTTTCTGCTCACCCCTAAACCAAAACGTGTAGAACACGAGTACAGTGCGTGCACAAGCCCCACGGCTCGTGAAAAAAAAAAAAAAAAAAATGTTGCCCATAGTTGGGCTTTAAACATTACTTGCACGAGCAGTCAGTCACAGAACAGCTGTGCTAAGGTGCCGACATGACCCGGCTCAACTCAACACTATTATATGAAAAAGAAAAAAAAAGGCGGTTTAGTAAAACAGGAGCATTGGGGAAGTTTTAACTGTAGCAACAGCAATCCAAGCTTCATATTTTTCTTTATTATGGGCAATTACAAATCAACCCCTACCTTGGCTACAGGCTTAACTGATTGCTATGGGTGTGAAAAAAAAAAGGTTTGACTGTATATCAAACAGTTGGTCTGCTGATGATGTCACAGGCCAAGCAATTGGTGCTGTAAGATATTAGATAAGAACTCCATAAAGTACTATCTGCAGCTAAAATAAAAAAAATCTTCGATCAGTATTTGCATCTCAACTGCACACCCATCATAACCCCAATGTAGCTTCAAAACACTGAATATTTTTGGGGCCCTCATGCCTGTGTAAGAAAAAAAAAAAAAAAAAAACACTGAAGATGTTTGGAGCCCTCATGCCTCTAACAGTTTTACACATGGAGAAATACAAAACATTTGATTCTTAACATGTCAGTCTTGATGGTATAACGAGGCAGGCATAGAAACCCTATGCCTATGGATTAACAAAGATCAACTCATTTGCATGAATAGCAGCCCTGCCAGCTTCAGGATATAATACAATAGATAGGCTCTATTTATTGGTCTAAACAGTTAAACCATTAGAAAACTACAGGAACGTTTTTATTTAACCTCTTGCTGGTTACAGAACACATATGTACACCAAGGAGAGTGAGCATATATGCGTCCACGGCGACTAAGGTTTCAGTACTGAGAGCGCATGAACACAGCTCCCGGTCTTGGTTTATGATTGGGAGCCGAGGGGACAGGCTTATGTGGCCACTGTGACAGCCAAACAAATGTAATTACTGTGATAAAGATAAGGCTGCCCTGCAATATCCCAGTGTCACCAAGATTTATTGTAGCCAAAGCCACATAAAAAAACGCCAGAACTAAAGCAATAATTAATTTTCATTCATAGAGTTTATACGGCTAATATTTTAACGGTTATTTCTAAGTATCTCTAAATCCTCAAATCATACCTACTACACGTGTCAACAGCTGGTGTGCAAATAGTCCATTAGGCTTGAAAAATAAGGAAATGAATGGAAAACCTCTCGAAATGTAACAGTAAAAAGCTGCTGTAGCCTAGAGGAACAATGGCTTATACTTAAGAGTTCAGCAGCTTGAATTGGATACAATGCGTAGGCAATTTTTGATTAGTTACAGCATATCAATGATATTTGCAGCATGACAGTAAAGTTTATGTATAGCCAAACATTCTTTACTGATGTTTTAAAAAAAGGGTTAATTTTCCCCCATCAGGTTGCTTTTTGCTGTATTTGTGCTACTGGAGAGATTTCACTTCCAGTCCTGGAAACACAGCAGAAAAAGAAGAAATCTCCCCAAGGAGAAGTTAAAGTTACTAAAGTTTTGCCTTTACATACACTTTAAAAAACAAATAAAAACATGCATTTGTGTGAAGCATAAAAAATGAAAGCATCTGGATATCTTGTTTTGCATTGCATCACATTTGCAGCACAAGTTTTCATAAGTGCACTGTAAGTCCTATTCCAAGGTACCACTTAGACTTGAGCTAAAGAAGAATCTGGTGGGGCTGGAAGTCAATAAAGGAAAACTCTACTTTCTTTGCAGCTGGATCCCTGGGGGGGTTTGAGAGGGGGGGGGGGGGCAGGAGGATTTCTTCCAAAAAAGACACTCCAGCACCAGTGAAATAAACAGTAATATATTTACATGTTACTGTGTGGCTACACCCTGTGTTCTTGTACTTACTTTTAGTGGAAACTTCAGTAGGGCTTTAGAATTTACCTTTCCATTTTATTTACAGCCATGATCTTCCAAGGTTGCTGTATCAAGGCATTTGATACGTGTGATTGGAGTCAAAATTCAAACTGCATTTGAGGTCTTTAAAAAAATACTCCTGTGTACACTAGCCCTAAATCGATCAAACAGTGAAAATGTCCCTTCTTTACTACATGGCAGCCTGGAGACGTTATCTGTACTCAACTTCTCCAGAAATCTTATTTCCTTCTCATTGAATTAGCTCTATGTTTTCCTCAGAAGTCTACAATGTTAAAATCAGGCATTCCCTGAAATAGAAGTTTCATTCCTGGTGAGATACTTTTCAAGACCCTTCAACTGCAGGGATGAAGATACTCCTTTCAACCATTCTTTGAGACTGATCTGGTAGACCTGCCTTCTCTAGTCGATACAGAAATTACAAGTTCCTGTTATCTGCATATACTGGTTTAGCGATTGGAGAAGAGACAGTGCAGCCAGCCACTGACAGCTTATATCAGGAAAATAAGATTTTTCAGTCCTATTGATCTTCGATTGATATCAGTTAGCTGGGGGATATCTGCTGGTGCCAAAAGAGATGAGAGAGTGTAGCTCAACAAGGCTAAAAAGAAAAAAAGACTGTATCAGGCAACACTCTCCTATTTGGACAGCTTAAGACTAAGTACTAGGAATTTGCACTAAAATCACCCTGTGGCAAAATTAAAAAAAAAAGAGCAAAGAATGCTACCCTACAAAGACAACAAATTAGCTTATGGTTGCCTGTCCTGCTGCCAATCTGTGCTCTATTCAAGAATTGTTGTGCCTGGAGAACCCTCTTCATCCAACACACTTTCAGGAGTGTCAGATACCTGGTACTTTGCCAAGTGCTGTGGTTCAGTACTGTGTCCTGAAGTAAAATGAGAGCCGCAAGAAGAACCCACTGAAGCTGGACCAGAAATATAACACAACAGAAGGGTGTCAGATGAAGAGGATTCTCTGGGCACTGTAGCGAGTAAAGATCAGTAGCGTGTAGCGTACTGGGACATATTGCGGGGTTGTTTTAATAAAACGGGAGAGTGCAGAATCTGGTGTAGCTGCGCATGGTAGCCAACCCGCTTCTAACTTCAGCTTCTTCAATTAAGCTTTGACAATAAAGATGGAAGCTGATTTCTATGAAGAGCTGCACCAGATTTTGACCTCTACCTTTTTAGTAAATCAACCTCAATGTCCCTTCTTTACAGGGTAACAAACTTTGCTCATTGTTTTTATCGATGAGACAGGGTTACTTTACAGAAGACTTTTTTGGGGGCAAACAAAAAGTACCTATTTATGAAAAAACAGCAACAGCAGTGCACAGAGCCACACCTTCCTCAAAAATGCATCTGTTCCATACACAATGAAAGCAACCATCTACATGCAGACCGTCGTCCAAGACAATCATCTAAGACAATGTCTAGAAACTGAGAGGCTGCATGCTGACAAGATGGCTGCTGCCACTAAAAATCAGATACACTCCAGAGCCAAAAACGGAAAATTTGCAAACAGATCAATGCAATGTAAAATGCCAAATACAAAATGTACATAGCAGACTAATACAACTATGTGCAACACAATAAAAAAAATATATATATTATTCAAGTCATAATCCTTACCACTCCCAGAATTATCTCACTCATATTGCAGGTTAAAAAAAAAAAAAAAAATTTTTACTGTGATCCCCTACTCCGACAAAAATAATCAGCAGGGCACAAAACACCAGTTATGCTTTTGCATGGTAGTTATTAAAGAGTACCTGTCACAGAAATACAGAGAAGACAGTACTGTAAAGTCGTGAACAATTTTTTATATATATATTTTTTTTTTAAATAGAAACCTGCCTTATCCAATCCCAGGAAACATGTGAGGACACTGGCAGGACAAGCAGACTGAACTAGATAATATAGACATGTTACTTCTGAAAAATGCTTCATTTGCCATAAACAGTCATTTTCAAAGCAGCCTCACTCCATAAAAATCACTGACATGACTTAGGCGCCCCCCCTTCACATCTCATTTGGGACTGTGGGCAAAATCACGTGGCGATTGCTGCACAACACTCACACTGTTGGTTGCCATTATCCCTTAATGAGAGCCCAAACGCGAAGAGATTCTGCTGCAACTGTTGCATGGCAATCACAGCAAATCGTGCCTTTAAAAATTTCATAAAGCTTGTCACCCGATGACGATAAACTCATGGACGTGCAAATCGCTCAAAAACAAAGTGCGAATGGGGTCTACATAAGATAAACCGGTCCTTCAGCCAAAACCATGCCTAAAGTGATATTTAGCAGAACCAAAGGGCAGAGTAGCATTTGCTATTCATGTGGTGCAGGTGATGCTTGTGATGAAAGGGAAGGTTAGGACTGAGGATGGGGTGTGAAGGAGACAAGAGCATGTAACCATATACAAACAGGTTATCTGTGGATTCTAAATGGTCTCTGCGGTCACATACACATAGCAGCTAGCTTCCAGCACAGTTAGTGTGGACATTTGAGCTCCAAATCACTCCAGGCAATCTTAGTCTTATGAAGGCAAAACGTGCTGGGTGGAGCTACAGCATTGATGTATTTGCATACGAGGGCCGCAGCCATCTTGTTGGTTTGAAACTTATGCTTGGTTTTCTGCTTAATCCACTGTGAGCTATGTGAGTGCATGGCGTTTTTAATAATTGTTTAAGTGCCTTTTTTCTACACTATGATGCGGCTCTGTTTTTCCTTTTGATTTTTATGGCCTGGAGGCTTTGTTTTTTTTCTTGGTGGAGCAATCCTTTGTGTGAAAAGAATGCTGCTAACTCACAACCATTAGAGGATCTGGATCCTGTGAAGCCTGGCTATGCCTATTGGATACATGAGCGCTGTGTGACCGCTTGTACCAAGGTGGTCAATAGTTTGCGGTAAGAGGATCTGTGAAGATGGAGGATTACTTTCATTTCTAGCACCAGTTTGTATCTCTTGAGCACATCCAAGGTGTCTTTCAGTAAGCTGTTTTACTAGATACCTTTCAAGGACTATTTTGAAGGACTTGTTTCTTTTCTGTTGTTATACCTCTATTGTTATGATAGAGGTGCACTTTATTTTACTACAATCTTAAACACCGCATGACCACTTTGAGAGCTTAATGTTTTATATCCACCTATATATACTATAGTTTGGTTTCTGAGTGTTGAAAGCCAAGGTTTAAGCTTTCAACACATGTAATTTCTGTGATTCTGGATCTTCATAATTGTAATTTTAGAAGATAGGCGATATCAGTGTGGAAAGGAGCGATAAGATCAAATATTAGTAGTAGGGAGGAGGTGGCTCTGCTATGATATAAAATAAAAGACAGGGAACGCTAGGAGGTTAAACTCTCAGCTGACAGGCAGGCTGGGAAGAGGTGGCTCTGAAAATGGATATGAATGGGAAATAAAGTACATTAGAACATTTCCTAACCTTCACCAAAATGGTTGATAGATATTTTAATAGCATTTCCTCTTTATTGACTGTCTCCTGTGTTGTAAATGACAAGTGCACTTTAAAAATGGTCTGTAAGGAAAATCATCAATAAGTTGCACCGCAATTTATTAATGCCCCCTCTCACAGACCAGAAATTATTCAGAAAGGGATGCTATTCCCTGTAAAAACGGTTTTCTTGTTTTATATGGACAATGTCAGTTTTATTTTACATTTTCAGAAAAAAAAAAAAATCAAAAAAAGAAAAAAAAAAAAAATGTACAAAAGTTTGCCTATGAAGCAGAGGTTGTCGTCATGTGGGTTATTTGGCACTTGTATTGTTCTGTACACTGAAAGCACTCTTCTGTTGATCGGCCAAGGCCTTATTCATTTGTAAGTCATCAAGCTTTCTCCATAGCTCCTCACGCTCCAGCTCCTTCTTCTTCTCTCTGATAAATAAACAATGAAACATCATTATCCACTTGACCTCCGGAAGAATTACCCTCTTCATGACCAGGCCATTTTTTTTCTATACAGCACTGACTTACTTTAAATGACAACTGCACAGTCATGCAACGCTGTACATACTGTAAAATTTAATTCATGCCATTTTTCCCCTCAAACAAAAAAAAAAACAAAAAAAAAAAACAAAAAAAAAAAAAAAAAAAAAAAATTTCTTTTGGTCGTATTTGATCACCACTGTGGTTTATTTTTTTTTGCGCTATAACGAAAACTTTTTTTTTTTTTTTTTTAAAACAAAAAAATACTACTATTTTTTACTTTGTTATAAAACATATTCAATAAATGGTTTTTTTTTTTTTAATTAAAATCTTAGGCCAGTACGTATTCTGCGAAATATTTTTGTTAAAAAAAAAAAAAAAAAAAGCGTATATTGAATGGTTTGAGCAAAAGTTTTAGCGTCTATAAACTATGGTATATATAAACTGGAATTTGTATTTGTTTTTAAAAATAGTAATCAGTGACTTATAGCAGGACTGCGATATTGTGGCAACCAATCTGACACTAACTCACACTATGTGGGAACCAGTGACACTAATACAGTGATTCATGTTAAAAATATATACTGTCACTGTACTAATGACACTGGCTGGGAAGGGGTAAACATATAGGGCAATCAAAGGGTTAAATGTGCGCCTAACCAGTGTTGTGTGTACTGCTTTCACTAAGGGATGTGCTGGATTATAATCCCTGCTTAGCAGGGAAACAAAATCCAGCACATCCCCGCTGACAGGACAGAGCTCTGCATTGTTTACATATGCAGAGCTCCATTCAGTGTGTCTCATTGCCGTCAGTCATCCATTGGCCGTCACCTGCTGATCTGCTTCTGCTGTGACTAATTACAGCAGAAGCAGAACGCCCCCAACCAGGGCGTGTAGAATCATGTAAATATACACACGCACACGATTTTGCACAAAGTGGCTGATCTGTAAAGCTTCTATAGGGCGGTTGGCTAACGGTTACTTTTTTTTTTTTTTTACAATGAGCCTAATATAACAGAGAAGAAAACACAGCTAGGCATTGGGAAAAAAATGCATAGGCATACTCTCAAATTGTTATAGCAGTGCAGGCTGATTGGACTGACTTGGGTACAACCACCATGTTGCATTTTTCTTTATGCGATTACTGCCAGCAGCTATAGCAACTAGCAGTAATCAATGTGTTCTAAAAGTTTGCCCAAGGAGTGTTTTTAAGGGCTTGTTCACAACATGTCCCTCAAAGCCATATTAAACCCAAAAGCAAACATTCATTATATTGCAGCTTACCAATTCTTAGATGTGATGGCCAGGGCCGCCATCAGGGGGAGAGAGCCAATACACTTGTAAGGGGCCTGAGCGTCCCAAGGGGCCCGGTTCGGAGGGGCCCAGGGCCGGTGTTCTGCCGAGAAAGTTCCGCTCAGCGGATAAGGACCCCCCTCTTGCGCAGTAGGATCCAGCGGAAATAGCCGAAGGTGAAAAGGGGAAAATCAGCTGTACACGGAGCCTGTAAGAGGGCCCCTCGCGGGCTCGCTTCGCTCGCCACGCTTACGGCACGGCCTCGCTTGCCACGCTTACAGCACGGCCTCGCTTCGCTCGGCTCTTTTTTATTCCCCCTCTAGGTCCACTTGGATGGTGGGGAAGGAACCTGGACCCAGGGCGCAGGCGCCGTGTACAGCTGATTGAACATTATGAGATTCGGCTATCTCCGGCAGCTGATAGTAGTTCGTTCTGCGCAGGCGCTGCGCAGTACAGGGGGGTCCTTATCCGCCGAGGGAACTTTCTCGGCAAGACACCGGCTCGCACCCCCTACAGCAGCATAATGACATTAAAATTTTAGCAGCCAGCCGCTGTCCTGCACGCCGCCTGCCACAAAGAAGCACTACCTGCATGCTGCAGCCCTGCACACAAGCAGCCGAAGCTGGGACACTGATTTCCCCCCTCCCCGCAGGTGATCCGCAATCCATGCTTTGGACGGCCAGTGGGCAGATTTGGTGGGACAGCCAGTGGGCGGGCCCTGAAGAATGTTGGTAGTCAGGCCCTGGGGGGGCCCAGACCTAAAGCTGTGTAAGGGGCCCTGAAATTTCTGATGGCTGCCCTGGTGATAGCTGCATTGGTTTTCTTTTTTAGGCTTCTTTTAACTTCATCTGTTGATCCAACCAGTCAGTCTGTTTTTCAACAAAACAAGCCATCTTGCAGATGTAGCAGTTAGAGGGTTGAGACAAATCCTTTAACACTGGCAGGGATGCTTATAATGATCAGTTTTTATTCATGTATGTAAAACCTTTATCCGAAAAGGAAAAAGCTGTTGCTGTAACTGCTTATAAAATATTAGCTGGCGTTTGTAGTGTATTTAAAACTGCTAGAGCAGCTAACAATACCCTCCCCCAGAATGACAATAGTTAAGTCCAAAAGGTGTGTCTGTGCTTCTTCATCCAGAAATATGTAGCACTTACTAAAAATATGTAGTACTCGAATACAGGTGGTGTGTTACCTGTGTGTCTCCCAGAAGACAGCGGGGGGACGGAGGAGGGGACGGACATGGCGTAGTTCGCCGCGGATTATGCGGCGCTCTTTTGTCGGAAGTGGGAGCAAATACCTGGCTTAGACAGGTATCTGCTCCCCCCTCCCCGCTGAAAGATGCCAAATGTGACAACGGAGGGGGGAGGAACCGGATCAGCAGAAGTTCCATTTCTGGGTGGAACTCCGCTTTAATTTTCTCAACATTGGGGGCCATATATAAAGTAGTTGTGTGTAGCCTTGTTGTGGTCAAAATGCTGCTTTACATTAAAAAAGAAAAAACACCACACATTTAGAAGTACAGCAGAGTCCTGAAGTGGAATGTAGAAAAGAGATCCTGGTCACGTTACCTGTTGAAAGTCACATGACCAGCATCTCATTTAATCAAATCTTCTCTGTAGCTTTAGGCAGAGAGAACTCCATGTTACACAATGGCTTGCATTTTACACATGGCCTGTAATATGCAATGCAGTGCATAGCAAGCGCAGGGCACATCTACTCTTCTCTATAAATACCCCCATAATGATGGACCCGAGATGCAAACCTCGTCTTCTCAGCATTCAGGCTGCCCTGGACTGGAGTAATGTGCAAGCAGTGTTGAGCTCAGTGGCGATTATTAAAGAGGGCCAAAGACTGCTTGAATCTGGGCCGGTTCAGCAAGGGACCGGCCAAGATTCGAATCATGTATGGGCAAGGCTAATTGTACCCAAGTTGATCGATCAACCAACATGTTGGATTTTTCGTGCGATTATTGCCAGCAGCTAGCAATTACTGAGTGTTGGTTCTCCTGGCCAGGACAGCTCCACTCTCACCGAGAGTACACAATAGGTCCATTGGAGGGATTCTCCCATCAACACTAACCCATGGTTGCGGGAAAGAAAAATCTCTCCATCTATGGCCTGCTTTACTAAAACTGTGCGCAAAATCTGGTACAGCTGTGCATGGAAACCAATCAGCTTCTAACTTCAGCTTGTTCAATTAAGCTTTGACCAAAAAAAAAACTGAAAGCGGATTGGTTTCTATGCACAGCTGCACCAGATTCTGAGTGCCCCAGTTTTAGTAAATCTCCCCCAGTTTCTTCTAAAATACTGCATATTGGCTGTGCATGGACAGAGCACAATGGTTTTCTCTGTATTCAGTTCTGTACTTGCACCGAGGGGTGTAATTACTGTATGTGGGGGTGTCCGGCAGAGGACTGATTATATGTAGAAAACCAAGGAGGAGGAAAAGACTATTTTAAGGTTTCTTAGCAAACGTTACCCTTTACAACTGTGCAGCATGCAATCAATCAGTCTGAGCTTTTGATTAAAAATATTAGGATTTAACCACTTAACTGCCTCATACACACTGGATGTTTTTACAGCTGCTGTTTTTGTCTTCAGGCATTTTTTCTGCAGCCAGTCAACTCCCCAGCATGTTATCCTGTGTGTTCATGCACACAGACTGTTATCAGTGTTTTTTGGCAGGGGTGTTTTCTGGCTGGAAAAAACAAAACAGAACTAGCGGGTTTTAAGGGAAGTTTTTCAGCCGTAAAACGCTCCAATTCTGATAAAAGCTTAAAAACGCTGAAAAATGTGGCTATTCAGTATTTATCAGCGTTTTGAGTCATAAGCTTGAGTGGGAGTATAGTTTTGCTAAAAAGCACTGAAAAAAAGTATTCAACAGCTAATGCTACTGGCGTTTTCATAACGTCCAGTGTGCATGAGGCCTAATACAGTGATCAGTGCCAATATACAGTATCACTGCTGAAACGACACGCGTTGGGAAGGGGGTTAACATATAGGGCGATCAAGGGGTTAAATGTGTGCCTGACGTGTGCTGCTTTTTACTATAGATCTTTGTTTCTTATTTCTGCTTTGCATAGATAAGAAACACAGGGATATTCCCTCTGTACAGAGCCCTGTGTTGATTGTCAACACAGGGCTCTGGGCTGTTATTACACACAGCTGATCAGGGGGTCCCATGCAAGAATCATTGGCCGGGACTTGCTGACAGACTCCTGATGTGGGTCTTGGGTGAAAACATTAAGAACATTGTTACATTCAACATACTTTTGCCGTTCTGCTTTATAGGACCCTGTAAGTTCATCGAAGAGTTTCCCATTCATTTCCATGAATGTTTTCAGCACATTGTACACCAGGGCTACAATAGTCCTAAGAATAACAAAAAAGAAAAAAAAAAACATATGGGGTTATAACACTTTCCTATTAAATGTTTTTTTTTTTTTTTTTAATGGCTACACATACTATTCAAATTTTTCAAAACTCCCCCACCCCTCATCAATGGTTCGGATTTCTTCTTTTCCTCCCAAGACTAGAACCTTAATTCCACTTGGAAATGGACTATGATCAGAGCTACATACACGTCCAAGGTGGAATTGGTGCGCTTTTTGACCCTAAGGTCTGTAGAAATGTAATTTGAAATTTCACTTTAAAAAAGGTAAAGAAATTCTGTTGAAGTTTGCAATACACTTACGGGTTCCAGTGTTCTTTGGAGATTTTGTACAAGCTACCGAACATGATTGGTAGAATTTTGTCAATGTTCTCCTCGATCAGACTGAGAATATACTCATTGTTCCAGAAGTACAGAGCCCTCTCTGCAACCTGTACAGCAGAGAATTACAACAGATGGATGGAGTGACCCACACAGAACATTTCACATCAGAGTTTAACTGAAAGACAATGATCTAATCATATAATCTAGACAATAATTGCATTGTGCACGCTCAACGACATACAGTGGGTGATTTCCGAGTGGAAACTCCCACTGCAAGATTTTAGCCAAATCATAGAAAAATGAATGTAAGGGGGTGTGCAGAACTACAGTAAAGCTACTGAACGAGGGCAGTATAAAGCTCCAGAAAGGAATAGGAACAATCGATATTTCCCAAACCTTGGTCAGTCAACTGCAAACAAGACAATCTCTGCAGTGTGTAAGTAAATAGCCTCTTCTGCTAAAAATAGTCATCTGTGTTATACAACTACACTGCTACAATGCTTTAGCTGTAACCAATAGACTCATTCATGCATTTCCTAAAAAAACATTTATTTCTGCATCTCCATGGGTGACTGGAATGAAACCCTTTCATTTATATAGAAGTATTATTTAAACCTCAACTGAACTTTCAGTTAAAATTATCTAAATACATCCCAGAAGTATCAAAACAAAAAAAAAAAAAAAAAATGTCTTAAAGTTTGTTTTCCTTAACCACTTGACGACCGCCTCACGCCGATGTACGTCGGCAAAGTGGCACGGACAGGCAAAATCACGTACAGGGTACGTGATTTGCCTTCCGCGGGTGGGGGGTCCGATCGGACCCCCCCCCGGTGCCCGAGGCGGTCGTCTTTTGTCCAGCGGCGATCGGTGATGAGGGGGAGACCATCCGTTCGTGGCCCCCCCCTCGCGATCGCCGCCGGCCAATGAAAACACTCCTTTGCTGCTGTATGCTAAACAGCAGCAAAGGAAGTGATGTCATCTCCCCTCGGGTCGGTATTTTCCGTTCCGGCCCGAGGAGAGAAGACATCTATGTGAGTGCACCAACACACACACACACAGTAGAACATGCCAGGCATACAAAACACCCCGATCCCCCCCCCCGATCGCCCCCCAATCACCCCCCCCCCCCCCTGTCACAAACTGACACCAGCAGTTTTTTTTGTTTTTTTTTTTTTTTTTTTCTGATTACTGCATAGTGTCAGTTTGTGACAGTTACAGTGTTGGGACAGTGAGTATTACCCCCCTTTAGGTCTAGGGTACCCCCCTAACCCCCCCTAATAAAGTTTTAACCCCTTGATCACCCCCTGTCACCAGTGTCACTAAGCGATCATTTTTCTGATCGCTGTATTAGTGTCGCTGGTGACGCTAGTTAGTGAGGTAAATATTTAGGTTCGCCGTCAGCGTTTTATAGCGTCAGGGACCCCCATATACTACCTAATAAATGTTTTAACCCCTTGATTGCCCCCTAGTTAACCCTTTCACCACTGATCACCGTATAACCGTTACGGATGACGCTGGTTAGTTCGTTTATTTTTTATAGTGTCAGGGCACCCGCCGTTTATTACCAAATAAAGGTTTAGCCCCCTGATCGCCCGGCGGTGATATGCGTCGCCCCAGGCAGCGTCAGATTAGCGCCAGTACCGCTAACACCCACGCATGCAGCATACGCCTCCCTTAGTGGTATAGTATCTGATCGGATCAATATCTGATCCGATCAGATCTATACTAGCGTCCCCAGCAGTTTAGGGTTCCCAAAAACGCAGTGTTAGCGGGATCAGCCCAGATACCTGCTAGCACCTGCGTTTTGTGCCTCCGCCCGGCCCACCCAAGTGCAGTATCGATCGATCACTGTCACTTACAAAACACTAAACGCATAACTGCAGCGTTCGCAGAGTCAGGCCTGATCCCTGCGATCGCTAACAGTTTTTTTGGTAGCATTTTGGTGAACTGGCAAGCACCAGCCCCAGGCGTCAGGTTAGCGCCAGTACCGCTAACACCCACGCACGCACCGTACACCTCCCTTAGTGGTATAGTATCTGAACGGATCAATATCTGATCCGATCAGATCTATACTAGCGTCCCCAGCAGTTTAGGGTTCCCAAAAACGCAGTGTTAGCGGGATCAGCCCAGATACCTGCTAGCACCTGCGTTTTGCCCCTCCGCCCGGCCCAGCCCAGCCCACCCAAGTGCAGTATCGATCGATCACTGACACTTACAAAACACTAAACGCATAACTGCAGCGTTCGCAGAGTCAGGCCTGATCCCTGCGATCGCTAACAGTTTTTTTTGTAGCGTTTTGGTGAACTGGCAAGCACCAGCCCCAAGCAGCGTCAGGTTAGCGCCAGTACCACTAACACCCACGCACGCAGCATACGCCTCCCTTAGTGGTATAGTATCTGAACGGATCAATATCTGATCCGATCAGATCTATACTAGCGTCACCAGCAGTTTAGGGTTCCCAAAAACGCAGTGTTAGCGGGATCAGCCCAGATACCTGCTAGCACCTGCGTTTTGCCCCTCCGCCCGGCCCGGCCCAGCCCACCCAAGTGCAGTATCGATCGATCACTGACACTTACAAAACACTAAACGCATAACTGCAGCGTTCGCAGAGTCAGGCCTGATCCCTGCGATCGCTAACAGTTTTTTTGGTAGCGTTTTGGTGAACTGGCAAGTGCCAGCGGCCTAGTACACCCCGGTCGTAGTCAAACCAGCACTGCAGTAACACGTGGTGACGTGGCGAGTCCCATAAGTGCAGTTCAAGCTGGTGAGGTGGCAAGCACAAGTAGTGTCCCGCTGCCACCAAAAAGACAAACACAGGCCCATCGTGCCCATAATGCCCTTCCTGCTGCATTCGCCAATCCTAATTGGGAACCCACCGCTTCTGCAGCGCCCGTACTTCCCCCATTCACATCCCCAACCAAATGCAGTCGGCTGCATGAGAGGCATTTTTATGTCCTCCCGAGTACCCCTACCCAACGAACCCCCCAAAAAAGATGTCGTGTCTGCAGCAAGCGCGGATATAGGCGTGACACCCGCTATTATTGTCCCTCCTGTCCTGACAATCCTGGTCTTTGCATTGGTGAATGTTTTGAACGCTACCATGCACTAGTTGAGTATTAGCGTAGGGTACAGCATTGCACAGACTAGGCACACTTTCACAGGGTCTCCCAAGATGCCATCGCATTTTGAGAGACCCGAACCTGGAACCGGTTACCGTTATAAAAGTTAGTTACAAAAAAAGTGTAAAAAAAAAAAAAAATATGAAATAAAAAAAAATAGTTGTTGTTTTATTGTTCTCTCTCTCTCTATTCTCTCTCTATTGTTCTGCTCTTTTTTACTGTATTCTATTCTGCAATGTTTTATTGTTATTGTTATTGTTATTATGTTTTATCATGTTTGTTTTTCAGGTATGTAATTATTTATACTTTACTGTTTACTGTGCTTTATTGTTAACCATTGTTAACCATTTTTTTGTCTTCAGGTACGCCATTCACGACTTTGAGTGGTTATACCAGAATGATGCCTGCAGGTTTAGGTATCATCTTGGTATCATTCTTTTCAGCCAGCGGTCGGCTTTCATGTAAAAGCAATCCTAGCGGCTAATTAGCCTCTAGACTGCTTTTACAAGCCGTGGGAGGGAATGCCCCCCCCCCCCCCCACCGTCTTCCGTGTTTTTCTCTGGCTCTCCTGTCTCAACAGGGAACCTGAGAATGCAGCCGGTGATTCAGCCAGCTGACCATAGAGCTGATCAGAGACCAGAGTGGCTCCAAACATCTCTATGGCCTAAGAAACCGGAAGCTACGAGTATTTCATGACTTAGATTTCGCCAGATGTAAATAGCGCCATTGGGAAATTGGGGAAGCATTTTATCACACCGATCTTGGTGTGGTCAGATGCTTTGAGGGCAGAGGAGAGATCTAGGGTCTAATAGACCACAATTTTTTCAAAAAAGAGTACCTGTCACTACCTATTGCTATCATAGGGGATATTTACATTCCCCGAGATAACAATAAAAATGATTAAAAAAAAAAATATGAAAGGAACAGTTTAAAAGTAAGATTAAAAAAGCAAAAAAATAATAAAGAAAAAAAAAACAAAAAAAAAAAACACCCCTGTCGCCCCCTGCTCTCGCGCTAAGGCGAACGCAAGCGGCGGTCTGTCGTCAAACATAAACAGCAATTGCACCATGCATGTGAGGTATCACCGCGAAGGCCAGATCGAGTGCAGTAATTTTTCCAGTAGACCTCCTCTGTAAATCTAAAGTGGTAACCTGTAAAGGCTTTTGAAGGCTTTTAAACATGTATTTATTTTGTTGCCACTGCACGTTTGTGCGCAATTTTAAAGCATGTCATGTTTGGTATCCATGTACTCGGCCTAAGATCATCTTTTTTATTTCATCAAACATTTGGGCAATATAGCGTGTTTTAGTGCATTAAAATTAAAAAAAGTGTGTTTTTTCCCCAAAAAATGCGTTTGAAAAATCGCTGCGCAATTACTGTGTGAAAAAAAAAAATGAAACACCCACCATTTTAATCTGTAGGGCATTTGCTTTAAAAAAATATATAATGTTTGGGGGTTCAAAGTAATTTTTTTGCAAAAAAAAAAAACTTTTTCATGTAAACAATAAGTGTCAGAAAGGGCTTTGTCTTCAAGTGGTTAGAAGAGTGGGTGATGTGTGACATAAGCTTCTAAATGTTGTGCATAAAATGCCAGGACAGTTCAAAACCCCCCCAAATGACCCCATTTTGGAAAGTAGACACCCCAAGCTATTTGCTGAGAGGCATGTCGAGTCCATGGAATATTTTATATTGCGACACAAGTTGCGGGAAAGAGACAAATTTTTTTTTTTTTTTTTTTTTTTTTGCACAAAGTTGTCACTAAATGATATATTGCTCAAACATGCCATGGAAATATGTGAAATTACACCCCAAAATACATTCTGCTGCTTCTCCTGAGTACGGGGATACCACATGTGTGAGACTTTTTGGGAGCCTAGCCGCGTACGGGACCCCGAAAACCAAGCACCGCCTTCAGGCTTTCTAAGGGCGTGAATTTTTGATTTCACTCTTCACTGCCTATCACAGTTTCGGAGGCCATGGAATGCCCAGGTGGCACAAAACCCCCACAAATGACCCCATTTTGGAAAGTAGACACCCCAAGCTATTTGCTGAGAGGTATAGTGAGTATTTTGCAGACCTCACTTTTTGTCACAAAGTTTTGAAAATTGAAAAAAGAAAAAAAAAAAATGTTTTTTCTTGTCTTTCTTCATTTTCAAAAACAAATGAGAGCTGCAAAATACTCACCATGCCTTTCAGCAAATAGCTTGGGGTGTCTACTTTCCAAAATGGGGTCATTTGGGGGGGTTTTGTGCCACCTGGGCATTCCATGGCCTCCGAAACTGTGATAGGCAGTAAAGAGTGAAATCAAAAATTTTCACCCTTAGAAATCCTGAAGGCAGTGATTGGTTTTCGGGGTCCAGTACGCGGCTAGGCTCCCAAAAAGTCCCACACATGTGGTATCCCCATACTCAGGAGAAGCAGCTAAATGTATTTTGGGGTGCAATTCCACATATGCCCATGGCCTGTGTGAGCAATATATCATTTAGTGACAACTTTATGAAAAAAAAAAAAAAAAAAAAAAAAAAGTGTCACTTTCCCGCAACTTGTGTCAAAATATAAAATATTCCATGGACTCAATATGCCTCTCAGCAAATAGCTTGGGGTGTCTACTTTCCAAAATGGGGTCATTTTGGGGGGTTTTGTGCCACCTGGGCATTCCATGGCCTCCGAAACTGTGATAGGCAGTGAAGAGTGAAAGCAAAAATTTACACCCTTAGAAATCCTGAAGGCGGTGATTGGTTTTCGGGGCCCCGTACGCGGCTAGGCTCCCAAAAAGTCCCACACATGTGGTATCCCCATACTCAGGAGAAGCAGCTAAATGTATTTTGGGGTGCAATTCCACATAGGCCCATGGCCTGTGTGAGCAATATATCATTTAGTGACGACTTTTTGTAAATATTTTTTTTTTTTTTTTTTTTTGTCATTTTTCAATCACTTGGGACAAAAAAAATAAATATTCAATGGGTTCAACATGCCTCTCAGCAATTTCCTTGGGGTGTCTACTTTCCAAAATGGGGTCATTTGGGGGGGTTTTGTACTGCCCTGCCATTTTAGCACCTCAAGAAATGAGATAGGCAGTCATAAACTAAAAGCTGTGTAAATTCCAGAAAATGTACCCTAGTTTGTAGACGCTATAACTTTTGCGCAAACCAATAAATATACGCTTATTGACATTTTTTTTACCAAAGACATGTGGCCGAATACATTTTGGCCTAAATGTATGACTAAAATTTAGTTTATTGGATTTTTTTTATAACAAAAAGTAGAAAATATCATTTTTTTTCAAAATTTTCGGTCTTTTTCCGTTTATAGCGCAAAAAATAAAAACCGCAGAGGTGATCAAATACCATCAAAAGAAAGCTCTATTTGTGGGAAGAAAAGGACGCAAATTTCGTTTGGGTACAGCATTGCATGACCGCGCAATTAGCAGTTAAAGCGACGCAGTGCCAAATTGGAAAAAGACCTCTGGTCCTTAGGCAGCATAATGGTCCGGGGCTCAAGTGGTTAACCACTTGAACTTGGCCGGAAGATTTACCCCCCTTCATGACCAGGCCATTTTTTGCAATACGGCACTGCATTATTTCAAATGACAATTGCGCAGTCATGCTGATGTAATTTTTTCCTACTAATAAAAGCTTTCTTTTGGTGGTATTTGATCACCACTGAATTTTTTTTTTTGAGCTATAAACAAAAGACCAACCAATATTTTTTACTTTCTGCTATAAAACCTATTCAATAATAAATAAAAAATTCAAAAAATATTTTTTTTTTGGTAAATTTAGGCCAATATGTATTCTGCTACATTTTTTTTTTTTTTTTAAATAAAATATCCCAATAAGGTGTATATTGATTGATTTGCGCAAAAGTTATAGCGTCTACAAACTATGGAATATATACTGGAATTTTTAATTTTATGCTAGTAATTGCGTCGATCAGCGACTTATTTTGTGGAAACCAGGGACACTAATAGAGTGATCAGTGCTAAAAAATATACACTGACCCTAACCAGTGTTTTTTTTGTAAACTGTGCTGCTTTTACTAAGGGAACTGATGGATTTTATTCCCTTTGCAGGGACACAAAATCCATCACTTTCCCCCTGTCAGAATGGAGCTCTGCCTTGTTTACATAGGCAGAGCTCCTGTCTCTGCCCGACGATCGGCGGGTGCCAGACATCCATTACCCAGCACTCGATCGGCTTCCGATGTGAGTAAAAAAAGCAGCCACTGCCTGAGTATAAAAGCCTGTTCACTGTCAGCATGTTGTGGAGTGGGATCCTTGCTCTCTGTAACTGGGTATGCATGCAGAGGGTTTTTTTCTTCATTCAACTAGAGGGATAAACAGGAAAAAAAGGATTTCTGCATCCATACAAGTGATGAGAATGTAGGGAACCCCCAGCCGTGCCATTGTATTCTGACAATTGGGAAGCTAGCTTCTGCTGAACAGACAGGGTCGCGCGCACACAGTGAAATTTGCCCAATTTCTGCTGAACGTGACAATTTTCAGTTTGTGTATAACCAGTTTAAAAAAAAAAAAAAAATGGAGTTACGCGCCCCCCCCCCCCCCCCCCTCCAAAAATTAAAAGTCAGCAGCTAAAAATACTGTAGTTGCTTACTTTTACTATTAGGACACTTACCTGTCCAGGCATCCAGCGGTGTCCTCAACTAAGCGGATTCTCTCAGGTACTGGAGCCGCCCATCTCAGTGAAGGTAAACCTTGCGGTCTCACAGCTGGTTTCCTACTGCACTGAAAAGCAGTCCACCGCAGATCGATTTTTATACGGCTAGAGACACTGCTGCATGTGAAAGTATTTCTTCAGACACGCTCCATTATGTGTCAGTTCCTCCCCTAGTGACATTTGGGGGAAGACACTATTTTTCTACTTGTGGGGTATACTGTAACTTTAGTAGGTTTGGACATGCATGGGGCAGCTTCCTCTACTGGTTATGTCCCTGCACATGTTACAGACCTCAGTTGCAGCAAGCAGTTGAATAAAGGATGGAAGACATCCCTCAGTACCAGACGTTCAGCAGCCCTGTCATCACAGCTAATCACAATAGTTAACACTGAATGAGTAGTTTTAATTCAGTAAAAATTGTTGCTTTTAACTGTAAAATGCACAGTTATAAGCAATCATAGTGTGTACAAATAAATATATATCTCCTGATCACCTCCCCAGAGCAGTACAGTGTTACTAACACTGTATTTGCTTGTCACTGTATGTAAAAATAGAAAAAAATAGCTGTACTGCACTGGTGACAGCATTAAAAAAAAATTATGAAAAAAAAAATTTTAATTAAATTTTCCCGAAAAGATAAAATAAAATTACAACTTCAAAAACTCGTCGAGCCTGTTGCTGAATACCTTGTACTGTCTACTTTCTAAAAAGGGGTAATTTGGGGGATATTTGTACTGTTCTGCCATTTTCAGGCCCCAAGAATTGAGATGCTGTCAGTACATCAGGATTGATTTCTTTTCAAATATATATACACCATAGCTTGTGGACTCTATAAAAAAACATTCCTACTGACCAAATATACATAGATTTGAGTTAGTCACCAAAGAAATGCAGCAGAATACATTTTGGTCTAAATGTACGAAGAAAGATTATAAAACGCAATTTTTTTTTCTGTCGCAATTTTTGGTCTTTTTTAGCTTATTGAAAAAAAAAAAAAATAGCAGTGATTAAATACCACTGAAAAGCTCTATTTGTGTGAAAAAAAAATAACAATTTCATGTGTGCTTAGTGTTGCGTGGCCACACAATTGTCAAAGTGTGATCGCGCTTAAAAGCTGATAATTGGCCTGTGCAGGAAGGGGGTAAAAAAAAAAAAAAGTGTCCGCTATTGAAGTGGCTAAACTAAACTTCAGCTTTAAAGACAACCAGGAGCAAGCCCCAGCAACCCAAGAAAACAAATGGACAAACACAGACAAAACTAAATTAAACTACGGTAGCATGTGCAGAGTTAGTCAATAGAGGAAGCTGGTCCCTGGCTTTATTGGTTTGCATTGTGTCCAATCCTTCTGTGGCCTCCGATAAATGCTGGAGTTAATTATCTTAGGACAGCAAGCTTGCAGGAAAGTTAATCAAGAAGGCAGTACATTGACTCTCATAATGGTACACCTTCTTTAATTGGTTAAAGAGTAGTACGGAGCAAAACTGCTATGCCCGCAGACAGAGGGCGCTTTAAGGCAAGTTTTCCTGCATTGCTACATTCTTTAGTTCCCACAGCAGTGTCTTTGTCCCAGTTTATTATACTCCACCTACCTGAAAGTGAGAACTTGACACACACTTGGATATTTGCTTAAACAGGGGTTCCTGAATCTTTTTAAACTGAGTTGGCTCTATTACATCCAAAATCTCTTCTATTTCACCTAAAAACATCACCTGTGCCAAAACAAAAATTTCATTATACAATAGTGACTACAATATGTGAAATGTGTAAAGATTCTTTTGACAAGTTAAAAACAACTTTTTGACATTAAAACAGTTATTACCTCTTTTTGGCTACAAGTTTTTGGCCAGAATTTTAACAACCCTCTAATAACCTGCAAATAAAGCAGACAAAAAAAATGTAAACAAAAGGAATGTAACGGCCTTCACTGAAGAAAAAGAATAAAAATAAATCACAACAGTTTTTTATATCAGTTCTGCTTTGCCAACACAGTTTAGTTTAAATTGTCATTAGTAGCATTCAATGTCATTATGTCTTCAGTTTTCAGCTGCTACACACATCATGTGTTTCCTGTACTTCTTGCCTTCCTTTCATGTTGTGCACCAAAACAGGAAAATTACCTGGCTTCTTAAAACTAACCAGAGCTCCATTTCAACTTTCAAAATCTCTACCTAGAAAAAGACATCACAAGATGCCATCAGCCAGAAAACTTTATTTAATTTCACTTTTTTTTTTTTTTACTGGGGCCTAACTTTGTGGCCAAGCTCCATCAACTGCCATCCTGCAAAATGAGAGGACTGTTACATGGTAGTTGGTGGAGCAGGTTGAGTTGGCGAAATTAAATACTCACCTTATAAAAACAACCCATTTAGTGTAAAAAAGAAAAGAAAGGAAAAACGTTAATCTCTGTTCTCAGCTGCATAAGGAGCTCAGAAAGCTGGGGGAGGAGAAACAGCAGTACACCGGTCCTCCCAGTGAATGGGTGTGCGGGGGGGGGGGGGGGGGGGGTTGGGTAGTGTTTCATCCTGATCATTGCTCCCATAGCCAGTGGTCAGTTTTTAAAAGGAAAGCAGAGGGACTGGCACGAACACCAGGGATTTCACACAAAGGAAACAATACAAAGAACAGGTTATATTTTTCATAGAAGTACATGGTACAGCAGGCATATATCAGCAATATGAAATATTGGGTTTACATATTATTTAAAGCTGAACTCCAGGATTCTACAAGTTTTTTTTTTTTTTTCAGATCCTCTCCCCAGCCACAATTAAAACACTATTGCAATCATGTTATCTTACTTTTTTGTAACCCTTGATTTTTGGTCCCTGACGTCATGCTAAAGAAAAAAAAATCCCTGCTTCCACTTAGAGAGGTGGATTTTCTGCATTGCCACACATCACATTCGTGGGGGTATAAGGAACTATATGTCCCATGATGCAATGCAAAACGGGTGTGTTCTGACGCTCATCAGTCCGAGGCCCAGATCGGGAGGCTGAGACTCCGAGACCTGTCCATTACACTCACACAGAGCTATAATGGGGAAGTTACAAGAAAGGTGGCTGTGGGGATAGAGAGCACAGCAGCCTGGGGTTTTAAAAAACAGAAATTACAGAGAATGAAGCCTGTGATTCAAATAACGCACATTCATTTTCTTTTAAACTACAAACGAGGGAAACAAATGGAGTACAGATCTGCACAAAGTACGAAAACATCAGCAACAAGGAAAAATATTTTTGTCCGGAGTTCGGCTTTAAGAAAAAGCAGGCTTTAGTAGTGAAATGAAACAAATTTAGAAAAAGATACTGAAGAACCTTTTCTGGCTAATGATGTAATAGCAGGTATCCTGTGATTTCTGCTGTTATGTAGGACCTTTATTTGTTCTTTTTATACTTACAAACAACCACTCCTTCCAAAGAGAAAGAATGCTTACACATTAACATTGCTAAGAGCGTAGTAAAGAGACAGTGCTGGAATGTTGAGTGCTATCTGAACATTCCACAGGACACATACTGATAACCATTCACCAGTTTTTTTTTTTTTTCAACTTATGGCATTCCAGCTGTTGTAAAAATAAAAGTTTCAGCTTGCGCCACCAGTAAGAAACTAGTTCAACAGCTAGAGAACCATGTGTTGCAAGAAACCGCTTTAGACAATGACGACACATTGTATTGGACATTTTTCATTGAACCCAACTGGGTATTTTAAACCTGATCTCCAGGCTAATGTTGCAATACATTACATTTTTGGGTTTAATATCGCTTTAACCGCTTCAGCCTTGGAAGATTTTACCCCCTTCCTGACCAGAGCACTTTTCACAATTTGGCACTACGTGGCTTTAACTGACAATTGCACGGTCGTTCAACGTTTTTTTTTTTTTTACACTAGTAATGGCGGTGATCTGCGATTTTTAGCGGTACTGCGACATTGCGGACAGATCGGAGACTTTTGACACTTTTGGGAACACTGGCATTTATACAGCGATCAGTGCTATAAAAATGCCCGGGACTTCGCTCAGGAGAGCCATTGTGCCGCAGTATGTCTGCGTGACACGGGGCAAGTGGTTAACCACTTAAGGACCAGCCTGGTTTTGGATTTTAGGTGTTTACATGTTTAAAACAGGTTTTTTGCTAGAAAATTACTTAGAACCCCCAAACATTATATATGGTTTTTCTTCCAACACCCTAGAGAACAAATGGCGGTTGTTGAAATACTTTTTTTTGCACCGTATTTGCGCAGTGGTCTTAAAAGCGCACTTTTTTTGGAAAAAAAAAAAATCACTTTTTTGAATAAAAAAAAAATAAAACAGTAAAGTTAGCCCAATTTTTTTTTATATTGTGAAAGATAATGTTACGCCAAGTAAATTGATACCCAACATGTCATGCTTGAAAATTGCGCCCGCTCGTGGAATGGCGTCAAACTTACCCTCAAAAATCTCCATAGGCGACGTTTAAAAAAATTCTACAGGTTGCATATTTTGCGGTACAGAGGAGGTCTAGGGCTAGAATTATTGCTTTCGCTCTACCAGTCACGGCGATACCTCACAGGGGGTTTTTAAAAAAAAAAAAAATTTTATTATTTATTTTACATTTTATTTTTACACTTTTTTTTTTTTTTTTTTTTAATTGTGTCACTTTAATTCCTATTACAAGGAATGTAAACATCCTTTCTAATAGAAAAAAGCATGACAGGACCTCTTAAATATGAGATCTGGGGTCAAAAAGACCTCAGATCTCATATTTACACTAAAATGCAATAAAAAAAAAAAAAAAGTCATTTAACCACTTCACTACCCGCCCATAGTCAAATGACGGGCTGAGATGGGATCTCCCATCCTGGGTGGCCATCATATGACGTCCTGGGCTTCCCGGACGGCATTGCTCGGGACCCGGTGTGTGTGCCCGGCGGCCGCGATTGCCCGTTAACTGAACAGGACCGTGGATCTGCGTGTGTAAACACTGTGTTCCCAGTACAGAGGAACACAGATCGGTCTCCTCCCCTTGTGAGTCCCCTCCCCCTACAGTTAGAATCACTCCGCAAACCAATCAATATACGCTTATTGCGATTTTTTTTACCAAAAATATGTAGAAGAATACGTATCAGCCTAAACTGAGGAAAACATTTGTTTGTTTTTTTTTTTTAAATTGGGATATTTATTATAGCAAAAAGTAAAAATATTACCAAAAGAAAGCTCTATTTGTGGGGAAAAAAGGACATCAATTTTGTTTGGGTACAACGTCGCACGACCGCGCAATTGTCGTTTAAAGAGCGACAGCGCTGAAAACTAAAAATTGGTCTGGGAAGGAAGGGGGTGAAAATGCCCTGTATTGAAGCGGTTAAAAAAAATGACATTTGAAAAAATGTGCCTTTAAGAGGCGTGGACGGAAGTGACGTATTGACGTCGCTTCCGCCCAGCAGTGTCATGGAGACGAGTGGGCGCCATCTTAGCCTCACTCGTCTCCAGGCACAGGACGGAGACGGATGCTATCCCCTCCGCTGCTACCGACGGCTCCGGTAAGAGGCGGAGGGCACCAGATCGCGGCGGGGGGGCCCTCTCCCGCCACCGATAAAAGTGATCTTGCAGCGAATCCGCCGCAGGGACCACTTTTATCTGAAAGCCGACCGCCGCACGAAAACTGGGATACCGGGGTTATGGCAGGTAGCTGCTGCCATAACAACGATATCCCCGTTCAAAGTTTGGACGTACATCGTCGTGCGGCGGTCGGCAAGTGGTAAAGGAAATTAAGCCTTTCTAAAAGGCGGAACTTGGCAAAAAGGGAAGCTTTACTTATTTGCACCCCCCCCCCCCACCACCACCAACTGCCACATTTGGCCACATGTTCAGGCCCTCTCCTTCTCGACTATTCACAAAGCGCAGCGCACCTTGCGCATGCACAGAAGGAAACCGGCTGTGTCGCTGGAAGGCTTTACTGCTGGCTTTCCTTACCCAAGATGCAGGCGCCTGCACCCAAAGCCGAATGAAGAATCTGCTCTGGTGAGGACATCACTGGATCCCTGGAAAGATAAGTGTCCTTATATTAAAAGTCAGCAGCTAAAGTATTTGTAGCTGCTGACTTCTACTTTTTTGGGGGTAAACTGGAGCTATTCTTTAAATATAGATACTTGGTAAGCACATACTTGGTAAGCACACTGCCCCCACGAGACTTAGATCTAGTCCCTGGTTGGGAAGGCATCCAGTGCCAAATTGAGGGAGGGGGATGCTCCTGTGTGCCCTATACCTTGAAGTGACAGGTTGTTATGGAGGTGAAGCCATTAGAAAATTACATAAAGCAAATCAATAGTAATTTTGCCTATTTAAGGTTAAGTCATGCAGTGGTTGTATTTCTTCGCCTAAAGACTTTTAACACACAACAATTTTTACATTTATAAGTGTGTGTACATACATAACTATACACACACACACACAAATATATGCAGTATCTCACAAAAGTGAGTACACCCCTCACATTTTTGTAAATATTTTATTATATCTTTTTATGTGACAACACTGAAGAAATGACACTTTGCTACATTGTAAAGTAGTGAGTATACAGCCTGTATAACAGTGTACATTTGCTGTCCCCTCAAAATAAAACACACAGCCATTAATGGCTAAACCGCTGGCAAATGTGAGTACACCCCTAAGTGAAAATATCCAAGTTGGGCCCAATGTGTCAATATTTTGTGTGGCCACCATTATTTTCCAGCACTGCCTTAATCCTCTTGGTCATGGAGTTCACCAGAGCTTCACAGGTTGCCACTGGACTCCCCTTCCACTCCTCCATGACATCACTGACTGGTGGATGTTGGAGACCTTGCCCTCCTCCACCTTCCGTTTGAGGATGCCCCACAGATGCTCAATAGGGTTTAGGTCTGCAGACATGCTTGGCCAGTCTATCACCTTTACCCTCAGCTTCTTTAGCAAGGCAGTGGTCATCTTGGAGGTGTGTTTTGGGTCGTAATGTTGGAATACTGCCCTATGGCCCAGTCTCCGAAGGGAGGGGATCATGCTCTGCTTCAGTATGTCACAGTACATGTTGGCATTCATGGTTCCCTCAATGAACTGTAGCTCCCCAGTGCCGGCAGCACTCATGCAGCCCCAGACCATGATACTCCCACCACCATGCTTGACTGTAGGCAAGACACACTTGTCTTTGTACTCCTCACCTGGTCACTGTCACACATGCTTGACACCATCCGAACCAAAATAAGTTTATCTTGGTCTCATCAGACCACAGGACATGGTTCCAGTAATCCATGGCCTTAGTCTGCTTGCCTTCAGCAAACTGTTTGTGGGCTTTCTTGTGCATCATCTTTAGGAGAGGCTTCTTTCTGGGACAGCCATGCAGATCAATTTAATGCAGAGTGCAGCGAATGGTCTGAGCACTGACAGGCTGACACCCCCCCACCCCTTCAACCTCTGCAGCAATGCTGGCAGCAATCATACGTCTATGTCCCAAAGACAACCTCTGGATATGACGCTGAGCATGTGCACTCAACTTCTTTAGTTGACCATGGTGAGGCCTGTTCTGAGTGGAACCTGTCCTGTTAAACCGCTGTATGGTCTTGGCCACCGTGCTGCAGCACAGTTTCAGGGTCTTGGCAATCTTCTTATAGAGCAACAATTCTTTTTTTCAGATTCTCAGACAGTTCTTTGCCAGTATGAGAGTGTGAGAGCGAAATTTAACATTCAGGTGTGAATGCTCCCCATTCACACCTGAGACCTTATAACACTAACGAGTCACATGACACCGGGGAGGGAAAATGGCTAATTGGGCCCAATTTGGACTTTTTCTCTTAGGGGTGTACTCACTTTTGTTGCCAGCGGTTTAGACATTAATGGCTGTGTGTTGCGTTATTTTGACGGGGAAGGACAGCAAATTGACACTGTTATACAAGCTGTACACTCACTGCCTTACATTGTAGCAAAGTGTTATTTCTTAATTTCTTCAGTGTTGTCACATAAAAAAAGCTATAATAAAATATTTACAAAAACGTGATGGGTGTAATATATTTTTTTTTTTTTTTTTTTACAATGCAACTGTATGCCCCAAGCCAAGAATTATTACATTATTACTATTACTCTCTCACCAGTTTTAATGTCATCTGTCTAAAACAGTTCCTATAGATACACTGTATTCCATAAGTCTAACACTCTGCTCTTCGTGTCTTTCATGTTAATGGTATTTAACAGAACAGAGGATACAGCTTCATGCTACACTCCCACATAAACATCCTGGCTATTTTTAGCACACCTACTTTCCAATCTGAGAGCCGTGCTCATCTCCACTGTCGCCCACTCAAAAGGAAAAAATGTGTTTACTACATCAGAAAGCAGTATTTATATTACATTCATACATTCTTCAAGGTGAGCTTTGCTATTCAGCTGGATTAGCTTTGTGAACATTTACCTCAGGATTGAGTGAGAATATTTGTAACACATAATTGTCATCAGTACTGCGGTAGTACTAATTTCATTAGAAAGCACACACATTCCACAACATTGCAAAATGAAAAGGTGAAAAAGAAACAATACTCAAAATAGAATCCCCCTCAATCATGATAAATTGGTTGTGTCTGTGCTCTCCTAACACTGTAAATATTGGCAAGTACACCACGGATCTTCAAATAAGTCCAAACTGTTTTTTAATAAACATCACATACCCTAACAGGAGTGACTCAACAAAAACCCAGCTGCCTACCTCCTGAATGCCACCCCTCTGTCCAATAAGAAATTCAAAAATTCCTTACAGGCAGTCCCCTGGTTACAAACAAGAAAGGTTCTGTAGGTTTGTTCGCAAGTTGGAACAGGTTAATTTTTTTAAGTGCAACTCTAGCCAAAAAATTATTTTTAAGTTTTGGATAGCATAGGGAAGGGTTAACTGGCCATGCAGTGAAGTGGGATCGCCGACAGGCCTGCTAGACAGTAGGTGGCAGCATGCGGTGAACTGCAAGATGGCCGCCCAGCAGTTTCCAGGACCAGTGTGACGTCACGCTGCCTCCGTTTGGAAGTATGAGTCATATGCAAGTTGGACGTTAGTAACTTGGGGACTACCTGTACTTAAACATTTGCTCATGGCAGCAAAGGCTTGCATTCCAGCATTATGCAAAAGTAAAAGCCCCACGACCACAGAAAGAAAAGGACAAAAACTGGAAGATTTGGGCTCCCTCCTTTTATGGAGATCAAACCTTGCTGTGATCTCAGCCCCGATTTACTAATTGGCAAATATTCAGCATCTTTTCCCATCCCCACTTTTGTCCTTCCCTCTTTTTTCTCTACTGACCTACCTTCTCTGATTTATACTTTCTCTTGCTGTGCATCCTCTATGTTATTCTCTCCCTGCAATTTACCCATGTACTAATTATTTTCTCTACATGTCAAACACGAAAAATGGCTTTTGAATTCAACGTTTGTTATGGATGATCAGCAGCTCCTAGATATCACAAGCACTATTTCCAGGGGTTTAACCATCCGCCCTTTTACTTGTATAAGTTTAGTATTGCTGCCTTGTTCTATTGTACCCATTTATACATTTTTCATATGGTGCTGCTTAATGTTTGTTTTAGGTTTTGTATGGCATTGCTGAATTCCTTGAATACTAAATAAAAAATGATCACATTACCAAAAAAAAGTGCAACGTTTTGGAGCTGTGCAGGGCCCCTTCGTCAAGCATGCGATAGGTGCATACAGTTGTGCAAAGTATCTAAATGAACTTCCACCAATCAAGAAGAAGAAAAAAAAAAAAAAAAAGCAAGAATCCCCTCCCATCACATTGCATCAATTTACTTTTTTGTAATGTGTTCTTTATTCAATAAAAAACATTAGGCCTTATTTGAAGATCCATGGTGTGCTGGTGAATATTACACAGTGTTCTGCATGCGCCATTATCCAGCTGGTGGTCGCTGCAGTACCTTTGAAAGCTCATTCCAGGAATGTGTGCGATGGGGATATGGACAGTGTGCTCTCCCAACTTCTCATTTGACAGCTGAGGGGGTTTAGTCACACACGTATTTGGCTAAAAACACACTCTTCTTTTTGCTCACATAGAAGGTAAGCTTTTTTCTGAATCTTTACACACATTATGATAAGGTGTTAATACAGATTAAAACAGTGTTTACTGACGCTCCAAATTATTCTGTATTCACATGCAGAAGATCCGTGGATCTCTCTGGAAGAACACTGATCAAAAAAAAAAAAAAAAAAAATCTCCATACAGGAGGGTCATTTTGAGCACAGCGGCCAGGGCTGCAGCTGAGGAACCTTGCGGTACACCTCCAGTTCCGGCCTGGCTCAATACAACCTAAGAGAACATTGTTTTATTTTACACATTCGTATTTCTCAACAGCACACACAGCCAAAGTACATAAGGAAAGGAATGTCAAAATACTCACTGGCTCTGTCAGCGCTGCGTCCTTCTCCAAAAACTGGACCACGCAATATGCCAACTTTAAACAGGAAGAATGAAAAAAAATATTTCATTATGCAGTATAGCCTCTAGATTCAGACAGATCAGTTTGGATAGTCTAGCAAATGAATTCACACATATAAGCGTAGTGTGATATAAACTGCATCATTATGCAAGTATTTCTAAAACTTAAACCTTTTTTTATAAAGTAGGTTAAAAAAAAGTTAGGTATGAATGTTTTAAATCTCATTTTTTTTTAATTTAATTTATTGATTTTATTTTTTTAGAAAGACTCAGCAAGAAGTGAGAGGAAATTAATCCGAAGGATGGAAAAACCTCTCTGAAAGTTGTGATCCAAGAAGTGTTCTCAATAGAAGATTTCATCCTCTTCTGCCATTTTGGTGACAGCTCAGAATTTAGAATTTTCCCTCGCTTTCAGCCCCAGAAACCATGGTTATCAGGACAAAGAGGGTAAAGCTTTGGACAGCAAGAAAAAGTAAAGTATAGCAAGAAACTGACAGAGGATCTAACCCTTCCCAACCTTATTCGTTTCAGAGACATTTTAAAGAGAGCGATTTTCAAAACATGTAATCAAGTCTCATCAGCACTAACAGGAAGAGAAGAGAGGCGATCTCTGCCACATTTCGGCTGAAAAAAAAAAAAAAAAAAAAAAAAAAAAAAAAAGAAAGCCCTGGGTGAGAGGGTCACAAGAAATGGCCTGGCGGGCTGGATTTATCCCACGGGCCTAGTGTTTGACATGTGCTGTAAATAAACCAAAGTGTGTAAAGAAAAAAAAAATGTAATTCAAAAAGAAAGAAAAAAAAAGCTAAATCAAGGTTAGATCTAGGTTAGTGCCAGGGTTAGGGTCAAGGTAAGGGTCAAAGGTCAAGGTTGGGGTCAAAGGGCAGGGTCAACATATTTACTATACTTTTGGGAGGATTCTTTTTTTAAAAAAGCATTTTTTTTAATTTGTGTCAATTAGCTTCAGTGTGTTTTAGGTAGGAAATTAAAAAAAAAAAAAAAAAAAAAAGAAGAAAAAAAAAATGTGCACCACTGTTTCTGGGCCCTACTAGATTGTAAGTTCCATTGAGCATTGCCCTCTGATTCCTCCTGTATTGAACTGTATCGTAACTGTACTGTCTGCGCTTACGTTGTAAAGCACTGCAAAAGCTGCTGGCTCTATATAAATCGTGTTTAATAATAATTATACTATAAGTACAAACAAATAACATAAACATATATGGTATCACACTGTGATCATCAGGAGCAGAGGGATATATTCTAGTGTAATTTTTGGTGGTAAATTATGGTAATGGCAAGAAATATACAGCTACATTTAAAAAAAAAAAAGCTTTTTTTTTTTTTAACCATTTTGGGCCAGTTGCTCTCAAAAAAAAAAAAAAAAAAAAAATCAGGAGATCGGTTACCATTTACCAAAAGAACACCAAAATTTGTTTGAAAAAACAAGGTATAATCCCCCTGGATCCACAAAGCAGTTGTGATATGTACAGATTTACTAACGCATGTCAATGTTGCAAAATTGTGTTCAGGCATTAACGTTTGTTTTACCCTCAGTCAGTAAAGGGATTAAAAGCTTGTCTGTATAATGTCATATCAGGTCATGTGTTGGTTTCAGTGTAAAAGTGCTGCTGTTCTACATAATGGCTGCAAATGTATTAGTCATGACAGCTACTGATAAACCTCTACAACTGTCAATGAAGAATAAAAACCTGAATGCATCTTACAAGGCTGACTCGCTCTTCTTATGAAAAGCAACTTTAAAACAAAAAATAAAAAAAAAAGAATTCTACGGTTCTGGAGTAAGCAGTGTGATTCTACAAACTGGCTATGTGTGTTTGTTCTGAGAGCTCCCAATTCAATTATAAAGTAGCAACAGGTGCAAAGACTTGACACTTCTCTCCTCAACGTGACAGCAGGAAGGCACCACACTGACCTGTGCATGAAACAGAGCCAGGCCCTTAGCTGTGTGCATAGGAATCAGGACCTTCATAAGAAATTGCTTGTGCTCAGCTTTTAACGGTAATGCAAATCCATTGATGATGCTGTGATGAAAACATAAGAGATTTTAGTATGGAGTCATAGCCTGAAATATCAAAACGCATTACCCAATTTTCACTAGAGGAAATCTCTACAAGTTTGCAAAAAAAGCTCATTAAATAGAACGCAGTATACTAAAGTTTTGTTTATAGGGAACCATAAAAAAAAGCATAAAAACAGCAAGCCTCATTTATAGGCATGTGTACCCTGGAGGGTGCATTTAATGTGTTCACGGGATATTTCTGCTGGTTATACCGAGATGGAAGGCATCATCCCTATATCATTTAGAGCAGACATTCTGGTCTTTTGTAAAAGCAATACTAGCGACTAATTACACACTGGTATGCTTTTACAAACAGCAGGATCTCCCATTCTACAAGGAACCCCGATCAACCAGTCGGCACTTACGCTGGCTGATCACATAGCTGAACAAAGTCCAGATAGGCTTTGTTCCACTATGTGATATAGTATGCAGGAAGTGATGACCTTACATCACTTCCGGTTTACATGAGTGAAAATGGCGCCATTTACAAGGGCAGAGAAACCCCGATCTCTCCATAAAGAGTACCTCTCATATGCCTATTGCTGTCACAAGTGATGTTTGCATTTGCTTCTGACAGCAATAAAAGTGATCCAGAATTTTTTTTAAAGTGCCCGTCCCCCTGTGCAAAGGCAAACGCACGTGTCAGTCCCACACGCATGCAAACAGCAATTGTCCCACACATGTGGTGTATCACCGCGAACATCAGATCATGGGCAGTAGTTCTAGCACCAGACCTCCCGTGTAAACCTAAAGTGGTAACCTGTAAAAGCTTTTAAATTGTTACCTATGGCTAGTAGAATTTACACAGTTTGTCGCTGTTGCACAGGCGTGCAATTTTAAAAGCAGGACATATTTGGTATCTATTTACTCAGCCTAACACATCATCAAAAAAAAGTGGTTTATGTATTGCGTTTTCTGCAATAAAATTCAAAAAGTTTATCCTTAAAAAAAAAAAAATTGCGCTTGAAAGACCGCTGTGCAAATACCGTGCAGCTTAAAAAATTGTAAAATCCATTAATTTATTCTCTAGGGCATTTGCTTTAAACAAATATATGTTTGGGGTTCTAAGATATTTTATAGCAAAAAATAAGTGTAAACAAAAAGGTACCAGAAAAGGCCTGGTCTTAAAAGTGGTTATAATAGGAAATGTAACATAAGCTCATAGTTTTAGTGGATAACATGTCATAAACATATGGATATCAGCCAAAATCTTTAGTTGTTTAAAAACATAACAGATTTGGGGAAAAAAATACATAATTAGGGGCCATTAGTAACAATAAGATGGACTCAGTGAACGTGGGCTTTTATATATTGGAGCATACATTAACCACCATCCTACCAGTGTATAGTTAAAAAAAAAAAAAAAAAAAAGTCTGGGGAGGTGGACACTTCATTCTGGAGAGTCATTTATACGCGGCACTCCAGAAATTAAAGCATGGTGGCCAGTTTGCCCATTAAAGGTCTTTGATTGAACCAATTTTGGCTCACATCATAGACAATAGGCACAGAGTTGCTCTGAATGGCTCTGTGCCTTGTGAAGGTTGTGATGGCCAATCACAGCGATCACAAATGTAAACACAGCTTGTGTTAACATGTGAAAGCCTGCCCATTCTTCCTCTGCCAATGCTCCTCCCGATTCTCTTTCTTCCTCCTCTATCGCTCCCCCTCAATGATTCTGTGAGTAAAACTGCTCCACTGATCATGAACGAAAAGGGGGGGGCGGGGCGCACAGATCACCAAGGGGCCATACTGACCACCACTAAGCAGTAAGGCGGTACACACAGGTGCCATATAGTCTTTAAAGTGGCACAGACTACCAAAGTTAGGAGGGAAGCCAGCACTGAATATCAATGTTAGACCCTTTTCACACTGGGGTGCCTTTCAGGCATTTTCGCGCTAAAAACAGTGCCTGTAAAGAGTCTCTGAAGCCACTCCAGTGTGAAAGCCAGAGTGCTTTCACACTGGGGCGGTGCGCTTGTAGGACAGGAAAAAAAGTCCTACGAGCAGCATCTTTGGGGCGGGGTATACATCACTCCTCCAGCACCCCTGCCATTGAAATCAATGGGCAGCGCTGCCGAAACACCTGCAAAGCGCTTTGGCAGCGGTGCTTTTAACCCTTTATTGGACCTCACCACTGGTCACATTTAAAAGGAGCCCACCAACACTTAAAGTTGACCACCACTATGAAGAGGTGCCAAATCCTGACCACTGAAATCTATAAGCAATTCTGTGCAATACATATTCTTGACCCCTGCATGCTGACTGCGTCACTGTTTATGCTATGTCCTAAACTAAACAATTTTGGGGCATTTTAAGGAATCAAGAAATGAGATACATCAGTTTTTTTTTTTTTTCAAAATTCGAGGTCCTTTTTCCTTTATGCTGTAAAAAAACAAAAACAAAACAAAAAACAAAAAAACAGTGGGTATTAAATAACCACCAAAAAGAAACCTCTATGATATAAAATTAATTTGGGTGCAGTGTTGCATGAGAAATTGTCAGTCAGGACATAACATCTCCTATGACCATTCCTATAATCTCTAGTTTTCTATGATGCAAACTAAAATCTTTTAAACAAATAAATTACCTGCCCAGTATTTCCAGCAATTCTGCCACACCGTTAAAATGCTCAGTTTCATAGATAAACCTGTAAAAAAAAAAAAACTAAACGTATTCAATATTGTTCCTTATGTCAAGGTAAATCACGGACACAAATGCAACAATTCGTATATTTTATGATGTCTCAAAAAATATTCTTACAAGAATCTCAATGCACAGTGCAATCACAACACAGCCCTAACTTACCTGAGCTTGGAAGCCACATTCAAATATAATAAGGAATGGCATTATACACAAACTGACAAAGTTAATGCTATAGTTGGTCTTCAAGACCTAGTAAAGTCAGCCCTATAATGTTCCTTAATTGTCCTTAATTACTATTAAAATGCCCCAAATAATGGAGCAAGATTATCTTCAAAGATGCACACAGAGAAAGGTTTCCTGAATAATAAAAGTTAATCGCCATCTTGCAGTATCTGTTGGGTAGAACTTTCGCTAAAACATTTAGAAGGAGCAGCAAATTTTAAAGGTAAAACCAAACAACTGGGAAGGTATGGGGAAATGGGGTACTGTGCACAGTCGTATCTGCAAACCAAAATAAATGTGGTACCTGAGAAAAATGTTGTTAATCTGCTTTCTGATGAATGCTCTTAGGCCAAGAAACTTGCCATATATTCGATGTAGTACAGTCTTCAAAAACTCTCGCTCCCTGGGGTCTTCACTGTCAAACAGCTCCAGCAGCTGAATACAGGAGTGAAAACATTATAAAACAACTTGTGCCAACTTTACATAAGGCAAAAGCAATAATCCACCTTTCAGTGAATCAACTCAAGTAAAGTACAACCTAATCGCCTGCCTTACTGTGCACCTCAGCTTTGTTCTTCATTGCTTTAAAATTGATATTAAAAAGGGGTTGTAAACCCTCATGTTTTTTTACCTTAATGCAACCTATGCATTAAGGTGAAAAAAAACTTCTGAGAGTCACCAGCCCCCCCCCGTTTTACTTACCTGAGCCCCGTAATTCACATGCCTGTCCCTCTCTGCACGGGTTCCCGGCTCTTGATTGAATAGATTAATAGCAGCGCAGCCATTGGCTCCCACTGCTGTCAATCAATTCCAATGATGCGGGGGCGGGCCGGGTCTGGCATTCTATGTCTATGGACGCGGGAGTGCGCCCGCAAGGTAACCCCCGGGAGCGCGCTTCTCTTAGGGAGTTATCTGAAATGAGGAACCGCGAGAGCTGCCAGGGGACCCCAGAAGTCGAGGATTAGGGCCACTCTGTGCAAAATGAGCTGCACAGTAGAGGTAAGTATGACGTTATTTAAAAAAAAAAAAAAAAAACACACACGAGCCTTTACAATCACTTTAAAGTCTTTTTTTTTTTTTTAAATATTATTATTATTATTATTATTCAGGATTTATATAGCGCCAACAGTTTACGCAGCGCTTTACAATATAAAAGGGAGACAATACAGTTATAATACAATACAATAGGATTAAGAGGGCCCTGCTCAGAAGAGCTTACAATCTAATATATCATACTTACCTGCTCTGTGCAGTGGTTTTGCACAGGGCAGTCCAGATCATCCTCTTCTCGGGTCACTTGTTGGCTCTCCTGACCCCTCCCTACTGCAGAGTGCCCCCAGACAAGCAGCTTGTAATGGGGGGCACCCAGGTAGGCTTGCTCCCGAGCCGCGGCTCTACAGGTCTATTCACACACAGAGCTGTGGCTTGGCCTCACCCCCTCTATCTCTTCTTTGGCTCACTGGCTGTGATTGACAGCAGAGGCAGCCAATGGCATATACTGCTGTCTCAGCCAATGAGGAAGGAGAGTCCCTGGAAAACCGAGGCTCTAGTGGACATTGTTGGATCTCGATGGGGCTCAGCTAAGTATTAGGGGAATCTGGGGGGCTCCTGCGCACAGTTTTTTTTTACCTTCATGCATAGAATGTAAAAAAAACTTGATCCTTTAGAACCACTTTAACCAAGGATTTAACAAGTATGACACCACTAGAATCTATGTAGTGTAAACATGGCTGCCTTTCCTTTTACTGCCATGGACAAAAAGGGTTACATTGGGACGAAACTGCTTGCAGCAGGCCATCTCTTCAACTTTAATTTTGGGATTCCCTTACACTATATGCTAATGCACAGCTAAATAAATAGCTGTGATCAGTGGCTGACAAGCTTCCGATCGCAGCCATTCATAAAATAATGTGGAAGCCCCCACCAACCACTCCACAGTGTGCCCTCCATATGCTGTCCACTACCCGCTGCCTCTGCCATTGCTTCCCGCAATCTGATTCTTGTGTTCTATCCTGCATCGTCAACCTCCCTGCAGCGCCACTTTCTTCCCACAGCCCTTGTGTGCTTTCCTGCAACCCCCCTGTGAACTTCCTCCCTTTGGTCTTTAGCAACAGATAAATGTTTAGATACACAATGTTTAGGCACATGTAAACAGGCTAGAGGATGAATTAGAGTGTAGAGTACAATAAAGCTTGGCTACAGTCAGCACACTTTACAAACCAAAGTTTACCTGTTGCACAAATTTCTGGTCCACAAACCTCTTTGCAATACTTGGTTGAAAGTCGGGACTTTCCAAAAATCTCAGGAAAAATTCATACACCAACTGTAAAATAAAGGAAAGAATTTGATTTAGACATCTGTAAAATTGTAGCTTCATTGAATTATATGTGTAACTGACAAAAAGAAAAAGCGGAACTATAAAAATTCAGGGAAAGTCTCTTTGCAAACACACAACCAGATTCCTAAATACACGCCAAACATTTAAAGAGAAGAATACAAGCGCCTGGAGAACAGACCTGATATGAAATTACTTTTAAACATCAAGTCCACTAAATATTAGCTTGATATGAAGGACAACTTGCCTTGTCAGGACTAGAATGAGGCCGGGTTCACACATATGTGAATTGGATGTGGGTTTCACCGCATCCAATTCGCATGACAGGAGAGTGTGACCGGCTCTCTATGGAACCGGTTCACATAGCTCCGGGTGGCCGCAGTCTGCATTGAAGAAGGGCCCTGTGCGTCTTCTGGTCCTATTCAGGTGCAAATTCATGTAAAAATTCAGACCTGATTCGCACCTTAAATCAGTGAACAGGGATGCACCGGACCCCATGCTGTGACCCATGACCTCAGCATATGTGAACGGAGCCTTACAGATCAGAAACAGTAAACTACTACTGGCAACTGAATAATGCAAAGACCAATAAGCGAACCAACATGTGTGGTTACACTGAGCAGATCAGTATAACACTAAGACAATTAAATAAATACGGATATGGCCTAAAAATTGGTAATAGGGCCACAGTACAGAAACACCAAGGTGAATCCTGGGCAAAGGCTGTAGCAAAGGGCTTTGAACTCTTTCCTAGGCAAGGTTAAGACCCGCCCACACGCCATTCAAATATTAATATCAGAGCCTCAGGGGTGGTAGAAAATTAAGGTATTTGACAGCTGACTGACCAGAATAGGGTCACTATTTAAAGTGTTCATTTCAGAAAAAAAGGTAAACCCCCTACCACCCTCCCTGCTGTACTACAAACACGGATGTGGAGCTGTCAGTGCCCAAGCAGCCAGTCCAGCAATCCGGAGATTTCAGATCCTCGCCCCTCTCTGTGCAGTGCTTCTGGGATAAACCAGAGCAATTCTGATTAGTCAGCACCTGCACAGTAAAATCGCTCTGATCGACCCCGGAAGCACTCTGCAGAGAAAAGGGAGAAGGCAGGCATTTTAAATCCTCTAGCCGCTGAGCTGGCATGTTCAGCATCCCCAGAGGTAAGGAGAGTGGGGACCAAAAGATTTTCTTTCCTGCAACCCGTGGTTGCAGGAAAGAAAACCGCTCCATCTATGGAAGGCTTTACTGCTCATGTTCAGTGAGCTGTAGATAATAGTCATTATTAACAGAGGTTCCGAGACCTGAAAGGTCTAGTTGTAAAAAAAGGTTCAGAAAGCACGATCTAGGAGCATTTGTTTATTCAGCACAAATCAGGAAGAAACACTTATTTTGTACATATAATCAACCAAGAAGGAAACCAACCAGGAAATACTAATTATATGAACGTCACTCTGGCTATAACTAGAGCAAGGATTTCTTCAAAAAAATGGGGTCAACATGCATGGGCATAGAGTACAGTATTAGTTTGTCTTTTCATCTTTCCTGGAAAGATGAACATGTTAACCTCATCTTGACGTTAAAAGTATAAGGCCCCTTTCTAGGGATTGACCGATTATTGGGAAGGCCAATACCAGCATTTTTTGAAAAATCGGTATCGGCCTCAAACTAGACCGATAATACTTCAAGAGGTTTTACCAGGGCGATGCATGCAGCTTCAGGCATCACACCCGCTACCATTGTTTAGAGCAGACGGTCGGTTTTATTGTAATAAAAGATGCGGCTCAGCTGTTATTACAAGCAATGGGGGGGACCCACCGGGAGGCCCGAGCAACCAGCCAGCATGACCGCTGGCTCGAATCTAGTAATCTGGAAGCAATGTCATGACATCACTTCCCGGATTATTGGCATCTTAAAGGCGTCAGTATTAAAAAAGAAAGTATTCAAAAACGCAGACCTTGACGTTTTGAATACTTTGCAAAGGAGGGGTTTGGAGTCTTATAGACCCCCAATCTCTCCATAAAGAGTACTTGTCAATGCCTATTACTGTCACAAGGGATGTTTACATCCCTTGTGACAGCAATAACAGTGATTTAAAACCTTAAAATGTAAAAAGGACAGCGTAAAAAAATAAATAAATAGATAAATAAACTGGCTCCCAATCACCCAGCAAATTAAATTCAAAATACTAACCACAACGTACAAAGCCATTCACAACTCTGCCCCGAGCTACATCACTAATCTTGTCTCCAAATATCATCCAAATCGACCTCTACGCTCCTCTCAAGACCTCCTGCTTTCAAGCTCTCTCATCTCCTCCTGCCATGCTCGTCTCCAGGATTTCTCCAGAGCCTCTCCCATCCTCTGGAACTCGCTACCTCCATCTTCCCGGCTATCCCCTACTCTTGCTACCTTCAGGCGATCCCTGAAAACTCATCTCTTCAGGAAAGCCTATCACGTCTCCAACTAATCTCCTACCACTTCCACCAGCTCATTCCCCACAGTTACAACCTTTTATACCACCTGCCCCACCCTATTATATTGTAAGCTCTTCTGAGCAGGGCCCTCTTAATATTGTATTTTATTGTATTATAACTGTATTGTCTCCCTTTTATATTGTAAAGCGCTGCGTAAACTGTTGGCGCTATATAAATCCTGAATAATAATAATAATAATAATAATAAATATCGGCCAAAAACAGCTATCGGCAGGAGAGGTGAACGAAATATTGGTATCGTATCAGCACCAAAAAATGATATTGGTCGATCCCTACCCCACACGGGGCAGATCGGTTAGCGCAGCGGGGATCGCTCCACTAAAACCCGCTGAGCAGGCGGATGACAGGCCTGTCACCATTCATTGTGCAGGGACTGTCAGGGCCCTGCTGTTCTCTATGGGGTGGATGATTTCATCCGATCCCATCCGCTGGACGGATGGGGGAGGTATCGCTATCAGTCTGTTTTCAGCGGATCTTGTCGGATCGGATGGCAGGCGGGGATCAGCAGACACATCTCTGCTGAAACCCTCCTGCCCATACAAGTCAATGGGTGGCCCGCTAAGATCCGCCTGAAAAACGGACAGGCCGATCATATGAAAGGGGCCAAACTAAAAAGGCAAAAAATTTTTTTTTTTTAGTTTTGGATAGAATGGAGAGGGACACCTGTCAGTTTTTATTGCTGCCTGCGCCCCTCTCTATTTGTCCTGTTTACCATTATCAGAAAAAAAAAAGTTTTGCCTATTGCTCCACTTGAAGAGGAGGTCCTGATAACTGCCAGGGCCTAGGATTCAAGTGGTTCAATTTATAACATTAAAAGAGATACCTGCACTTTTACACAGTGGTTACCTTAAAGTGATTCTAAAAAGGGGTGTTCCAGCTGCGATTTCTTTTTTTCTTTTTTTTTTTTTAAAGTCAGCAGCTACAAATACGTCCATCGGATCGGCTGCCGACGCCTCCATCTTAACTAAGGGAAACAGGCAGTGGTGCCTCGCGACTTCACTGCCAGTTTCCTACTGCACATGTGCGAGTCATGCAGCACTTTGTGAATGGCCCCGTTGTTTTCTGGGACACACACGTCCCAGAATGCAACAGGGCTGCTCGCCGAAGAGAAGGAAGCACCACGGAATAGGAAGAGGCAGATTATTTAGACTGCCTAGCAACAGGGGTTTCAGGTAAGTTAAAATTTTTTTTTTTTTTCAATTTTTTTTTTTTTTAAAGAACATTAATGCACTTTATTTTAGGGTGGCCCTCCACTTTAAAGGCAGAAGGTTTTTTTATCTGCATTCTATGCATTAAGATAAAAAAAACCCTCAGTGTGCAGCAGCCCCCCAGCCTCTCTAATACTCACCTGAGCCGCATCTCAATCCTTTGGCCATCCAAGACTCTCCATCCTGATTGGCTCAGACACAGCAGTGGCGCCATTGGCTCCCGATGCTGTCAAAGTCAATTAGCCAATCAGGAGCGAGAGGGGTGGGGCTGAACCATGGCTTTGACTGAATGGAGACAGAGCTGTGGCTCGGGTGCCCCATAGCAAACAGTTCGCTGTGGGGGCACTCAATAAAAGGGAGGGGCCAAGAGAGCTGGCGAGGGACCCGAGAAGAGGAGGATCTGGGGTGCTCTGTGCAAAACCACTGCAACAGAGCAGGTAAGCATAAAGTTTTTTTTTTTTTTCTTTAAAAATAACAAACACGAGACCTTAGTATCACTTTAAGCCTAGTACACATGGGCTGAATGACGGGTGGCATCAGCCGGTTCGGAAGAACCTGGCCAACATTCAGCCCGTGTGTACTGCAGCTGGCTTTTTTCGAAGGGACATGACCGAAAAGGGTCTGCCAACCGGCTCCCGCTCCTTGTTCTCAGTCAGAGGCTGAGAGCAATGATCAAAGTGTTCTGGTGGGGGGGGGGGGGGGCAGCTCCCTTTAGAGCACAATAGTACAGTAGCTTTAGAGGGGACATGGCCTAAACAATGCCTAAAGCATGGTACACACTATTTTTTTTTTCTTTTTCATTCAACCCAGCAAGGCTGAATGGAAAAAAAAAAAAAAATCATGACAGCTCAGGAGGAGCCACTGTAACCAACGATCCAATGTTAGTACAGCGGCTCCTCCTGAGCGGTCAGTTTTTTTTCTGTTCAGCCCTGCTGGGTTGAACGAAAAAAAAAAAAAATAAATAAATAAAAAACACACACTTGGTGTGTACCACGCTTTAGGAATTGTTTAGGCCATGTCCATTCTAAGACCCCTTTAATACCGAGGCATTTTTCAGGAGCTTTTGGGCAAAAAATAGCACCTGTAAAGCGCCTGAAAAGCGCCTCCCCTGCAGCCCCAGTGTGAGAGCCCGAGTGTTTTCACACTGAGGCGGTGTGCTTGCCGGACATTAGAAAAAGTCCTGCAAGCAGCATCTTTCGGGCGGCGGAGGAGCGGTTTATACATCGCTCCTCCACCGCCCCTACCATTGGAATCAATTGGCACCGCTGTCGTAGCGTGTGCAAAGCGATTCGGGAGCGGCACGTTTAACCCTTTATTCGGCTGCTAGCGGGGGGTGAAAAGCGCCCCGCTAGTGGCCGAAAAGCAGCGCTTTACTGCTAACGCCTCAGCGCCCGTGTAAAAGTAGCTTAAAGCTGAATGTTTTGTTTGGAGGGGAGTCTTCTGTAGGTTTATACAAATTCACTAACAGCTCATGAGTGAGATTCTACCTGTAGTGCTGCCATTTTGTAAATCCTAATATTGGAGTCATTGTATTTTTATAGCCAGGTCACAGGCAAGAGAGTACTATAAATAAATTGAGTCAGAGATTCAAGTTTTGTTTATATGGACCGAGGGAAGCGAGATTTTATTACAAAGGGGCGTTGTACTTAAATGAGGCATTGCCCTTGTTAAGAAAATGTCTGAAGGAAGGAAAGTTGTATAAAGAAATGGAGAATTTACACACAACGGCCAATTAGGAGCAAGCACTCCACTCGGATGAAGAAATTTGTAATCTTCAGGATGTATTAAATAGCCCAAACAATCATAAATGCAATTTGTAGAAATCGGAATCTCCACTCGAGCTAATAAAAAGGTAGTAAAGGCTCATCACTTAAGCCCCCATACACACGATCAGAAAATCGTACAAAAAAAAAATACAGGATTTCGGAGCGATCGTAGTATAATTGGATCGTTAGTACAGAGCTTTCGGATGCCGCTCAGGACAGTTCATCAGATATTATCCGAAAATGTTTTTCATACGATGCCAGATCGTACGATTTTCGTTTAATCAGCACAGTTGTCGTTCGAAAATGCAATACAAATACACTACAACATATTACATCACTCTTCAGGTTCGAACATTCATCCGATCATCTCATTGTGTGTACCAGGCATTAGGAATCACTTGATTTGTGATCATTATGCTATGTACACACGATAGGATTTTCCAACAACAAAACCGTGGCTTTATTTCTGACGGATGTTGGCTGAAACTTGCATACACACGGTCGCACAAATGTTGTCGCAAATTCCGAACATCGAGAACGCGGTGAAGTACAACACGTACGACGAGCCGAGAAAAATGAAGTTCTATAGCCAGTGCGGCTCTTCTGCTCGATTTCGAGCATGCGTGGAATTTTGTGTGTCGGAATTGTGTACACACGATCGGAATTTCCGACAACGGATTTTGTTGTCGGAAAATTTGAGAACCAGCTCTCAAATTTTTGTTGTCGGAAATTCCAACAACAAATGTCCGATGGAGCCTACACACAGTCGGAATTTCCAACAACAGGTTCACATCGAACATTTATTGTCGGAAAATCCGATCGTGTGTACAGAGCATTCGTTTGTATTCTCCCCCTGTCAGTTTAAGCTGTTAGGCCATCCCATCTCCTGCCTGAATTCATTGCTGATAAAAGACACTCACAAAACTGCCATAAGAGATACCGTAAAAATGTACAGAAAGTAAAGCAAAGGTTTTATTATTTCACAGTTTTCCACTGTTCCAGCAGCTGGCACACAGAATTCATTAGCATCCCTGAGTTCAGACATGATACAGGTCAGCTTCCATGGGGGGCCTTACAGCTTGACTGTGAGCAGACACTGCATTGAAGCCCTGTTATTAGAGAACTGGGATAAAGGGGCTCAAATCAAACAGGGATATTCATTTTAGTGTAGAAAATGGAGTGGGGGAAAGAGCAGGAGTATGCAAATGTTCATTTTCTAATGACAAGCATCTATATGTACCTTTCTTGTGCTCTCCCACCACCCTAATACTCAACTTTGCAGCCCCCAAGAAATTCCTGTTCAAATTTCAACTCTCACAAAGGCAATGCCATGACTGTTCCCAAAATTCTCTGCTGAGAAAACACAATAGCTCCATTGGAGGAATCCCCCCCCCCCCCCCCCATCAACACTGACTTTGCTGATGGGGGGAATTGAGCGATTTTCTTTCCTGCAACCCGTGGTTGCAGGAAAGAAAATCGCTTCATCTATGACCGGCTTTACTGCTCATGCTAATGTTCAGTGAGCTGTAGAGAAGAGTCATTATTAAAAGGAGTTGTAAACCCTTTACGGTTATTCACCTTAATGCATTCTATGCATTGACGTGAAAAACCATTTATGCTGCAGCTGCCCCCCAGAGCCCCCCCTTTTCTCATCTGAACCTGTTTATTCCAGCGACGAGCACAAGCACAGCAGCTCCAGCTGCAGTCTCAGGTCCTCATTGGATAGATTGATAGCAGTGGGAGCCATTGGCTTCTGCTGCCGTCAATCAAATCCAGTGACACGAGAGGTGGGGCCAAGCCCTGCTGTGTATATCAATGGACGCAGCAGCAGGACTCGGGAGCGCGCCTGCCCCTTTGGAATGCGGCTCTCTGTGGGGGCACTCAATGAAGAGGAGGAGCCAGGAGTGCCGCTGGGAGACCCCAGAAAAGGAGGACTGGGGCCGCTCTGTTCAAAACCCTTACACAGAGCAGGCAAGTATAACATGTTATTTAAAAAAAAATGTATTTATACAAATCATGCAATGTGTTATTACTACTTTTACATAAATTTGAACCCATTAATGTAACCTGCCTCATTTAAAGTCCCATGACCATTACAATGTTTTCGAAGGGAACTAGGAGTTTTGTTTATTCAGCACAAATCAGAAAAAAAAATACATACACTTATTTTGTACATATAATCAATCAGACCCTGAAATGGATCTAGGCTTGTGCCCTGCTCAAGAGAAAACTAGTCACCGAGCATTTTCAGAAAATTCTAAATACTATGTGAAAGTTATAAAAAGGAGCAAGGATTTCGTCATAAAAAAAAAAATAAAGTCAACATGCTTCGAATGCCTGTAGATTCCTTCTAAATAGATGTCTCTTGACACTCAAAGATAAACACAAAAAAAACTGGACTTCAACACGACATGTAACCCAAGGCCACATCTGCATGATCAAACCTGCATTTATGTGGGTTTGCGAGACATTTCTAAACACATAGACGCAGGTAAAGCTTTTTCAATGGCGGCATTTGAACTGGGGGTTCACTTGCATTTAGGTGAAGTCAGTTTAGCTTCATTTAGAGAAAATACAATTACGTGTCCTCAGGATCAGATTGGAAACTGAGGGTTGGCTGACAGATGAGGGGGGCAGTATTACCCCCGAATGAAATTGTACACACCCCAAGGCAAAACTTATACCCCATGTAACATTCTATGAGCTAGACTTCGGCTGCGTTACAGTATACTCTTTCAGGGACCCTGTTCTGCTGTCAAAGAAAAAAAAAAAAAAAAAAAAAAGCATTCAAGAGGCAGTATTAGCCTCCAGAGAGCCTGTCAGTTGCTTCTTTAGCGCTCTCTGAAAAGTGATCCAGCGCAGATCACTATTCAGACACCAAAGCCTGTGTAAACAAACCATAAAGTGGTTAAATGCAGCCAAAAGCATGTAAACATAAATAAACCTGCTTTAAAGAAGAACTCCGGGCAAAACAATTTAATTTCCCATGCAGTGGGGCTGTGCTCACACTGCATGGGTTAACGGGTCATTTTTGTCTAGAGAGCGGAAATATTCTTTCACAATCCACTGATCCTCCAAGCGCAAGACTTGGTCCCCGCTGCTCCTGCGCCCCCCCCCCCCCCCTCACATGCTAGCAGTCATGTGAATGGACTGTTCCTGAGGTTATCGTGCCCAAAGACCAGCTCTGGACATGAGGGTGGCAGGAACAGTCCGCCGCTGGACATGAGCGAGCGAAGTTTTCTGGAGGATCGAAGGATCAGGTAAGTATAGCTTTTACATGCCCCCTGAAAACGAGCAGTTAACCCAAGCAATGTGGGCACAGCCCCACTGCATGGGGTAATAAACATTTTGCCCGGAGTAGTTCTTTAAAGTAGGAATATCTAAACACAGGAAAAAAAAAGTGACCTGAGAAGTATAAAAATAGTTTTTACTTTCCTGAGAACTTCTCCTCTGTTTAGAAAAGGTAAACACGGGAGTTCAGTGTGCCTGAGGCCTTAACATTTACCATTCTCAGATTTTTATAAAGCAAAGCAACATCAGTACTGGTGCCAACATCTACCTTTAGGCCTCCCCAAACTGCTGAAATCACAGCACTAGACTTTGCCTTGCGATTCATTTTCCATCTTATTATCCAAAGTGGGAGCCCAGGGATCAATAGAAGAGGAGCCCCTCCAGAAAGTAGGATGGCAGGAGGCACAACAAAGCTCTCAGGAGCCATGAAAGTTGAAATCAATAGCCATGATTACAGATTATGGTCATCCGTGAACTCTGTCAATCTCCGAACACAAAAGGAACAATTCAGGGAAAGATAAAAAAGGTGCACTGGCATTCCCCGCATGTCAGCACTGTTACTCTCCTCTAAAGTAATCTATGACAGGTTCACTTTAAACTAAACTCTAATTAATTATAAAAAGACACACTAATAAATGCAGCTCTGGATTCAATAAATAGATCAGTAAATGTATTTTTATTACATTCAAGCGGAACTTTACCCGTAACAACTAAATGTTCTTTAGCAAGGAACATACATTCCACATGAATAATTATGCTACCAAAATTAGTGTGTGCTGTAAATTGCGTCCAGCATTGCTCCTGTTCTTGCTGGAGGCAGCCATTTTGTTGAAGCCCCTGAAAATGAGTAAATCTTTAGGCTGTCACCAGATCGGCCTCTACAAATTGAGCCTAAAAGTAAAAAACAACTAAGCATGTGCAGAGCAAGGTAAGATAACGCAAACCGAGCACTGTATTTCTAAAAATCCTAACTCTGTTTGCGAGTGTTGTCTCGCAAAACAAGCAGGATTCAAGCCAAAAGCGGTGTGCAGTACCGCTTTTGGCCTGAGGTGGGGGGCGCCAGAGCCGAGCCGAAAGTCGCCGATAGTCGGCGTTCGGAAATGCACGGAAAGGCCCGAGGACAGTTCGGCTGACCTCGGAAAGGCGCCCCCCGCCTCTGGCCGCATGCGGTATTGCATCCCATTGAAGTCAATGCGGAACAAATTATTTTCGTTTCCATTGACTTCAATGGGAAAACTCGCTTTGATATGCGAGTACTTTGGATTACGAGCATACTCTGGGGGGCCTGCCACTGACTTTTTTTTTTTACCTTGATGCATTAAGGTGAAAAAACACTTACCTTTACAACCCCTAAAAGTAAAAAATGTTTTAGAACCACATTAAGCTAAAACCTGCATGCAGAACCCCCCCCCCCCAATTATACTTACCTGAGCCCAATCTTGATCCAGCAATGTGCATGAGAGCAGCGGCGCTCTCTCTCCTCATTGGCTCAGAGACAGCAGCGGGAGCCATTGGCTTCTGCTGCTGTCAATCACAGCCAGTGAGGAGACAGCGGAGGCGAGCAACATTGTGTGCATCTATGGACTACACAGAGCAGGCTCTGAGTGCCCCCAAAGCTAACAGCTATGGTAAGGGGGGGGGTCAGGAGCACCAGCGTATGACCCAAGAAGAGTAGGGGGCTGCTCTGTGCAAAACCATTTCACAGAGCAGGTTAGTATGAAATGTTTGTTATTTTTTTATTTAAATAAATGTTTGCCTTTAGAATCACTTTAAAGCCTGATTTTCAATTTTACGTGGCCTGCACCATTAAGGAGTTTCTCCTATATTTATAACATGCGACGGACACAGAGGCTTCTTAGTCACAAGATACATAAAGGATGTTCCACTCAGACAGTTACTAGAAATTGAACACAATATACAAAAGCCTGTTAGTCTGTGTAGGGTGAGGGAGAAGCAATGTCTTTTACCCACTGATCACCACACTTCTCTTGTGAAGCAACTATACCTGCATGCACACCGTGTAAAGGGATTCTGTGAAGATATCAATTTGGGAGCTGCCATTATTAATTTGTTTTTAAAAGTAAATTCGTGTGGAAAGTAAAGGTGCATTACTGTGGCCTGATCTGTCAGCAGGTATATTTAAAGCCAAAATCTACTCCTTCAGCGTCATGGAGTGGCTATGTAAATAGCATTGTAATGGTGATCACTATGTGCAGAACCATAGTGCTGGTAGGACAGATGTGTGCTGACATCTTGGGCGGCAAACTTTCCCCCTAACTTGTAGTTTACAATCTTTCCTAAAACTTCGTATGAGTGCTGAGGATATTGAAGGGGTGGGGGGTCAGCCTGTCAGTGCACAGACCATACGCTGCATCCTGCATCAAATTGGTCTGCATGGCTGTCATCCCAGAAGGAAGCCTCTTCTAAAGATGATGCACAAGAAAGCCCCGAAACCGTTTGCTGCAGACAAAGGACATGGATTACTGGAACCATGTCCTGTGGTCTGATGGGACCAAGGTAAACTTATTTGGTTCAGATGGTGTCAAGCGTGTGTGGCGGCAACCAAGTGATGAGTACAAAGACAAGTGTGTCTTGTCTACAGTCAAGCATGGTAGTGGGAGTGTCATGGTCTGGGGCTGCATGAGTGCTGCCGGTGTTCTGCCGAGAAAGTTCCCCTCGGCGGATAAGGGCCCCCCTCTACTGTGCAGGCGCAGCGCTTGCGCAGTAGGAGCCGGCGGAAATAGCCGAATAGAATCGAAATCAGCTGTACACAGCGCCTGTAAGAGGACCCCTCGTGGGCTCGCTACGCTTCGGGCACGGCCTCGCTTCGCTTGGCACTTTTTTATTCTCCCTCTGGGTCCACTTGGATGGTGGGGCTTCAACCTGGACCCAGGGCGCAGGCGCCGTGTACAGCTGACTGAAGGTTTTCATCTTCGGCGGCTCCTAGTTGTACGTACTGCGCAAGTGCTGTGCCTGCGCAGGCGCAGTACAGGGGGGGGTCCTTATCTGCTGGGGGAACTTTCTCGGCAAGACACCGGCACTGGGGAGCTACAGTTCATTGAGGGAAGGTGAAAAAACACAAGGGTTTACAACCCCTTTAACCCTAACAGGATGGGCAGGCCTGTAAGGGTGACAAGGAAAAAACAAGAGGATTCTGGACATCCTCCAGTCAGGCAATAAGGTGGGCTCTATCTGAATTGCTGCAGGTTCTGATGCACACTGTAAGGAGCTCACAGTGTGCGATGAAATTAGAGTAAGCGATTTCAGTACAGGAAACAAGCCTGTATAACTGTGGAAGACTGAAGGTAATGCTGGAGTTTAGCTTTAAATATTAAAGTATAACAAAAGGCAAAACTTTCCTTTTTGTTTTGATTAGAGTTAAGAGGGATAAGCACCCCTTTCAGTTTTTATTGCTGTCTGTGTTCCTGTAAAGGAGACTCACCCTCTCTATTTGTCCTGTTTACCATTAATACTGAATGTGAAAGAAAAATCCCACTTTTTGGGTTGTCCCCAGAAAAGTAATAAAGGGGAAGTCTTCCAATGAGGACACTAGTTTTGGTGAGCTGGGGGACCCCAAGGAATTCCCTTAATTTGCAGGGATTTCCTCTCACTTCCTGTTTGGCTATGGGACAAAAGGTGAAGAGAAATCTACTCAATGGGACACAGATGGCAAAAAATAAATAAACAAATAAAAAAAGGACTGGTTATAACCCTCCTCTTGCACTATCCAAAATGAAAAAACCTTTAAAGAGCATTTGGAGGTTGTCCTAAAATATATTTAGGAAACAATAAAAATGCTAGCGCTCAGGGTGATTGTATAAGTTGCAGACAATAATGGATGATTAATCTAAAAAGTCCAGGGCAGGGGGAAGAGAATTGAAAAGTCCATGATGAAAATGGATGGCAATTCTTAAATGGTGAATCTTCAGAAGAAGACACAAACTAAGGGCACAGCTTTTCTCTGGAGTGAAGCCAGCTCTGGGATGCAACATAAAGAAAAAAACAGAAAAGCGCCTCTATGTGCAATGTTTAATGTACAATAGCAGGTAGTTCTCAAACACTTAAATAACAGTAAGCTCATCTGGGACCCTGTAGGGGACTCATCATCCCCAACGGGGAACAGTCTTCAACGCCTCCGGTATGACGGTATACCCGCCACAGTGAATCAGCAAGAAGCCAGTGAGTCCTGTGTTGTTCCAGGTAAGCCTGATGGAAGCGACTTTGAGCACAGTGCCAGTAGGCGAGTGACGTCACCGGGGTGAGGGGAGAACCACAACACATTTCAAAGCATGCACGAAGCTTGTACAGAGCATACACGCTCTTTTCTCAAGTGATACAAAGAGGGAAGAGGGGCAAGTTTAAATACTCTGCATCTCAGTAACAGCATTTCATTGGCTTTATTCTAATTGGCAAGTGTCTTTCTCCGTGCAGAGCGTGCCCTTCTTCCTCTTTGTATCACTTGAGCGCACATGCTCCGTACGAGCTTCGCACATGCTCTGAAAAACATTGTGGTTCTCCCCTCACCCGTGACGTCACACGCCTATTGGTGTTGCGCTCCAAACTGTTTCCATCAGGCTTACCCGAAACACAGGACTCAACGGCTTCTTCCCGATTCACTGCGGTGGGTATACCCTCGTACCGGAGGCGTTGAAGACTGTTCCCCCAAGGGGGGGTTCTGTTCCAGATGAGCTTACATTCCCTTACCTTTATTTAAGTGTTTGATAACTACCTGCTATTGTACATTAAACAGCGCACTCTGAGGTGCGTTTGTTTTTTCAAAATATATTTATGGTCAAAATGAAACATCATATTAAAATTTCCGAACTGTGCTTTAAGAGCCCTTGCACACTGGGGCGGCGTCGGCGGTAAAACGCTGCTATTATTAGCGGTGTTTTACCGTCGGTATGTGGCCGCTAGCGGGGCGGTTTTACCCCCCCCGCCGCTAGCGGCCGAGAAAGGGTTAAATACCACCGCAAAGCGCCTCTGCAGAGGCGATTTGCCGGCGGTATAGCCGCGCCGTCCCATTGATTTCAATGGGCAGGAGCGGTAAAGGAGCGGTATACACGCCGCTCCTTCACCGCTCCGAAGATGCTGCTAGCAGGACTTTTTTTACCGTCCTGCCAGCGCATCGCTCCAGTGTGCAAGCCCTCGGGGCTTGCACACTGGAATGAAAGTAGCGGCACTTTCGGGGCGGTTTGCAGGCGCTATTATTAGCGCAATAGCGCCTGCAAACCGCCTCAGTGTGCAAGGGCTCTAATTCTTTCTAGAGCTACACGATTTCTGGGAAAAATGAGAATCACGATTTTTTTTGCTTAGATTAACCCCTTGCCGCCGAGCGTACACAGATGTGCGTACTCGGCTTTCAAGGGTTATACCGGGATGATGCCCGCAGCTGCAGGCATCATCCAGGTATATATATTCCAAGGAATTTTCTAGCAAAAAAAAAATGATTTTAACTTGAAACCAACAAATGTCAGAAAAAGGTTTAGTGTTTAAGTGGTTAAACTTTTTTCACTTACACACAAAGTCTATTCCAATGACAATTGTTACAATGTTTATACTTAAGTTCAACTGATAAAGAATGTTTTGATTCTTGGCAGACTGCCCAGTTTTTCTCTTCCTTCCTTTTGATGGCTGTGACTTCAGAAGAGCAGAGAGAATTCTTTGCATAGAAAGAATTGTGAAACACTTTAGTCAAGATTGCGATAACGATTCTTGACGATTAATTGTGCAGCTCTAATTCTAGGCTACTCCTATTAATCTGAATGATCTTGAACAGGTACTGCTGCGTCACACATTTCACAGAGCCTACCTTCTGAACTACAGAGGTGGTGAGAGGAGGAGGAGGAGTCTTAGGAGGCGGAGTCAGTATAGGAATTACTGCTTGCAAGCAGCAAGGTACCATGGGATATGTAGTCCTTAGAACTGGAAAGTAAACAGCAGAGAAGCTGCAAAGCATGCTGGGAATCCAGGAAGTTGTGGAAAGAGATGACCAGTGGACAGGCAGAACTCTGAACACAAAAGGAGATGTTTCAAGTAAGCTTATATTGGATTGTCAAAAATAACTATAGGTTGTTTTTATTACAATGCCGATGTTAACATATGAAAATGTATGCTGTAACCATAACTTTCCTTTAATTTTTTTTTTTTGTGTGTTAAACATAAACACACCTCGAAGTACATAATTCATCAAGAGCGAGGTGGAAAGATTCCAAACACCTTACAGAAAGCAGATCTAATTTGTCCATTATCACTCATAATTTCAATTTACACGATTCACAGACATTCCATCTTTTCCGTCAACATTCCAATTCCTTTGGAATCTTACTTGTTTTTGCCCAATGAATATTGTATTACAGCTCTCTGTTTCTGAAGAAAATGCTTCAAACTTTATAAAACGCGATCCATGAACAGTATTTTACTAGACTGCAGTGCAAATTAAAAAAACATTAAACATAATAAGCAGGCTGGCTTAACCACTTCCATACCGAGCCTATTCTGGCACTCCATAACAAAACAGTAAAGTTATCCCAATTTTTTTATATAATGTGAAAATGATGTTACGCCGAGTAGATACCCAACATGTCACACTTTGAAATTGCGCACACTCATGGAATGACGCCAAAGTTCAGTACTTAAAAATCTCCATAGGCGACGTTTTAATTTTTTTTTTTTACAGGTTACATGTTAAGCGTTAGGCCCTTTTCACACTGGGGCGGTTTGCAGGTGTTATTGCGCTAAAAATACTGCCTGCAAACCGCCCCTAAACAGCCTCCGCTGTTTGTTCAGTGTGAAAGCCCAAAGTGGTGCGCTGGCAGGACGGTAAAAAAAGTCCTGCAAGCCGCATCTTTGGAGCGGTGAAGGAGCGGTGTGTTCACCGCTCCTGCCCATTGAAATCAATGGGACAGCGCGGCTATACCGCGGTTTTAACCCTTATTCGGCCGCCAGCGGGGGTTAAAACCGCACCGCTAGCGGCCGAATACAGCCGCAAAAACGACGGTAAAACAGCGCTAAAAATAGCGCTGTTTTACCGCCGACGCCCCCACCGCCCTAGTGTGAAAGGGGCCTTAGAGGAGGTCTAGTGCTAGAATTGTTGCTCATGCTCTAACGCATGCGGCAATACCTCACATGTGTGGTTTGAACGGCGTTTACATATGTGGGCGGGACTAATGTGTGTTTGCTTCTGAGCGCAAGCTAACGGGGACAGGGGCGTTTTAAATTTATTTTATATTTTATTTTTACAACTTTTTTTTTCTGATCACTCTTATTCTTATTACAAGGAATGTAAACATCCCTTGTAATAGGAATCATTTGTGACAGGTCCTCTTTATGGAGAGATGTGGGGTCAATAAGACCCCACATCTCTCCTCCAGGCTGGAAAGCATGAGATTGGAAAAAAAAAAAAAACCCCAAAAAAACCATGATCCCATGCTTACCAGTCGCAATCGTGGCTTTGTTTACAACCGCCACCCGGATGTGTCGTCATAACGTCGCGCCCAGGCCTCAGACGGTCATAGAGATAACCAGTGACCATCTGGTCACTGGAAATCTCTATGCTCGTCATCCGGCGGCGGGCGATTCTTTCTCCAGGTCCCCGATGGCACGGGAGAGCCCAGAGAAGCACCAGATGGTGGGAGGGGGGGGATGTCCCCTTCAGTCGCCTGTAAGAACGATCAAGCGGCAGAACCGCTATGATCATTCTTATGGTGCACAGAATTGCCGGCTGCAAACAAGGATATCTGAATGATGCCTATAGCTACAGGCATCAGTCAGATATTCCCACTGAAAGTCCAAGACGTCATATGACGTCCTTGGACGGGAAGTGGTAAAAGCGGAAGTCCAGTCAAATATTAAAATGTTTCTATTAATTATATGTAAAATATCTTTAACATTATTCATTTTCTGTATAGCGGTTTGTGTCGCTTAGAAAGTCCAATCAAAGCTAAACAATCTGTTCTTCAGGGATAACCTTACTTCCTTATTTATGAATTTTGCATGGGGGCCTCTCACTTCCTGAAAATGTCGTCCTTCTCTGATACACGCGCCGCCCCCATCCCTCTCTTTTTTAGATAGATATGCATAGACCTGCCCAGCCCCACCCCTCCTCAGATCTCCTCCCATCTTCAAAGACTCGTTTTGGATAGCGAGGGGGGGGGAGGGAGAGAGAGAGAGAGAGAGAGAGAGAGAGAGAGAGAGAGAGAGAGAGAGAGAGAGAGAGAGAGAGAGAGAGAGAGAGAGAGAGAGAGAGAGAGAGAGAGAGAGAGAGAGAGAGAGAGAGAGAGAGAGAGAGAGGGCTTTGGAAGTATGTTCTGTTTGCTAGATTACAATGCAATATGCTGCAGATTTTCTACAGTGTACAACCAACCATGTGGTTGTTTCTGCATGGCACCGTTTGCATGGTGTGGCACTGTGATGGGCACTGTGTGAATGGTGTGGCACACGCCCAGCTGAGGGAGCTACATGTAAGGTTAGCTACAAATTAGTTTAAGGCTCTGTTTCCACTAGTGCGACTTGTCATGCGACTTTGGACACAAAGTCGCATGACAAGTCACAGCCGATTTCAATGGCAAACGTTTCCCATCTATGCAACTTTGAAAAGGTGCCTGCACTACTTTGATGTGACTTTGATCCAGAGTGTAAAGTTGGATCAAAGCTGCACACAAAGCCTCACTTTAAATCGCACAGCTTTGGAGTGTAACTTTGATCCAACTTTACATTCTCTGGACCAAAGTAGCATCAAAGCATTGCAGGTACCTTTTCAAAGTTGCTGATTTTCAAAGTCTCATAGATGGGAACGGGTGCCATTGAAATCAATGGGCTGTGACTAGTCATGCGACCTTGTGTCCAAAGTCGCATGACAATTCATATTAGTGGAAACAGAGCCTTAGTCTACGTTTCCACTATTGCGACCTCAAAGTTAGAGTTGCAATGATGCAACTTTACGCTCTCTAGATCAAAGTTGCATCAAAGCATTGCAGGTATCATTTCAAAGTCATTGATTTTCAAAGTCACATAGATGGGAACGGCTACCATTAAAATCAATGGACTGTGACTTACGCGACTCCTGACACAGTCGCATGACAAGTCACGTTTCCAGTATTGCAACCACAAATCTGCACAACTTAGAGTGCAACTGATGCGACTGAGTGCAGCTTTGATCCAACTTCACACTCTCAGGATCAAAGTTGCATCAAAGCATTGCAGGTACCTTTTCAAAGTCACAGAGATGGGAACGGGTGAAAGTGCCCCCGTGTCCAGCTCCCTTTTTCTGTGCACAGCTATACTGTATATGTGCATTGCAACTTCCATCCCCTGTGTGGATGGGGCTTTTTATTTCTTCATTTTCTCATGAATTAGGATGTACAATGAGAGAACACTGGGCAGGAACCTATGATCAGCTCCTCCCATCCTGTATACGCCCACTGGCTACACAGGAACAGTGTCCCTCCCAGGAAGCGATGTCACTAGCTTTCAGCAAGCACACCCACTGGCTGATTTTACTTTCAGAAGGACGTAGAATTGAAGTCATGTGACGGCACCGGATAGTGCAAAATAAAGGAAGAGAAACAGATTTTTTTCATTTTAAGGCATAAGGCTGAACTTGGTTCACATTAATCATTGCAGGGGAGAATTTAAGTGTTAGGGTGGACTTCCACTTTAAGGAAACAATAAATACATAAAATACATAAAATATATAGCATATCAAGCCCAAAAAAATTTAATATATTACAGTTTACCGGTTCTTAGATGAGGTGCCTTCATTAGTTTTCTTTTTCTAGACATTGTTCAATTAATTTCACCTTCCAATTCTGAGAAAAAAAACACATACTCTGTCCCTGGGTACATTTAATGCGCTTTTTTTTCTGCACTAAAAATGCATGTTTTCCAAGTATTCCAATGGCTCTAGTTCACACCAGTGCAGTCAGCTCCAGTCAGTTTCCGATGCGGACTACTGGACTCCTCCACTATACTTATGGAATTCATATTCACCTGCCTTTATTCATCTCTATTACACAAGGACTGATGGGTTTAGTTTAACCACTTCCGGACCTCCCCATAGCAGATTTACTGCTACAGGCCCTCCTGTGCAGAATCACGAGTGTATAAGTATATAAGCCTACAGGTGGCGGGCACATGCTGCCTGCGGGCCGCTTCTGCTGTAATTAATCACAGCAGAAGCCTATCTGCAGGTGCCAGGCTCTGGATGTCCACCGAAACTCGTCAATCGGGGCAGAGGCTCAAAAAACGGAGCTCAGCCAATGTAAACAAGGCAGATCTCCGTACTAGTATACAATAATAAATTATCTCCTGTACTGGCTAAGCTGTAATAATAGGATTTTTGTACTCACCGTAAAATCCATTTCTCAGACTTCGACAGACACAGCACCCACCCCTCCAAGGAGTTTTGATACTTCCAATATTGCTTGCTACTAAACTGAATGCCTATAGCAGAGAGGGGGTTCTATACCAGCTGAGGTTTTTTGTGTTTTTTGGTGAAAGTATGCACAGACGACCAAGTGGCTGCCTTGCAAGCCTGAGATATTGGACGCTTGATGACGGAAGGCCCAAGACGTACTAAGCGTCCGAGAGTAGAATGCACCGTGACAGGGAAAGGAGGAACCCGACCTTTAACAGAATAGGCCTGAGTCGCTGTCTGTCTAATCCATCTGGAGATGGTAGCCAAAGAAGCGGTCAGCCCGTTCCTTGGTCCTTGTGTAATCACAAAAAGCGAGCCTGAACTCCGAAAGGACTCCATGGCTGCCAGATACACCTGAATCGCTCGAACCACATCCAGGGCATGCAAAGCAAATTTCTTGGGATGAGCTGGCTTGGGACACAAGGAAGGCATAACAATGTCCTCATACAAATGGAAGACTGAGACAACTTTAGGTAGGAACAATGGACAGGAACTAGGAACACCTTATCTCTGTAGACCACCAAATAGGGGAGTATGAAAGAATAATGCCGCCAATTCAGACACCCTACGAGCCGATGTAATAGCCACCAAGAATGCCACCTTCTAGGACAACGTAGGCAAGGGAATCTCCCGAACATACTCAAATAGAGGTTTCTGGAGAACCGAGAGCACAAAGTTTATGTCCCACGGTGGCAAAAAAAGACAGTACAGGCAGAGCCACATGTCAAACTCCCTGAACGAAGGTACGAACGAAAGAGTGCGTGGCTAGGGGTCGCTGAAAGAAGATTCTTAAGGCAGACACCTGGCCCTTGATGGTACCCAAGGCCAAGATCCGAGTGACAGAAAAGAAGCGAGGATGAGCGCCAATTGACTCACACCAAGAAATGTACGCCTTCTACGTACGATGGTTTATCTTGCCAGAAGTCTACTTCGACTTCAAACATAGTAGGGATCACTGATCCAGACAAACCTATCCTTCAGTACCTGGCTTTCAACAGCCAAGCCATCAAAACCAGAGACTGTAAAGCAGGATGGAAGCTCAGCCCTTGGGACAAGTGGTCCTCTCTGAGAGGTAGCTTCCAAAGGACAATTACAGCCACCAGAATGACCGGAAGACTTTCGTCTTCGAACCTTCGCAGGAACCACAGAGGAAGCTCAAAAAGAGGAAGGTATTGTCCACACAGTGGCACTCAGCGTCTACCACAGGAACCCGTGACCCCGTCACGAACCTCGGTATCTTCCTGTTGAAATAAATCTGCTAAAGGAGCCGCATACAGGTCTGTGCAAAGGGAACGGCCTTGAAGGTGGACACCACCAGGACCTGTATGCAAGTCAGGAGAGAAGACTGAGTGACAGTCGGCGAATTACGGCCTGTGGTTCCTGAAGTTTGACCAGAAGGACCACCCTGGTCAACATTAAATCCAGAGTCAGAGCCAGGTGATTCAACTTCCTGGACGGGGACAGTGGGGATCTTGGATAGTTCGGAAGTCACCTGAACCTTTGCAGGAATATCGGCACAAGTAGGCTGAGGGCCTAAAACCGACGAAACGGACAAACTCTGCCCCCTTCTTTGGTACCCCCAAAAGGATCATTTAGTGGATCCGCTTGATTCTCACGAAGGAGGTCCCCAAGGCCGAAAACCAGCGAAGATGTCCCCCCCACCCCAGTTATGGGTAAGGGCAGACCTTCATGCTGAAGGTATCTTGTCTGCGGGTCTGGAGAAGCCAGCTCTAGGCTTACCAGATGGAGGATGTGGCCACATTAGCCACATCCTCCACTTTTAAAGTCTCAGGCACTGCTGTAACAAGTGCGTCCACCAGCGTTCGCTCATTCGCTGCTGTGACTGTGGAGGAGTCATCCTCATAAATCGGAAGGAACAGGGAACGTGTATCAAATCCCACTGATCGGGCCATGTCCACGGCGGCACCAGACTGAGCAGAAGGCAGAGAATGCTTCCTGCTAGGCCTTTGCCCACTTCCACCCTGGATACCGTAGGACCGCCGTCAGCACATTAATGGGGAGCTGGGGCTCCGCGGGACCTGGCACCTCCATGAGGGGGTCAGTGGGGGAGATATGATCCTGAGGCTCCATAAGGATAAGGGAGACCCTGCAGCAACAAAGTTTTGGCACCGCTATGAACCCCCCACACTTAGGACAATAGACTCTTGCAAGTAGAGAATGAGGGACTCTCAAGGACTCACCACTACCAAGCCAGAGGAGCATCGTATGTTCAGAACCATCACTTCGCCAGGTGCGCCCATACAGTCGACTATAATCGGGGGGAGGAGGAAGAGGAAGGGGCGGCCCGGAAGCCCAGGCTCCGCCTGCCTCCAGAGTCATGCCAGACCAATGCAAAATGGCCGCCAGCCAGAGACCAAGCCAAAGGAAAATGTCCATCCCCCCTGCTGAAGACAAAAACCACAACAAAATGGCAGCCATGCGGCTCCCTAAGGAAAAACTGAGAAGCTGGTAGCAGGGAACAGCCCTGCGTCTTCTACTCTGGGACTACACACCCCCAATAGTCCCCCAGACCAATGTACTGCACCCCACACCACATGAGCCCCCCGGAACTTCCACAGAGAAGGGGTGAATCAAAAAAGGGGGGGACCCCAGCTTAACAGAGATCTAGGATGGAAAGAGGAGAACCCACAGGCAGGTTAGACAATGCCTAGAGAGCACCCACGTCCACCCCACCCCGCACAAAGGAGGAGAGGGGGGACTGTACTTACCCTCCATAGATGTGGGTGATGCTCCAGACAGAACCCCTTTGCCACCGAAGTGGGGGCTGTTGGCCAGAACCCAGTCATATGCGACCCTGCGAGACATTTAACTCACGGGCCAGCCTCCGTCCGTTGAGACTATGTCGCGGCCTACCTAGCGCATAGCTGCGGTCTGCACGCTCTCACTGGCCAGACTGGGGGGGCCCACTGGATCTAGATTATCCAGCCCTTTGCCCAGCTCGGCAATTGATGGTAGATCTCCCAGGGAAAAAAAAGGCAAAAAGATGCATGGAAGAAAAGAAATTGCTAGGGGCAAAAGATCCCAGCAGGGAGCCTAGGTCCTTACTCCTGACTTTACAGAAAAAAACAACTGAATGCCTATTAGCAGCGAGGGGGTTATATATCAGCTGAGGATGGCCCATTGGTGTAGCCAAGTGTTTTTGTCCTGCCTAGTCCTATTCCCGCAGGGGGCGATATAACCCTATAGTCAAGATTAATGGAGTGCTGTGTCCTTCGCTGAACTAAAGAGAATTATTATTTGGTTTAATGAATATGAGTGACTCCCGCGCTATCCCCAAGGGCCTATACTAAGGGACAACCGCTGCAACACCTGTGTAACTGATCCAAGCAGAAAAAAGTATAAACAAAAAGAAAGATGGTGGTTGCGCTGTGACACAAAGGGAAAGGGAAGTGGAATTTGGGAGGGACTAGGTGAAAATAAATATAATGGAGAGGTGAAAGCAGCAAAAGTGGATGCGACTACAGATACACTTAAAGAAAATACAATGTACAAAGTGATAAAACCAAGTGTGAAAAAATATGTAGCATATAACAAATGTGGCAAAAATATAAATGAATAATAATAGATAAAAAAACCAAACATAAGTGAAAAACTCACCAAATGTCCAAATAAAAAATGATCTAATCACAAATTAGCACATAGTGACTGACAAATCTGAAAGCTGAATGTGGTAAGTCCATATAGGTGAATATATAACAGTCCCACCACCAAGAGGCATTAAAATTCCAAATAAAAAAAAAAAAAAAAAAAAGAGGGGGGAAAGATCTTCAGTGTAAGCACCTCCGTGTCTGTAAGCAGCTCACCTTACTGCTGTAAGGTATACAGCATGTGCTTAGTTGCAGACCACGGGCAGGCATAGATATCCCATCCAATGTTTGAAGCGGTTCCAATGATGGATATATAGAATGATATATGGAAAACAAACAATAAATAAAGCATGACACTGTGACGACCAGAGTGAGAGGGGACGAACAAAGGAAAGGGATGCACTCACTTTTTTAAAATGAGTGTGGGCACCAATCCACGAACGCCGAGTTTGTAAGCCTCAGTTGGTATCTTCAGTCAGTCCCGGCTCCACAATGCTCGTCAAATATAGTGGGTGTATGTGGGGTATAAGGAGAGAATGTACATAGCATAATCCCGTATGGTAAGCCAATTTTATTGAAACAGTAAAGCAGACTCACATTTA